>NC_080745.1:92201825-92512450 GCF_020826845.1 Diceros bicornis minor | reverse complement strand
GCAGGTCTTTTTAAATACTTTTGAAATAGCTCTTTCCACTGCCATAGTGAAATTTGTTTTCAGGGAAATACTTCTATTTTTCAAATAAAAATATCAATCCTAAATACATTTTGTTTTAATTCTGCCATCATATTAGAGAAAAGTAAATAAATGAGTTTCGAGAGTTACTCACAAGGGCCACCACCCAAAGCAGAGCTCTGCTTTGGATTGGGGAGTGGCTGGGATTGGGGAGTGGAGGGGCTGCAATTCCCCCTGATGATGGGAAAGGCCGCTTTTCCAAACAGAGAACCCCAAGGGACCCAGGCCAAGACCAGGCCGGAGGTCTCGCAGGCAGAGCAGCCATTTGAAGCTGGGGAAGACGTCTCGAGTCTGCGCTGCCCCAGCCCTGAACTGCCACCATGGAGCAAGTGAGGCCAAGCGATGGAGAGCCACGGGGCCCTTGCATGGGGCTCCCTGTGGGAGAGCTCTGCTTCCTCTAAAGGAGCACCTTCTGGGCACAAGGAACGGCCTCACTTCAGCGCTCAGCCCTCTTCCCTGACTCAATTCTCCCCCTTCCCCTTAGAACTGTCAGCGGAAGAATATCCCTCCATGGGGCAGTCTTTTCCAGGCTCCTGTCTTTGGGGCACCTTTATTTCTGTGACTGGGTTTTTTCTCCAGTTACAGCGCCAGGTAATTTTCTCTGCCTGTGATGAGCTCCACATGGGGGCTGCAGGCAAGACCGAAACATAGCAGAGAAACGAGATTTGAATGTACGCTGTCATTGGTGCCCATCCGTGCACACAGGCCGGGGCCTCTGCTCTGCCCAGGCTGTGCTTGGAGGATGGCAAGGCCAGAGGGCCTGTGGGAGAGCACAGGGCAGCGTTGGGCCCAGGAAGGCATGACACAACCCCTACAACAGGGCTGAGCCAGAGGATGCCTTTCATTGCCTGGAAAAGGCCAACAGCTCTTGGATTTACTAAGCATAGTGGGGGGCATCTCTGCGCGGGGATATCCCACCCACAACGCTCACTGAGCACATGCCACACTCCCCAGATTCTGGGCGTTTCTGCAACAGGCCCAGCACCCTGTCTAAGCTGGCAGGACAAAACTACATGTGCAAGCTCGAGTGTGGAAGCCAAGTGGCCAGTCTCTGAGCAGACCCAACAGGAGGCCTTGCTCAGATCCCAGACCACATCTCACAGCGATCAGACCGACTGGAACAGACCAAGGCCTGGTGCCTGGGCTCTGAGGAGTGTGGGCCTCACCCCACATGAGTCCCGATTGAGGGAATACACATGGTTAACCAACAGGCTGCCCTGGGTCCCAGCTCTTCACTCAACTGCTCACAACTGCCTCCCGAGTGCTCAGTGGACGCTCTCAGGCCTTCCCCACAGACCTGTAGCCATCCTGACCACTCGCTCTTCTCACAACTTCCATTTCCCGCCTCCCTCTCCAATCTTGCCTTCCCATCTTCCTCCACGGCTGCTCCCTGCCCCTCCTCCAAGGATGCTGCACAGTTTGATCTTACCTGGGGCCCCGCACACCCCAGTGCTCTCCCTCTACAAGGCTGGCTCCCTGCCGGACCCCCTCCACGCCCATCATGTCCTAGTCCTGTCTCTAGACCTGTGCAGCCAACACCAATTTGAGTCTCTGCTCAGTGCCCCCCTCAAACTGGAGCTGCTCCAAACAGAGCTCAGCTGCAGCATCTTTTGTGGGACACAATTCACCCCATAACAATACCCTTGAAGGGCCACACACCACATCCCACCTGCTAAACAAGTCTTAATCCATCCCATCCCTGTGTGCCCCATGGCTACTACCCCGAGGCCTGCTCCTAGCCTGCAGCAGTGACCTCCACCCACCGTCATCCAAGAAGGAAGCCCACTGTGCATCAAACAAGCCTCCTTGGGCCCCGCCCCCCATGGGTTCCCTAGACTCATCTCCACCCCACGTGTATGCGTCCTGATCTGCGGCCATCCAGTTCCCCAACACACCTGGCCTATAACTCACGGGCGCCCAGCCTGAGGACTAGGACCCCATGCCTCCCCGCTTGGCCAATTCCCACCCCCTTTCAGCCCCAGGGTTACCTCCTGAATGAAAAGCCCCAGTCTGTGCTAGTCTAGCAGCCCAGCCACCTCTACACGGACTGTACCGATTCTTTCCTTCTGTGAGCTCCTTGTGGGCAAGGACCACATCCTCCCATGGGTCTCTCCAGCACCCAGCCCAGATGCTCACAGAGTAAACACTTAAGAACTGTGTACTTGAGGGGCCAGCCCTGTGGTGTAGTGGTTAAAGTTTGGTGCACTCCACTTTGGCGGTCCAGGTTCATGGGTTCAGATCCCGGGCGTGGACATACACCACTCCTCAGTCATGCTGTGACAGTGACCCACATGCAAAACAGAAGAAGATTGGCAACAGATGTTAGCTCAGGGCCAGTCTTCCTCAGCAAAAAAATAAAAATAAGAAAAATAAAGCCTCTTAAAATGAAAGGCACTTTAACAAACAAAAAAAAAAAGAAATGTGCACTTGTACTGAACTGATGTATGGGATTTGACATCCGCTATACAAAAGGGCAAGCACTCCCCATGCCAGAGAGACCCCAAAGCCATGGCCGCGTGCTAAATGGGCCCCTTCCTGGCATCCATGTAGGGACTGCTAACTGAACAACTCTGAGCAGAAGGAATGGATGAACTTCTACTTCCCTAATATCAACCAGTTCTTCTCACAAGCTAAACGCTAAGCAAGTCATTTTACACTTTTCACAAATGTGTGCAAAATCTATCAAAATCCTCATTTGGAAAATTGCATTATGTTAGAAAATTCTGCTTCCATACATTTAAAATGTGCAGATATAGCCATAGGAGAACGGCATACTATTGTCGTCAGCAGCCAGATCAACTAACATTTCCAAACATCGTCTTTTGGGTTTTTTTGTTTTTTTGTTTTGTTTTGTTTTTTTGTGAGGAAGATCAGCCCTGAGCTAACATCCATGCTAATCCTCCTCTGTTTGCTGAGGAAGACCAGCTCTGAGCTAACATCTATTGCCAATCCTCCTCCTTGTTTTTTCCCCAAAGCCCCAGTAGATAGTTGTATGTCATAGTTGCACATCCTTCTAGTTGCTGTATGTGGGACGCGGCCTCAGCATGGCTGGAGAAGCGGTGGGTCAGTGCGCGCCCGGGATCCAAACCCAGGACACCAGTAGTGGAGCGGGTGCACTTAACCACTAAGCCACAGGGCCGGCCCCCCAGCCTTTTGGTTTTTTAATGCTTTCTTTATAGCACAAGTTCTTTTCAAAAAGTAGTTTCTCATATGTTGGTTCAATAGCATCTTTGCTTTGAAGGTTCAGATTAAAGATATGTGTTTTTTCCAGAAGCATATCCTAGGTGGCGTGCTCTAAGACCCACTTGTCATCATAGAGAAGGTCAGCAAACTTAAAACACACTCTGTTGTAAAAGAAAAATTATGTTTAAGTTTGACAAATCTTTTAACCACAAAATATTTTCATAATCGCATTCCATTTCATTACAAAGTATTACAAAGTTTCTACTACATTCCAAAGTTCTCTTTTATAAAATTAATCATATAATTTATTTTCTATGGCACTTTGTACACTTCTAGTCTCAACTTTTTTGCTTCTCTATTTTGACTTTTAATGAGATAGACTATGAACATCCCATGTACCCAGGCCTCTGTAACTTTGCCCAGGAATCCTTTGCTTCTTATTTCTAGGCCAGGCTACCGTCTGGGGCTATGCTTACACTGATTTTCCTACAACATTGTTTTTGCTAAAAAACTACTCACTGAATACACATCTTCTCCTAAACATCTTCCTTTTATTGACTTGAGAATGGGTTCTTCATGTATTTCTAAATTACAACAGATTTTAGCCAATGCTGTAAGTCAAGAAATACAAGAAACATCCATGTTTCATGCACCTGCATAGCAAACCTCCCACAAAATGTGTAATTTGTTCCAATTCTTATTTGTTCAAATCTTCCTCTGTGTCTTTTATGCACCTTCCAATAGTATTTGCTAACGAAGAATGCATTTTGGTTCGTCACCACATTGCTTTATGAAATTTGTTTCAGCCATTTCCCCTCAACAGGAAGAACAAACATTCTTCAGTGGTATCATGAATTATTGTCTTTCACCATAAATCCACAAAACTGGCTTATAAATATATTAATAAGTTTAGTAAGTTATGTAAAATGATAAATTGACTATTGCATGATTTCAAAATCTCTCATTTTACTGGGTTTTCCTCATATTCTTAAAGTTTAATTTTTAAATGGTTTGTGTATCTTGTTCTTTATTCCATCATTTATTGATATACAAAGGAATAAAATTCCGTTAAGTTGAGGATAATATCACTAAGAATAGTAAATGTGGATTTCCAATTCTAGCCATGATGGAGAAGCTGATACAAAAATTGCCCTCCCATCATACAACTAGAAAACTGGACAAAATGTGTAGAACAACAGTTTTCTAGACAACAGGTAGGGCCTCCTTCAGTAGGTTGCAGAACTCTAAACTGCGTATACACAGGATGAAACTCCACGAGGCTGGGAAGAGAAAGGCAAGAAAGTTGCAAGATGACCGATTCTCAGAGTTTACATGGAGATGGGAGCCGTGCAAGGTCCAGAGAGCCAGAGTGGGGAGCCCTCGGTGAACATCTGGTGAATTCAATAGGGGCCAGGTGTCAGTTGTCAAGCTAACCTTAGAGTAAAGGCTGCTCTAAACCACCCTAACAATACTTAAAAACAAACCTTGAAAGAACAACACTGATTTGACAAGTAACTTAATTGCCTGCCAGAAAATAGTCCAACACTCTTTAAAGGAAAACAACAAAATTAGCACTCAACAATGGGATATTCAAATTGTCAAACATTCAGTCATAAAGTTACTAGATATATGAAGAAGCAGAATAATGTAACCCATCACTAGGGGGAAAATTGGTCAATAAAAGCAGGCTAAGTAACGATAGAGATGACAGAATTTACAGTAAACCTATAAAACCTATTATAAATAGGACAAAGATTGAAATGAAAATATAAACATAATAAAGAGAAAAATAGAAGATATAAAAAAGAACAAAATAAAACTTCTAGGCTAAAACAAACAGTAAATAAATAATTAAAGTTAAAAATTCCCTAGATGGACTTAATAGCAAATTGGGTAGTATAGAAGAAAATATCGATGAACTTGAAGACATGCCAGTAAAAACCATACAAACTGAAGCAAGAGAGAAAAATCAAGCAAACAAAATGGACTGAGCTTCAGGAAGCTTTGGGACAATATCAAGAGACCTAACATGTGCAATTGGAGAAGCAGAGGAGAAGAAGGAAGGCAGTAAGATTATTTAAAGAAACAGTGGCTGCATATTTTTCAAATTTGATAAAAACAATGAATGCATGGATCCAAAAATCTCAAAAAACCCAAAAAAGGGTAAACACAAAGAAAACCAAGCTGAGACACACAACATTGAAATTGTTGAAAAACTAGAAATAAAGAAAAAAAATCTTTTAAAAAGTGCCACTTGAAAGGACTCATATTACCACTCTCAGGAATAAAAGAGAGTACATCACCACAAAGCCTGTAAATATTATAAGGATAATAAAGGACTAACTACTTGATGCCAACAACATCAAAAACTTAGAATAGACAAATTCCTAAAAAGATGCAAATTACCAAACTAACTCAAGAAGAAATGGAAAATATGAATAGCCCTATATCTATTAAAGAAAATTAACTCATAATAAGAATCTTCCATAAAGAAAACTCCAGTATCAGATGCCTTCATGAATGAATTGTATCAAACATGTAAAGGAAAATAACATAAATCAGGCAAAAAAAATTGAGAAAATAGAAAAGGAGAGAATTCCTCAAACCATTTTGTGAAACTAGCAATACTCGTACCAAAACTGAACAAAGATATCAGAATAAAGATAAATCACCAGGCATGCGAAGAAGCAGGAAAATACAGCCCAGAATGAAAGAAGAAAAATCAATCCAAACTGACCCAGAATTGACACAGATGATATCATTATTAGACAAGGACATCAAAAGAGTGATTATGAAAGTATCATATATCTTAAAGAAGCTAGAGGAAGGATTGAACATGTTAAGATAAATACATGACCTAGCCCTTCCAGTCCTAGATACTTACCAAAGAGAAACGAGAGAACAGGTTCACTCAAAGACTCCTACATGAATGTTCCCAGAAGCCTTGTTTGTAATAGCCCAAACTGGAAACAACTCAAATGTCTATCAATATGTAAATGTATAACAAACAGTGATACATCCATGCAGTAGAATACTACTCAGTAATAAAAAGGAATGAGCCACCGATATACACAACTAGATGAATCTCAAAATAATCATAACTAGTGGAAGAAGCCACACAAAAACATCCACTCTATGTTTTTATTAATATAAAATCCTAGAAAATATAATCTATAATGATAGAAAACACATCAATAATTGCCTGGAGATGGGGGCAGAGGGAAGCAGGAAGGTGGGGTCTAGGAATAACAAAGAGACACAAGGAACCTGTGGGAGATGATCTATATGTTTATTATCTTGGTTACAGTGATGTTTTCACAGGTGTGTACATATGTGAAAATTTACCAAATATACACTTTAAACATGTACAATTTATTATATGTCAATGATACTTCAATAAAGCTGTTAACATTTTCTTAACAAAAGATTAACAAATCAAACATAGCAATCTACACAAAGAATGATAACATTAAAAACAAGAAAGGTTTTATCCCATATCTGCTTTTCCATTCTATCTGTTATGATATGTTGTTTCAGTTGAAGGATATGAAGAAAATCAGATCTCACACTGACAGGATAAAAGACGAGAATTTCAATAGATCTTTCAGATAATTTGATACTACACCAAAACTTGGCAAGCAGTAGTTTCTTAAATGTTGGTTGTTATGTGCAATCTAAAGCCATCAGTTATAAGACTGTCTTTTTTCTACTTTGAATGTATCTTTTACCCATGTAATGTCATTCATTGGTTATTTGGAAAATATTGGTTTACTGAGTTATGCAGATCTTTATATTGTTGACACATTTCTTATCCAATACTAATATATCACATTTGTTAGTATCACCACTGATCTCATCACAGAGATGGATACAGTTTCCAAAATTGTAATTTTTGCTTGAAAGCTCAAATTTTGTCATTAGCAACAAATACCATCAGGTACTTTCCTTGAACTGACAGACTCACATTGTTTATTTTCAGGAAAATTACATTAGCACTCAAGTCAAAATAATCATAGTTTTGTGTCAGTTGTTCTTCCAAGTAAATACTGTGTTTCATGGAAAAGTCGCTTCTCAACTTACAACTCAAGTGCTTCCCCTCAACCCAATGACTGTCCTTCTGCAGCAGAAGTGCTTTATGTCCACTTCCCATTTCATCATACAGAATGTTAAAATGTGGCTCTTGGGGATTTAAAATTAATAAAAATTATTAATTTTTACTGCTACACTAAGTGAAACTGGATTTTGGATTTTTTACTGTGAGTTCAAGGAAGTGAAGAATGCCGTGGCACAAAGGCAACGTAGTGTCACTGCCTCGATTCACGGAAGGCACAAGTATTTTTACCATCACTGCTTTGCACATCAGTGCAAATACCAACACACTAGAAAAGGAAAGTAATATGCTAGGCTTTCTTTAAAAAATAGCTATGACCTTAAAGACACCTCAAAAGTGCCTCAGGAACCACCAGGGATCTGTGAGCCACATGTTGAACAAAACTGACATAGAAAATCCTCATGAAGCTGCAAAAAAGTTACTAGAACTAACATGTAAATTTAGCAGGGTCATAGGATACAAGGTCAGTATGCAAAAATCAATTGTATTTCAATATAACAGTAATAAACCCTTGAAAATGGCAATTTTAAAAGTACCACTTAGAATAAAAAATATGTAGGGATAATTTAATAAAATATGTGTGAGACTTCTACACTAAAACCTATAAAACACACTGAGAGATCAAAGATTTTTAACTTTAAACTTTGAGATATATACCATGTTCATAGATTGGAAGACTCAATATTAGTAAGATGTTAATTTTTCCTAAATTGATCCATAAATCTAGTGCAATCGAAATCAAAATTCTAACAGGATTTTCTGTAGAAATTGAAAAGCTGGTTCTAAAATATATATGGAAATGCAAAAGACCTAGAACAGCCAAAAAAATTTTTTTAAGTAGAACTTGCACTACTTGATTCCAAGACTTACTATAAAGTTGCTATAATCAAGAATGTGATACTGGTGTGATACACACATAAGTCAGTAGAACAGAGTAGAGAACCTAGAAACAGACCCTCTTATAGAAGGTCAATTTATCTTTGATAAAGATATGTGGTACAACAGAAAGTATATATGAGGTCTTTGTCCCTGGAGCACAGAGGTCCTAAAACCCTTGGAATTTCCTGAGTGATAAGAGATAGGAAAGTCTTTTGCAATTCATAACAAGCCCTTTTCATCCATGCTTGAGTTTATGATAATGAGGTGGTTCCTGTCACCCCTAAATAGCTTCAGGATTGGGGCTGACCACCAGAAAGATCAAGCCATGATTAGAGGCTTGGAACGTTCAGCCCCACTTCCCACCCTCTGAGGGAAGGAGAGGGGCTGGAGCTTGAGCTCAATAACCAATGGCCAATGGTTTGATCAATCATGCCTACCTAATGAAACCTCCATAAAAACCCCTGAACAATGGAGTTCAGAGAGTTTCTGCGTTGGTGAATACATCACCAACTGGGAGTGTGGGGTGCCCAGAGAAGGCATGGAAGCTCCATGCATCCTCCCCACCCCCCACATCTTGCCCTATGCATCTCTCCCATTTGGCTGTTCCTGAGTTGTATCCTTTATAATAAACTGGTAAACTTAAGTAAAGTGCTTTCCTGAGATCTGAGAGTCATTCTAGTGAATTATCAAACTTGAGGGGAAGTTGTAGTAACTCCCAAATTTGTAGTCAGCCAGACAGAATTGTGGCTGGCCTAGGCACCCCATTGCAGCTAGTGTCTGAAGTGGGGACAGTCTTTAGGGACTGCGCCCGTAACCTGTAGGGTCTGAGAGTTAGTGTCAGAATTGAATTGAACTGTTGGACACCCAGTTGGTGTCAGAAAAGAGACTGCCGATGCCAAGGTAATACAATAGGAAAAGGAGAGTCGTATCAACAAATGATACTGGAGTGGAAAAAGAAATAAAATGGACCTCAACCTACCTCAGATCATACACAAAAACTATCTTAAAAATAGCTCATAAGGGACTTTTGCTTCCAGGAGAATGGAAGAGATACAGTTTTCCTATTCCTCCTACTGAGTACAACTAAAAACCCCGGCCATTATCTATAAAACAAGTGTAAGAAGGTGGAAAGAAGGATGCAGCTCAGCCAGGGATCTTGGGACACAAGGAAGGACATGGTGGTGAGTTCCCTGGGTTTTCTTTTGCCCTTATATATCCCAAAAGCTGACAAAGCCAGCAACCTGGAAATGCCAAGGGTTGCAGACAGAAAAAAAAAATGCCCCAACCAAAGTCTATTCTCTCTATGCAAAGGATGAAGAAAAGAGTAGCCTAGCAAGACAGCACAAATCTAAACAATGACTGCTCTACTCCAACAAAACACCACTGGAAAAACTGTGACCCAACCCGCATCCACACCAGCAAAGGCTGAGGGGGGACCCTGGACTTCAACACTTGTGATGCTGTGACAAGGTATCCAAAAACTCCCCTGAGGTGAGGTTAGAGCCAGAACTTTCCTCCCCACCAGCTGGAAATGAGACATCTCCCTCCCCTGCACTGTCAGTGGAGACCATGTGGGGAGCCTAGACGTCCATCCCCAATGAACAGTAATGAGGTGTCCCTCCCTCTCCCCACTGAGGTGGGGTCACAGGAGGCTCAGAGGAGATTCAGAACTTCCACCACCGCACAGTGGTGACAAGGCCATCTCCACCTCAGCAACAAGCTGCCCTCACCCCTCAGATGTCAACAGAGGCCAAGTGAGACCCTGGATTTCTACATCCCCCTGGCATCCTCCCCTACCCTGCTGGGGTGGGATTTCTTTTTTAAGTTAAAACAGAAAGCTCAATAAGACAGAAATGCGTATAACATGAAACAAAAAAGTCCATGTTTCAATAGAAAACCATTCAACATAACAATAAACAGGAAAATCTCAACCTTGATTTTGTGAAGCCAGCATTATCCCTGATACTAAAACCAGACAGTGAAAATACAAAAAAAAGAAATCTACAGACCAATATCCCTCATGAATATAGATACAAAAATCCTTAACAAAACATCATCACATAGAATTCAGCTATAGATAAAATAACTATTTATCCTGACCAAATGGGGTTTATTCCAGGGACGCAAAATCAATATTTGAAAATCCATCAGTGCAATCCACTATGTTAACGGGCTAACGAAGAAAATTCTCATGACCATATCAATCAACACAGAAAAAGAATTTGAAAAAATTTAACACCCATTTATGATTTTTTAAAAACTCTCAGATAAATAGAAATAGAGAGGAATTTCCTCAACTTGATAAAGAGTACTTACAAAAAGCCTACGCTTAACATTATACTGAATGATGAAAGTCTGAACACTTTCCCACTAGGATCAGGAGCAGGCGAGGATGTCTGCTCTCACCACTCTTATTCACCATACTGCTAGAAATTTTAGCAAGTGTGACAAGACAAGACAAGACAAGACAAGACAAGAAAAGGCATAGAGATTGGGAAGAAAAATAAATAAATAAAATTATCCCTATTTGCAGATCATGTGATTGTCTACATAGAAATTCCCAAGGAATCTACAAAAAAACAAAAACCTCTTAGAACTAATAAGTGGGTTCAGCAAGGGTACATCATGTAAGATAAACATTCAAAATTCAATTTATTTCTATATATTAGCAATGAATATGTGGATACAAATTAAAAATACAAAATCATTTATAATTTGTTCAAAAAATAAAATAATTAGATGTAAATCTAACAAAATATGTACAGGACTTGTATGATGAAAACTACACAATGTTGATAAAAGAAATTGAAGAAGATCTAAATAAATGTAGAGACATACCATGTTCACGGATTGGAAGACTCAACATAATAACAATGTCAATTCTTCTCAAATTGATATACAGGTTTAATGCAATTCCTATCAAAATCTCAGCAAGAGATTTTATAAATACAGACAAGATTACTCTAAAATTTATATGAAAAGGCAAAGGAACTAGAATAGTTAAAACAATTTTGAAAAAGAAGAATAAGGTGGCATGAATCAGTCTAACTGATTTCAAGACTTACTATATGGGTATGGTAATCAAGACTACGTAGTATTGGCAGAGGGATAGACACATAGACAATGGAACAGAACAAAGAGCCCGGAAATAGACCCACACAAATGCCAAACTGAATTTTGACAAATATGCAAAAACAACTCAATGAAGGAAAGATAGCCTTTTCAACAAATGGTGCTGGAGCACCAACTGGACACCCACAGGCAAAAAAATAAAATAAAAGAGGGTCTTTGATCTATGCCTTGCACCTCATACTAAAATTAACCACAAATAAATCAAGAGCCCAGACATAAACCCACACATATATGAGCAACTAATTTACAACAAAGAAGCCAAGAACATACAATGGAGAAAGGAAAGTCTCTTCAGTACATAGCGCTGGGAAAACTGGACAGCCACATGCACAAGAATGAAAGTAGACCACTATCTTACACCATGCACAAAAAATAACTCAAAATGGATTAAAGACTTGAATGTAAGACCTGAAACCATAAAACTCCTAGAAGAAAACATGGGCAGTATGCTCTTTGACATCGGTCTCGGCAATATCTTTCTGGATATGTCTCCTCAGGCAAGGGATACAAAAGCAAAAATAAACAAATGAGACTACATCAAACTAAAAAGCTTCTGCACAGCAAAGGAAACCATCAACAAAACGAAAAGACAACCTAACAATTGGGAGAAGATATTTCTAAATCATATATCCGATAAGGGTTAATATCCAAAATATGTAAAGAACTCATACAACTCAATAACAACAACAAAAAAAAACCAACCTGATTAAAAAATGAGCAGAGGATCTGAATAGATATTTTTCCAAAAAAGACATACAAATGGTCAAAAGGCACGTGAAAAGATGTTCAACTTCACTAATTATTAGGGAAATGCAAATCAAAACCACAATGAGATATCATCTCACGTCTGTTAGAATGGCTATTAGCATAAAGACAAGAAATAACAAGTGTTGGAAAGATGAGGAGAAAAGGGAACTCTTGTACACTGCTGGCAGGAATATAAACTGGTGCAGCCACTATGGAAAACAGTATGGAGATTCCTCCAAAAAATTAAGAAGAGAACTAACATGTGATCCAGCTATTCCACATCTGGGTATTTATCCGAAGAATACAAAAATACTAATTCAAAAAGATATATGCACCCCTATGTTCACTGCAGCGTTATTTACAATAGCCAAGATATGGAAACAAACTAAGTGTCCATTGATGGACAAATGGATAAGGAAGATGTGGTATATATATACAAAAAAATACTCCTCAGCCATAAAAAAAGATGAAATCGTGCCATTTGTGACAACATGGATGGACCTTGAGGGTATTATGCTGAATGAAATAAGTCAGACAAAGACAAATACCATATGATTTCACTCATATGTGGAAGATAAAACCAAATAAAACAAATGGACAAACAAAACAAAACAAAAACAAACTCATAAAATCAGATAACAGATCAGTGGTCACCAGAGGGGAAGGGGGGTCAGGGGAAGGTGAAATAGGTAAAAGAGGTCAATTATATGGTGACGGATGGAAATTAGACTTTTGATGTTGAGCACTCTGTATTATATACAGATGTCAAACTGTAATGTTGTACACCTGAAACTTATATAGTGTTATAAACCAATGTTACCTCAATAAAAAAAGAAAGCATTAAAATAAAAATGTTTTTTAAATTAACTGAAAATGGATCACAGACTTAAATGAAAAATATGAAACTTCTAGAAAATAAAACATATGAGAATATCTTCATGATCTAGGACTAGGTAAAGAGTTCTTAGACTTGATACCAAAAGTGCAATCAAAAAATTGATAAATTGAAGTTCATCAAAATTGAAACTGCTGCTCTGCAAAATGCCCCGTTAACAGGATGAGAAGACAAGCTACAGACTGGGAGGAAATATCTGTAAAGTACGTATTTGACAAAGGACTAATATATCTAGAATATATAAAGAACCGTCAAACTTAACAAGAAAAAACAAACAGTCTAATTAGAAAATGAGCAAAAGACATGAAGAGACATTTTACCAAAGAGGATATACAGGTGGCAGACAAGCACGTGAAAAGATGTTTGACATCATCAGCCACTAGAGGAATGCAAATTGAAGCCTCAATCTGGTACCACTACACACCTATTGGAATGGCTCAAATTAAAAATATCGACGACACTACATGCTAGCTAGAATTCAGAGAAACCGGGTAACTGTAAAATGGTAGACACACTCTGGCAAACGTTTTGGCAGTTTCCATGAAAACTAAACGTCCATGAAAACTAACCACATGACCCAGCAATTGACCTCTTGGCCACTATCCCAGAGAAATGAAAACTATGTTCAGACGGAAACCTGTACATGAATGTTTGCAGCATCTTTATTCATAATAGATAAGAACTGGAGACAACTCAGACTGTCCTTCACTGGATGAAGGGTTAAAAAAAGCTGTGGTACATCCATACCGTGGACTACTACTCAGCAATACAGAGGAACAGCCTGCTGATACATGCCACAACCTGCATGAATCTACAGAGAATCAGGCTCAGTCAAAAAAGCCAAGCCCAAAAGGTTTCATACTGTATGATTCCATTTACATAATATTCTTCAAATGACAAATTATAGGACTGGAGAACAGATTAGTGGTGGCCAGTGGTTGAGGGGGAAGAGGGTAGGAGGGAGGCGGGTGTGGCTGTAAAAAGGAAACATGAGGGATCCTGGGGGTGACGGAACTGTTCTTTATCTTGACTGTATCAATGTCAGTACCCTGGTTGTGGTATTGTGCTACAGCTTTGCAAGACGTTACCTTTGGGCAAAGGGTATGCGGGACCTCTCTGTATTATTTCTTACAACCGCATACAAATCTACAATTACCTCAAAGTAAAGAATTTAATATAAAAAAAGAAAAACTCTGCACCTACAATCATCACAGGCCCTGGGAAGCAAATAACAGCCTTTGCCTAAAAGAAAAAATGAGGTATGGTCGGGGACAGCTATGGTTATTATTGCAACCAATTATTGCAACCAATTACCACGCATAGTGGAGTTTTGACAATACCGCAGGTTATCCACATTGTCACAGAGACATAATAACAATATTGGTAAAAACTGATGATAGAATAATTTTAAATTTGTGTCTCTTTCCCAATCTACACTGCCTGGAGCAAATTATTACTTAATACATATTTTTTTATAAATCCTGTAATTATGTTGAGAACAGAAGAGTCTTATTACTTTTCTCTATGTTAAAGCAATACTTTATTTAATGTCAACCTGTAAAATATCCCACGATTTTTGTGACTCGGCCTTGGAGATCTTCATGTTTTAATAAACCATGAACCTCAAAAAATGAAAGAAAGAAAGAATATAGTGCTAAATGTAAAAGCGAGAATTATAACTTCTAGGAGAAAATCTTTGAGACCTTGGGTTAGGCAAAATTTTCTTAGATAGGACCCAAAAAGCATAAACCAAAAAGAAAAAAATGAAAACTGAACTTCATCAGAAATAAAAGTTTAGTTTTTAGAAAGACATGCAGCATCCGAAAATCCTTGGAATCTTCAGAGTGATAAGGGTCTTTTTGCAAGTTAATGAGATGACGAATGGCTGGGGGCTCCTGGATAACCTAGGTTGGGGGCTGGTTGCCAGGAGAACCAACCGTGCCAGGCGATCAGAGACTTGGAACTTTCAGCCATACCCCACCCCACTTCGAGGGAGGGGAGAGGGGATGAAGATTGACTTAATCACCAACTGCCAATGATTTAATCAATTGTGCCTACGTGATGAAGCCTCCATAAAAACCCAAAAGTATGGGGTTCAGAGAGCTCCCAGATTGATGAACAGGCAGAGGTACTAGGAGAGTGGCACACCTGGAGGGGGCATGGAAGCTCCGCACCCCTTCCCACGTACTTTGCCCTCTGCATCTCTTCCATCTGGCTGGTCCTAAGCTGTATCCTTTTATAATAAGCTGGTGATCTAGTAAGTAAACTGTTTTCCTGAGTTCTGTGAGCTGCTCTAGCAAATTATGGAGCCCAAGGAGAGGGTCATGGGAACCTCTGATCTATAGCCAGTCAGTCAGAAGCACAGGTGATAACCTGGACTTTCGACTGGTATCTTAAGTGGAGGCATCTTGTTGGACTGAACCCTTAACCTGTGGGTTCTGGGCTATCTCCAGGTAGACAGTGTCAGAATTGAGTTAAATTGTAGAACACCGAGCTGGTATGTGAGAATTGCTTGGTGTGAGAAAAATCCACATACAACTGGTGTCAGAAGTGAAGTAGAGTGTTGTAGTGGAGTAGAGAAAAACAAAGGAGTTTTTCTTTGCATGGATATAACCCAAATTTCCATCAACAGATGAGGGCATGAACAACCGTGGTATTGCCATATACTAGAACACTCCTTAGAAACAAAAAAGAAGCTAGCTACCTGTGCACACAACATGAACAGATCTCAAAATCACTATGCTGAGTGAAAGAAGCCAGTCACTAAGGAGGACAAATTGTATAATTCCATTTGTATGAAATTCATCTACAATAACAGAAAGCCGATGGGTGTTTGCCCCTGGCTGAAAGTGGGGAAGACAGTGAGGTGGGAAGGAACTCTCCAAGGTGATGAAATCCTTCTGTATCTTGACCATGGTGCTGATTTACACAGGTAAACTTCTGTCAAAACGTATCCACTGATCATTAAAATTGGTGCATGTTACTCTACGGAAACTCTCTCTCAATTCAATTAATTTTTCAAAAAAAATTGAGAGTGTAAATCCGTATCTCATATAGCCTTCATAATAGTTTTGAATCTTTTTACCCAACTTCTTGTCAAACCCAATCAGATCCCTTTTGATTTTGCTGGTAGTCTCACTACGTCAGGTGGCTGGTGGAAAGCTTGTCCTGGACATGGAAGTTTCATGGGTTTTCTTGTCGCTAGGTTGGGTTTGCATTATTCGTAATATCTTCAATCCACATTTTCTTTTCAGGACTCTCTACAACCCACTTTTTGAGGGGGATGATATCCTCAGACCTAGATGAAGTGATCAGTAAACCCTCTCACCTGGCCCGTGTAAACACAATACTCCCCAGTCTGCAGGGAGCAGACCACAGCTGAGGGTCCCTCTGCTTCGCTCTCTGCCTTGAGGAGCTCCCACCTTGGGAGGGTAGGTGACGCGTCATTGTCTGACATAGAGACCAAGGAGAGGGTCCATCTTGATCCTTGTTGGTAAATCTTAATTCATTTTCTAATTTTAAGTAGAAAATAATTATAACACTCTAAGCAATAAGCTAAAACATAATAATCTAACATTTTCTTCCCACACCACACTCTGCAGGCCTCAGTCTTAAAGGATAGAGACTCAGGGAAGCAGAGAGGTGGAAAGAGGATGAGAACAAGGCCAAATCCTGCAGCAGGAGGAAGCTCGGCTGCTCATATGTGTCAGTAGCATTAAATAGAAGGTCATTTTTTCTTGAGATGTTCATGATACGCATTGAGATCACAGACTCTCCAAGGTGTTGCCAGATGGTCTGGCTGTGAATGGTGAGCACCAGAGAATCTCTGCTCAGAGTAACCTTGCAACTTTGGACAACTTTCCACTTTGCTACGCACTTGCACCTCCCTTATTTTATGTGCTCACCTTCCCACTCAATGTTTACAACAGCCGTGGGAGGAAGGCAGGAGAATGAATATGATTTTTATTGAGAGATGATCCCACTGAGCTAGGAAGCAACCAGGAGAACAAGAGAGCCCTCTGGTTCAGCAG
Organism: Diceros bicornis minor; assembly: GCF_020826845.1. Taxonomy (NCBI): domain Eukaryota; kingdom Metazoa; phylum Chordata; class Mammalia; order Perissodactyla; family Rhinocerotidae; genus Diceros; species Diceros bicornis. The sequence continues at coordinate 92,495,394 of NC_080745.1, read as the reverse complement.
AGCTGCAGGACCTGGGATGTGCTTTGCTCGTTCTCCTCTTGGTGTCCTGCTGTCTTCAGGGAGGCGCACACATGTGCACACACACACCCCCACCGCCACGTTCTAGCCTGGATGGGTGCAGTCTGGGCTTCTCCGTCAGAACTCTCCAGCCCCCAACTCCTGTCTCCTCTCAGCGTCACCCCTGATGCTCCTCCTTTGCTGCAGCAGGCAGCAGGAAGAAGCCCAGGAAAGCCCCCACCACTATTTCGTCCCTCTGCACCCCACAAGCAGGGCGGGGATAACGGAGGTGGGCAGAACAGGCAGAGTTCTGCCTCCTTGAAAGGGTACACAGACCTTCTGGTTTTCCAACTTTCTATTCCAACAGAACTCAATTCTTATAGCCAGAAGGGGCTAGAGTCTGGGGCAGTACAGAGAATCCTGTAGCGAATAAGCAACCTTCAAGCAGAGGGCACATATTTTTCTGAAAACACCGCGGCTCACTCTATTCTCATTACAGGGGCTTGCAGTGAGTGAGTATTTGACCCCAAAACGGCCAAAACACTGATACCCGATCCATCTTCTCCGCGTGTAGCAGCCTGGAGAGGGTTTTAGAGAGAAACCTCCAGGAAACGGTGCCTTTGGCTTCATCATGGGCTCCCTTTTGTGGCTCTACCAGCAAAGGACACAGTCTGAACTGGAATCCCATGGCCTGTAGATTTCCACTGTGTGTCCAAGAGAACGCAGCAGGAAGATCCTTGGGAGATGCTGTGCTCTTAAACATATGGGTGGTTGGTTCTCAGGGACCCTGACTGTCAACATTAACAAAGCCAGAGGGCCTCCTAGCAGAGGGAGCGGCACTTCCTGTGGGCGAAGTCTTTGCACATGAGGACTAGTCCTTCTGTCGACAGACACCAGAGCCGCGTGGCCCCCTCAGCTTCGATGCAGAGCTAATCCATCATCTCCAGCCCGAGAGACGCAGAGAGGAGTGTCACCACTCTCCTCCTCCTTTTTTCTGATGTCATATTTAGAAACAGGAAAAAAAAAATGGCTCTGTTCAATTGTTCTGTGTTTGTCCCCTTCCTGGCTTTAGAAAACTGTCCCCAAGGGTGAAGCTAGTCAGACGCAACTCCAGCAAACAGCCTGGACCACAGCCCTTCTGCAGGGCTCAGCGGGAAGGGTGGCGGGTTGCAAGCAGGGAGGCCAGAGCTTCCTGGACCTGGAGCCAGAGCCAACCCAGGCCAGTCTCAGCTGACCACCCCAGCCAGGGCTAACTGGGCTGTCCACCCAGCCAGCCTGCCCAGGAAGGGGCCCAGAGGCAAACAAAGCCAGCAGCCAGCCCACCCAAGGCCCTGCCCCGGAACACACCATACTGGGGGCAGAACTCCACCACCCCACCTTCCAGCCAGGCTGGGATTCAAACTCTCCACTTGGAAACTACAAGTCAAGGGCAGACGTGTAAGGAAAGGCTCTGTAGTGGGTTGAATGGTGGACTCCCAAAAGAAATAAGCACGTCCTAACCCTTGCACCTGTGAACGTGACTGCATTTAGAAATAGGGTCTTTGCAGGTGTAATTAAGGATCTCAAGGTGAGATTGTCCTGGACTTAGGGTGGGCCCTAAACATGGTGACTGGTGTCCTTACAAGAGCAAGGAGAGGCAGCTTGGACACACAGATGCGGAGGCAGAAATGGGAGTGATGTGTCTACAAGCCAGCCTCCATCAAGGATTGCAGGAGCCACCAGAAGCTGGGGGAGGAAGTGGGGAACAGGTTCTTCCACAGAGCCTCTAGAAGGAACCAACCCTGCAGACACCTTGATTTTGGACTTCTGGCCTTCAGAACCGTGGGAGAACAAATTCCTGTTGTTGTAAGCCACCAGTTTGTGGTATGTTGCCATGGTAGCCCTGGGAAGCTAACACAGGGTTCAGATGCTTACAAGGAATTCACAGAATTTGAAAACTCACCTCCTGGAAAGGGCCATGCAGAGCTGCTGCAAACAGAGAACATGTCAGTGCGTTTCTGGGCATATGCATCAAATGTCTCCATGGGTATACTCTTTAACCAGGCACTTCATTTCTAAAAAGTCTAAGCAAACCATTGGACATGTTCACAATGCCACATGAACAGGGATGTCACTGCACTGTTGTGCGTATAGCAGAAAAAAAGGGAGGGTGTGTGGCCTCTGTCACCATCTTACACACACAGGAGCCCTTCCTTGACTGCTTCCAGGACCTTCCCTGGGCAGAGCCTCTGTAGGCCTTGGGCCAGTTCCAGCCGCCTGCAGTAGGTGACCCCCTGACGCACTGTGTGGTGCAAGTCTGCCTGTGGTGGGGAGGACAGGACTTCCCACCCCCATCATGCTCTACCCAGGAAAGCCCTGTTGATGCTTGCTAATCCACTGTCCATCCAGTTTTGTGTTTGTTCCAGTATTTTTTATTTTTAACACAGTAGGATTATTAGGTGCAGCATCAAGGTAAGTCCAGACTGGTGTGTGGGGCCCCATCTCTGCTCCCAGCTTCCCATGGCAGTGCCCCCTGGTCTGGGAGACACAGGTGTGCTGATCGCAGCCCACTCTTCAACACGTGGTTCCATCTGAAAGACGCCAGAGACAGCTTGCCCCTCCTTCCTGGTCCCTGCCATATCGAAATGTGTAAATACCTCAGTACGACAAAAACATTAAAATAACTCCCATTTAGAAGAATTTTCTCTAAATTTGCCAGAGTAATTAAAACAATATTGTCTGTAGAAAATAGAGGATTCAAGGTGCCAACATTTTCAGTCTAGTAATAATAAAACACAACTTTGAAAAAGACCTGAAAAAGATCAGGCAAATTGTTGAAAAACTAAAGAAAACACCACATTTTCAAAAATGTATTTTTCAGAAAACTACCGGTGACACTCAGTTAACCAACAAGGAAGCCACATCCCTGAAGGAATAATCCATCATTAAAATGTGAGGGGACTTCTGGCAAAGTCAGCACAAAGAGAATGATGCTCCGGAAGGGGCCGGATACAGGCTCTGGATTTAGGCTAAACTCCCAACAGATGGGAAACCACATACATTGCAGAATCTAGGACATCACTCAGGGCCGCACAGACAGAAGTAGCCCCCGGGTCCCCTTCCCTCTGCCTTCAGAGCACATCCTATCACCCTATGCGGGAGGTGGGACCCCCTGGGGCAGCTGGTAGCCCTCCCCATCCTGAAACCCTCAGGGCAGGAGGAGATGTGTCTTCATCAGAAGAAACCCAAAACTTTGTTACCATATCTGCTACCCATAGAGGGAATTTTCAAAGTGCTCCCAACCTGCCACCCACTCTGAGACACACCAGCCTCACTCTGCAGCTCACCACCCATCTGTTTCCCACGAGGCCCATGCTGGCCCAGCTGGCCCTTCGATCGGTATCTCCCTGGGGCTGGAGGGCCACTGAGTTGTGGCCAGACAGACCCAGCAAGGTGCAGGGCTCCAGACAGGTTAAGGGCCAGACACTTGACCTTGGTCCAGCCCCAGGCTCTGGGACACCCTCCTCTGGCCAAACCCTCAACTGTCTGTCTGCCTGAGTCCGGGCTGCCCTGGGGGGGCCTCATGCACCCCGTCCTGCTGGGGCACTGAGTCCTCACCAGGTCTTGAAGAGCTGTGGGCAGGTTTCTTTGGTGGGGTCAGAACCTGGACACACCTGGGCCACCAGGAATCAAGGAGCTTCCAAACCCACCTGGCTCCATCCTAGTGTGGCGGGGAGGGGGACATGGCTGGGTGTAAATTACCAACCAGAGGAAGAAAAGAGTGAGGCTATTGGCAGTTGTATCATGAACATGAAGACTACAACAGACCCACACACACACTCATACACTCACACACTCTCACACACAAGGGCAGGATTTGGAGCTCTCTCTCTAGCACAGAGAACGACCCACAGACAGACGCCGCCCCATCCCGGCATCCTGCACCGTGGTGGGGCCATGGGTAGGGCCTGAGCTGGGATCCATCAAATCCCTGCCGGGACAGGCCGGACACAATGTCCTGGACACATGAACAGGCCCAGGGCTGCAGCCCAGAGTAAGCAGCCCCGCCCAGCCCAAGACTTGACTCGTCTGGGAGGCAGGGGCCTTGTGCTTAATCCGTCTGTCTAGAAACAGCCACCTCGCCGGCCCCGGACGGCCTGTGAGCGCCTGCAGGACATCGTGTGGGGACATTCTGAAGAAGGGCTGCGCTCTGGGATTTGTGTCGAGGTCCAAGCCGGCAGCCTGATCTGCTGCTTGACCTTTTGTAGAGCCAGTGGCCATGCTGAGCCAAGACAGCTAAAAAGCTGATCGGAGGAGCCAAAATGGCAGCTGCCCGAGCCCTCTCTTTCCCGAGCTGTGATGCTAATGAGATTAAAATATTGGCACTGCCGCGAGGTTGGTGGCCCAGGCCCCCGCCTCGCCGCCAGGGGCGGTGTCAACAGCTCTGCGCTTCCAGATGGCAATTTTGCCGTAAGGGCTGAGAGCCTCGGAGCTGACCCAGTAACTTGACCTCTGTGACTTTCTCGAGGCGCCAGGGCTGCAGGCGGACACGGGTAAGCACCAGGACACACCGCAGCGTGTGGTTTTAAATGTCAAACGCCCGGAAACAAATTAAATATCCAACAGTAAAAAGGAGATGCTGGCATCACCCCTGGTGCCTCCGGAAGGGAAGAGATTATGCAACCAGCAGAAATGACACCAGGGAAGAATTTATAAATTTGTGAAGTGTGCCTACGGGAGAACATGAAGAAAAAAAATTACAGTCAAACCTGTCTACCCCCCAGTCTGGTAAAAAGTCACAATTCCCACCTGCACAGGAGGGCAGGCTGTGGGGGGGCTGAGAACAGCCCAGTGATGGGCGCCAAGATGAAGGCAACCGCAGAACCGACACACACGCCTGCCCTGAGTCTCCCAGAATGAGCAAAGGGTAGCACATTGCAGATTTAAGCATGCATTAAAATTATGAGCTGCACACATTGTATTTCCAATGCTCTTAACACAACAACCCATGCAGGAAGTAGAAATTGAGCACAAGCACATGCAAGGAGTGCTGCTGGGTGTAGCCAGGAAGCAGGGACAAGATGAACTAGAGGCTGGTCCTGCCTCAGGCTTGTGGAGCAGATAAACATCCATTGGAGCCTCTGAAAGCCTGGCTGCAGTGATCCCGGGGGGCAGCATGGAGGAGGCGGCCTTTGGGCCAAGGCTTGAAGGAAAGGACGTGAGGAGGCACAGGATGGGGGTGTGTGTGGAGGGAACAATGAGGCGCCCACAAGAACAGCAATGGCCGAGTATGGGCGGAGCTGAAGGAACCCAGGGAGGACCGGGAGAAGGCCCTTTGCAGGGCGTGGGAGCAGGGCGTAGTTTTGTGCAAGAACAGAGACTGCCCTCCGAGAACCGTGCCTCACACATCAATGATCTCAGGATCATCGTCAGACAGAGGGGCGTCCTCAGTGTTACAGTGAAAACGCGTCAGGCTGCTGTACCTGCCCGAGCTAAAATGCTTAAATCTACAGCAATCAGTTGATTTAAAGGCAATAGTTGCACTTCTGGTCGTCTTTGACTTTGCTTATTTAAATCCAGCATCCCAGAGCCTCCACCGGGGAAGACGGGCAGCACGGCATCTTCCCCACGTGGAAATTCCGTGCTGCATTGTCCAGACTGCCCGCCGTCATCGCCAGCCTCAGGTAAGAGAAAGGGGGAGTGGGGGTTGGGGGCTATAGCCACGTTTCCTGGACCACCAAGTTAACTCAACAAACATTTACTGAGCTCCCACCATGTGCCAGGGCACTTTTATAAAATTAGTCCAGCTAACACGTGTATTGGTTTCCTACGGCTGCTGTAACAAACCAGAGGGCTAAACAACAGAAATTTACTATCTCAGTTCTGGAGGCCAGACGTCTGAAATCAAGGCGTCGGCAGGGCTGGTTCCACCCGAGTCTGTGGGGGAAGACGCGTTCCGGGCCTCTCTCCCTGGCTTGTAGACGGCCGTCTCCATGTTCACATGGCATTCTTCTGTCTCCAGATTTCCCCTTTTTATAAGAACACCGGTCATACTGGATTAGGGCCCACCCTAGTGACCTCATTTTAACTTGATTACCTCTGTGAAGACCTCCATCTCCAAATGAGGTCAGGGTCTGGGGTAATAGGGGTCAGGACTCCAACATATGAATCTGGGGAGGACACAATTCAACCCATAACCCTGGTTATAAATCTACAAGACACTGTCCCCATTTAACAGATCCAGAAAGCTGAGGCTCAGAGAGAATGAGTAATTTGCCCCAGATCACATACTAGCAAGGTGGCAAAGCCAGAATTTGAACCCTGGTGTGAATCATTCCAAAGCCTCTGTTGTTTCCTCCGAGTGAAGGCAGCCAACGGTGAAAAATGCTGCAGAACAGGAAAAAGGAAGACAAGGAAGTGTTGGGTAAGGAAACCAAAGCTGGACTCTGAAGGTGGGAAAATGCAACGGAAAAGAGCTCTGGAAACAAGGGATCCAGTCACCGGCATTTCTCCGCACTTCCCTGCCTCCCTCATCACCACCACGGCCGCCCTCCTCCAACCGCCAGCCATCAGAGGAACTTGCTCACCTTCCTTTCCAGTGTTACAGATGTTCCCTTACGTGGCCATCGTGGTCGCCACTCAGATATTAAGGATTATTCCCTGGTTTTAATGGATACTGAACCACGTGGGAAAATATTTATTCACCTCCCTCTATGCATATGGCCTGCAAAACAGAGAGGGGACACAGTCCTATGACAGCTGGACACCAGGGGCGGTCCCTCAGCAGGACCAGGACGCCAGGTTAGAACGCAGGCCTGCGTCCTGGAGAGCTGTGTCCACCACTCGGCCCGGGCTCCAGATTGCGGGGCTGGGACCCTCATCAGCAGGTGACTCCCACAGTTGGTTGTTGTTCGACCAACCAATGCCGCAACGGTAGGGGGCGTTGGGATCAAACTGAACCAGTCGTGAGGGTGAAAGGGAATGCTATTGATAATTACCAAGGACCTTGGGTGCCAGCCAGGTTTGTCCCCACCCCATGAGCACCCTGCTGATGACTGTCTTTGGAAAAATTCCTTGTCATCTAATCAGACTGCTGCCACAGCAGGGAAAAGCCTCCGTTCTCCAGCAGCCAGGAACTGAGAGACTGTGAGAAGAGAGGGAGCAGAGTCCCCTGAGTTTGTACCAGAGGTGGGCGAGGGGTGGGGGGCCAGGCCTGTTCCAGGGGCGCCCTCTGGGGCTTATCTTTTGGAGTTTCTGGGGGCTAGAAGCTTAGACGTGGAGAGAAGCTGCCCATTCTATTGACCTCCTAAAAGGGCAGCGTGGAAACCCAGCCCCTTGGAGTCCTGCCCGCTCAGGGAAGAGCCTCCGGGTCAGGCTTGTCCACGGTTCTCTTCAGGGCTGGTCAGTGGCGGGCTCTTCCCTAAGAACTTCGGACTACAGTTGGCTGCCCTTGCATTGAACTCGGTGCCCACCAGGGGTCGGGGCCTCATGTGTGGTCTAAATGGACATCTCTCAGCCTTGTCCCCACCAATGAGAGAAGACCCCACCCATCCTGTCAGGGGGAAGGTGTGCTCAGCAAGCTGAGCGCCTGAGGGTGAGTCTCCAGCGGGGCAGACCTCTGCTGCCCACCTCCAGCAGGATGCAGCTCCCTGAGGAAGGTTGGGGGTGAGAGATGAGAGAAGAGAGGGCAAGGAGGGAGCAAGGTCCCTCTGCACCCATTAAGGGCAGCGGTGGGGCCAGTGTGACCAGGCCCCTGTGTGGTTGGCAGACATGACCCCACTGGAGGCCTCCCGCCCACTCTCCCTCTCTGCAGAGGAGCAGTGTCCGTCTCCACTGAAGTGATTTGGAGCACTGAATGTTAGGATTCACGGTACTGAGAGGATCGGAATGGAGCAAATTTGCCAGCACAAGACTCATACCTGAAAAGGAGCTTTCCATCTGTGGGATCAACATGCTTCTCAGCACACCCTCTCTCCTCCTTACAGCAACTGAACAACTGGCAAGGAGAGTTCTTTTTAAATTAAATGTCCTTCAACTTGTCCCATTCACGGCCTCCCCACTCTTCTCAGAACTGAGAGATCGTAAATCTTGTCTGTGCTCTGCCATTTATCATCACTATCCACTGCTGGCCACTTCTCATATTTCTTTGCACCACATTGCAGACACAGTCTTGATTGAAGAGGGAATGTTAATCATCTGATTTTTATTTCTGCAATGATTCCCCACATCTTGGTGTTGACCATTAAAGATCTGTCATTGTGGTTCTCTCTACACCTTCCTTCCGGTTCCCAAGTCACCGGTTAGCGAGGCCCACACTTCTAAATGTAAAACGGTGAGTGCAGAATGGACATCCTTCCTTTACTCTGATAAAGGGATATTACTCTTTCTTCTTTATTCTGTTCTATTCACAACAGTCAGCAGGACAGAGAGATGGGTTTAAAATCCTGAGGAGAATCACAGATCTATTGCAAGGACTCAAGTATAAAACTACAATGGATATCCCTTCCCACGTACCATATCGGCAAATATTTAAAAGTGTGTTACTAGCAGGACTGTGAATTTGACAACCACAACACGGGCCACCTGAACAATAGGGATCAAAATCCAACATGCAGACCTGTGAGCTCAGCCATTCCTTTCCTGGGACTTTGTCCCAAGCAGATCGTTAGACAACTGTGCAAAATTTATATTCAAATCACAGTGAAATAACCTCAACACGGGTGATTATGTAGTTGGATACATAAGATGATATTTTGATTCAATGGAAACTAACACAGTCATTGATAAGAGTGATCTGCACCAACATCTTTCATGTAGGCAATCACATTTCCATAGAATTATGCTCGCGTGAGAACGTGTGTGTGCCTAGAAGAGATGTGAACAGTGGCTCCTGTGGAGAGAGACATAAGGGAGTGGGATTTAATTCTCTCTCCTCTCTATTCTTTTGTTCTTTCACAACTAAATACATGAAGGGGAATTACTATCTTTATGAAAATAGAAAAAAAGGATAGAAACAAAGAAGTTTCCATTTGAAAAAAGATGCAAAGTTAACTTCCTTATTTTTCTGAACTCAAGCCATATCTGGGAGATGACATTACAAATGTAAACTGCTGTCATGGTTAATTTCCTGTGTCAACATAGCTAGGCAAGGGTACCCAGATAACTGGTCAAATGCCAATGTAGGTCACTGCAAAAGTATTTTCTAGATGAGATTAACATTTAAATCCATTTGAGTAAAGCAGATGACCCTCCATATTGTGAGTGGGCCTCATCTAATCAGTTGAAGGCCTTAAGAGAAAAATACTGAGTTCCCCCTGAGGAAGAGGGAATCATGCCTTCACACTGCCCTCAGACTCCAGCTGTCACATCAGCTCGTCCCTGGGCCTCCATCCTGCGGCCTGCCCTGCAGATTTTGGACTTGCCAGTCTCTACAATTGCATGAGCCAATTCCTTAAAATAAATCTCCCTCTCTGTCTCCACATATACACATCCTATTGGTTCTGTTTCTCTGGAGTACTGTAACTAACACAATTGCTTTTAATTTTTTTAAACAAACATTGCTTTTTAGAGCAGTTTTAGGCTAACAGCAAAATTGAATGGAAGGTACAGAGATTCCCCATACACCGCCTGCCCCCGCACATGCACAGCCTCCTCCACTATCAACATCCTCACCAGAGTGGTGCATTTGTCACAACTGATGAACCTACAGTGACACATCAGTATCACCCAGAGTCCACAGTTTACATTAGGGTTCACTCTTGGTGGTGTACATTCTGTGGGTTTGGATGAATGTGTAGGGACATGTATATGGTGTAGTATGATACAGACTATCTTCACTGCCCTAAAACAACTCTGTGCTCCGCCTATTCACCCCTCCTCCCAGCCTATGGCGACCACGGAGATTTTTACTGCCTCCAGCCTTTTGCCTTTTCCAGAATGTCATATAGTTGGAATCACACAGTATGTAGCCCTTTCAGATTAGCTTCGTTCACTTAGTAATATGCATTTAAGTTTCCTCCATGTCTTTTCGTGGCTTGGTAGTTCATTTCTTTTCAGCACTGAATAACATTCCGTTGTCTGGATGGACCACAGTTCATTAATCCATTCACCTACTGGAGGACATCTTGGTTGCATCCAAGTTTTGGCAATTATGAATAAAGCTGCTGTAAACATTCGTGTGCAGGTTTTTGTGTGGATATAAGTTTTCAAATCCTTTAGGTAAATACCAAGGAGTGTGATTCCTGAATCCTATGGTAAGAGTATGTTTAGTTATGTAAGAAACAGTCAAACTGTCTTCCAGGGTGGCTGCACCATTCTGCATTCCCAGCAGCAGCGAATGAGAGCTCCTGCTGCTCCACATCCTCCCCAGCATATGGTGTTGTCAGTGTTCTGGATTTTGGCCATTCTAATAGGTGTGTAGCGTAACTCATTGTGGTTTGCTTTTGATTTTTCCACACAAATTACAAGGCAGAACACATCTGTGGTTCCCATTTCACAGATGAGAATACTGTGGCCCATAAAGTCTACATGACTTGCCTAAGAGCACAGCCAATTGGAAGCAAAGCCAGGGCAGCACCCAGCTTCCTGGACTCTCAGGTCAGCAAGTTTTCTCTAGGGACTTCGCCCAGAGCCTGGAAGCCAGGTGCTAGTGAGAGTGAGTGGTCAGGAGGAAATAGAGGGAAGACAGAGTTACCACCTGACCCAGCCAGGGCTGGCTGCAAGATGCCAGGCGGGAGCACAGATGTGGGAGTGTGACCAGCTGAGGGTCGAGCTCTTGGCCAGATGCACTTGTACGCCCCTCTTCTGTCTTCCACTTTCCCAGGTGGTCCTGCTCATGCTGTGGTTTCAGCCTCTTCTGGGGTCTCCCAGGAAAAAAGTTCCTCTCGACTGGGCCTGAGGACCCCATAAGCAGGGAGTGCCCCAGCTCTCTGCAGGGAAGGGGACGTGGGCACCAGCCCCTGCCAGCAGCACCCATCCCATGGGAGAGAATGCAGGAGTTCTCATTCTCCTCGGCCCCTCTGCTGAGTGCCACTCACAGCACCCTCCATCCTCTTCCCTGGGCTTCTGCAGAGATGAGGGTGTCACAGACTGACCAGCAGGAAGGGCCTAACAGTAGGGTTACAGATACAATGCAGGATATCCACTTGAATTTGAATTCTGGATAAGCAACAAATAACTTATAGTGTAAGTATGTCCCACGCGAATATTGGTTCCTCTATTTTTATTTGCTAAATCTGCAAGTCTGCCATGCAGATAACCCAACCAAGGCTCCGACCTGGGGTCCTCAGCTCCCAAACACAGTAACAGGGCCTCTGTGCTCCCTTCAGAATTGCAGAAAGCCCAGGGCATTCCTGTGGGCGCAGGAACCCCCACCCCTCGACTGAATCCCACCGGGTGGTGTGCTGGTTGAGGCCGATGGTGACAGAGGCTGTGCCTGGAAGTCAGAGGGGTCTCTGATGGGTAGGAGAATGAGGGCATTGTAACATGGTGATGCTGTGTGTGTGCGTGTGCGTGTGTATGTGTGTGTGTGTGTGTTCAGAGAGGAGGTGGCTTGTAAAACCACACAGAAGGCGGATTCCATGGAGTGGATAATAAATGGGATCCCTTCTTATGGAAAGGTCAGAGACCCCTCGTTTTATAGTTGGGAGACCAGACCCACGTCCACGCAGCAATACTCCTTGCAAATGTCTCTGACTGCATCGGGTCTCTTCATCCGTTTTGTTGGAGTCCAGGTTGGGTCTCCCGGCCTGCCCCTCGGTGCTTCCACTCCTCATGCCCCCTCACCACCAGCGGCCCCCCCAACCCCACAGCTGTCTGAGGAGAGAGTGTGTGATGCCTCAGGTCAGACCTGCACATCGCTTGCCTGGGCAGAAACCAATCTCTCACTCCCCCCATCTGTCAGGCAGGGCCAGCCCAGAGCACTGCCACCTCGGTGGATAATAAAGGTAATGGTGGCAAGTTCTAGAACCAAAGGTCAAATCATTTGATAGCAAGTTTTTTAAAAACCCCAATTTAAAGATCCATTTCCTTCCAGCACTGCGAAGCTGGCGGCTGACTGCCCATTAGCTGCCTGTGCCCATGACAGACCGACCCCATTCATCACCAGGGTCAGCAGGGACGAGCCAGGCGTCGCACTGGGGAGGGAGCAGCTTCATCCCTGTGGCCTCACAGGCAGGGGTCGGCAGTCTGGTGACTGGGGAGGAGCAAGAAAAGCTCCTTGGACCTAGGGCGGGGTGGACACTGTGCATCCCCTGGGTCTAAAGGAAAGTGCCGGGGGCGTGTCACAAGGACAGTCACCACCCCGAGCGCTCAGACTCCGGAATCCTGCGTTCGGAGGGAGAGCAGAGTCCAGGGGACCAGGCCCCCACATGCTGTGAGGAACACAGGTGAAGCATTCTCAGTCTGTACAGCCCTGCCTCTTGCATACATTTCCTAAGTCGTGTACTGAGCTCTTACCGTATGCAAACCTATATGGGAGAACAATTTGATCCCCTCTATCAGGGAAGAAGATTCCATCAGGGTCCCCACTTCCCAGAGTGAGAGACAGAGGCATAGCAGTTCAGCACCTGTTGGCAGGAGGTGGAGACAAAGAGGGACCCAGGTGGGCTCTGGGTCCTTCCCAAGCCTCACCCAGCCTCACAGCCGTTCCGGGGTTGTGTGCGCACGCCCAGGATAATCACCAAACGTTATCACATTTGCTGCCAGCAAAAGCGAGCGGTCACATGCCATCAACTGTAAAACTGTCCTTTGGCGGGCAAATGATTTTTAGCCTTTTAGCCTAAAAAGACAGCTTAGGGGAATAAGGACTTATTGTTTGATGGGGACAGAGTTTCTGTTTGGGAAGATGAAAAAGTTCTGGAGATGGATGGTGGTGATAGTTACACAACATTGTCAAGACACTTAACGGTACTGAACCATACACTTAAAAATAGTTAAGATGGTAAATTTTGTTATGTATATTTTACCACAATAAAAAATAAAAAGATGACTTACTCTAAATCTTGGATCCCAGGACTAGTGAAGTGAGAGCAACTCCAGCCTCAAGTGCCTATAAAATGCCTGTAGGACACCAAGTGGGGAGCCAGAAAATATCTGGATCCTCAGGATTGCTCAGAGAGAAGAAATGCATCTGCTTATGAAATACATAACAAGCCACACAATCTAAGATTTATTCCTAGAACTAAAGGAGGACAGAGTGGAAAGTTTGCGTTCCTATTATATAGAATAGATGCGTCTTTATTAACAATAAAAATGTGGTCAATTGGCACATATCTACAGCCCAAATATTAAACTCACCCAGAGTATGGACTCCCTAACGCTGACAAAATTCAAAGATCCTCCATGATGTGTTTTGGTGAATTTAATGACAATTGAAAAGTCAACATTTGTGTGTGACACCACCAGCTCATATGTTTTCTCTCTTCAGTAATCACCTCTCTATTATACCTTGAGAACTGCATGCGCTGAGAGGGAAGGTGAGGCACAAACATTGCACACGAGACAAATGTGTCACAGGGAGTGAGGGGGGGAGCTACACAGGTCACCTCTGTACAGCAGAAAATACCCTGAGACACGATGGACCCCCCCTCTTATCAGGGACCATAAAGAGAGAGGGTTTCAGTGAAAAATACAATGGGCCAACTAGAAAACAAAACAAAGGCTCAGTGATTAGCTGAGATTTGAGTTAAGAGAAGATTAACAAAAATGAGTTTCATGTGGTGGAAACGTAAACGTCACCATTTTAAAAATAAATACCAAAATAATTTAGAAATAAAATCCTATAATCTTGGCGTAAGACTGGCTGTGGCTGTTGGAAGTCGGTGGATATGACCCAGCCAGGCTAAAGACGTGCTCATAATGTCTGGGCTCCAACCACAATGGGGAGAGGACCTGGGTGGCCACTGATCCCAAAATGATGTGAAATCTGTGGGGCAGAGCCGAGCCCCCTGCAGCCTGGCGCCGCCCCAGCCTCCATCAGCCCTAAACCAGCCCACCTGCGGACTGGGACCACCCGCAGGTGACAGGATGAGAAATAAACGCTAGACGTGGCTTTGAGGTGGCTTGTTCCACAAATTACTATGATAACAGCTGACAGACACATGGGTGCTGTGAGCTGAATTGTGTCCCCCCAAGATTCATGTGTGGATGTCCTGACCCCCAGTTCCTCAGAATGTGACTGTATTTGGAGACAGGGCCTTTAAAGACGTGATTAAGGTAAAATGAGGCCGTTAGGGTGGCCCTAATCCAATCTGACCGGTGTCCTTACAAGAAGAGGAGTTTGGACACACACAGAGACCCGGGGCTGTGCCTGCCGGCAGAGGGACCACCATGTGAGGACACAGGGGGAAGACCGCGTCTACACGCCCAGGGGAGAGGCCTCAGGAGAAACCAGCCCTGCGACACCTGGATGTCGGGCATCCAGCCTCCAGAACTGGGAGGAGATAAACTGTCGTGGAAGCCGCCCTCCTGTGGCCCTTTGTTTCAACAGCCCTGGCAAATGAACACAGTGGACCAAGGTTACCTTGCGTCCTTCGGGACGTCTGGAGTTTCCTAGGCTCATCCGAGACAACGCCCAGCCATCCCCGTTCCACACACCGTCTGTGAGGAAGAACTAAGCCGGAAGCTCGAACCTCGGCTTCTGGCCTCAGGAGGAGGCATCACCGCCCTCGAGCGCCGGCGGCCGCGCTGGGGGGTGGCTCCCGTGGTGCTGCTCACACGCTGGCCCCCGAGACCCTCCCGGCGCGCCGGGCAGCGCGCCTGTCCCGACAGCGCCACTGCAGCCGGTCAGCCTGCCGCCTCGGCCGTGACAGGGGAGGCCGGCAGGGCCCGCCGTCCGGCTGCCCCAGAGACTTCTCGGAAGGCAGGGCCCCGAGACCTCCGGCCGGTCCTCCCCAGCAGCCTGGACGCGGCGCCGGGCGGAGCCCCAACTCCACCAGCGGACGGAAAGTGCCGGCAGAGCGCTCCGGGAGCCTAACGGGCCGAGCAGACAGGTGCGGGGGGCTGGGGGGTACCTGTGGCAGGTGCTCAAGGGCACCAGCTTCTGCTGCTCTCCCCTCCCGCCGCCGGCCTGACCCCACCAAGGCCTCCGGGGGCGGGCATCTTGCGCCCGGTAGCTCGCCCTGGGCAGCGAGCGGGGAGGGGAGAGCGCGTGGCGTGGAGCCGCTGCCCTGTAAGGCCGGGGGCCTTTCGTCCCTACACCCCCGCCCGCGCGGACGCCCCTCAGCCTGCGCGGGACCCCCGCTCTCCGCTCCGCCGTCAGGGAGGCGCGCACGGAGCCCGAACGCGCCTCTCACCGCTCGCGGGGCCCAGCGGGGCCCTGGCGCCGGCCGTCCCCCGCCAGAACCGGGGCTGCTTTCAGCACCATCGTTTCTCATAAGCTCTGCTGGCGGCCTCCTTTTATTGCTTTTCAGAGGAAAGATTTAGAAGAACAGAAAACGCTTTGAAGAAAGGATATTAGGCTTAGATTGACCATAACAAAATTATTATGAGAACCGAGCTCTCTAGTTTACGCTGTATCATTAACTACACATTTTCCCATCGTGCGACTCAGTCGACCGGCAAAGCAAGTGTTCGTGGCAGATCTCAATCTCAGTGAGCAATAAACTCAGTGTTTTGCATAAATAGATTGCACAAACTCTGTTTATTGTGATTTCCACATATATGGGATGGAAAAGAGTGTCAGCAGAGGATTCCTCCTTCTCAGGGAGGTTTGAGCACCAGAGAGGTAAATCATATTCAGTTAAGTCAGTGCAGGATGGACGAGCAGAGAGGAAGTCAGCAACGCGGGATTTTACACCATAAACTGGGGCACGCCTTCTGTGTTTTCAACTGCAGCTCAGGATTCCCAGTCTTACTGTCGATCAGCCCCAGAGATCTCTGGGATTGCGAGTGTAATATCCTAACCAACAACGCCTCGATGAGCATCAGAGACCACTTCAACGGCAGAGGGAGACTCCGCCAGTGTGGACGCCTCCAACCCAGATGCAGAGCGAGGGGGAGTCTGGCCTTGAGCCTTCCTCCCTCCAACCTGCACAGCCCCTTCTGCAAGTCATCCTTGGTGGCCTTGAGAGGTCAGACCTGTGGCCCAGGCCCCAGGCACCGTGAAGCCTTGCCTGGTGCCGAGGGCATGTCTTGTTACCTCTAGTACCTGTGGGTGCATTTACCAAGCACACTGCAGCCTCCTTAGCTACCAGCACAGGGAAACGTACGAGCTTCCGATGGCTGCTAGAACAAAATGCCACAAACTTACTGGCTCAAAGCAACACAAACTTACTCTTTCACAATTCTGGAGGTCAGAAGTCCTAAACTCAGGCCCCAGGTTGAGCCACCGAAGCAGGGCTGGTTCCTTCCTGAGGCTTCAGGGGGAAATCCATTTCTTAACTTTTCCAGCCTCTAGAGGCCACCTGCATTCTTGGCTCTGGGCCCTTCCTCACATCACTCTGACCTCTGCTTGGGACAGACTCTGCCCCCAGCCTCCCTCTTATAAGGACCCTTGTGATTCCATTGGACCCAACCAGATAACCCAGGATCGTCCCCCCATCTCAAGATCCTTAATTTGATCACATCTGCTAAGTCCCTTTTGCCATGTAAGGTCACATATTCACGGGTCTTGGGGATTGAGATCTGGAGATCTTTAGGGGCCATTATTGTGTCCACCATAGGAAACTCTGGTTTTCTCTGTAATTCTCCAATACGGAATGATTTATAAATATTCTTGCATGTTTCTCAAATCAAAACCTTTCATTCTAAACATACTGGCTGTGAATGCAGAAGTAAGCCTGTCTTGGGGGCAGGGGCCTAGAGAAGGGACAAACTATGGAAACTGTCCTCCACCGAGGCCACCCCAGTCTTGGTGGGACCCGGCGGCAGAGCACCTGAGGCTGGGCAGCTCGCAGCACAGAAGGCAGCAAGGCCAGGCGGAGAGAGCACCGGACACTGGCCCCCTGCAGTCCTCACCTGGACATCTACACAGACGTATGAGGGTGTGCGCCCAGGAGCCTCCTCCTTCTACCCACCTAGGGCTGAGATCATCACGAACATTTTCCTAACAACCACCTGCCATCGCCTCTGCCTGAGGTTCCTCTGAGCAGCACTCCCCAGAGAAGACAGCACTCCTGGCCCAGGGCCGCTTCTCCGTAATCTCCTGGCTCTTTCCAGTGACTGCCCATGGCAGGCGAGGGTCTGGGATAAGCCCGGTTCACAGGACAGTCTCCGCCTTGGTGGCTGGGGATTTCGAAGGAGAGCAGGAGAAGTCCCATTTACATGGAGATGTTCCGGTCTCTTGAAGGAACCATACTGAGATCTTGGAAGCTTGCGGTCTGACACTGGGACTTCCATATCAGATTCTCAGGCGGAGTCTGAGGAGGGGTCCAGAGCCCCCTCCCAACCTCACTGGGGAGTAACAGAGGGGGCAGGTACATTATAAGGTCTCTGTGGTTGCAAGAGATAGAAAATCCAACTCAAACTGGCTTAAACAAAAGAAAATATACTGGCTCACACACTGAATAACTTGGGTCAATGGCTTCAGGCACAGTTAGATCCAGGAGCTCGGAAAATATCATCAGGAATTCTTGTATTCCCTCTCTCAGCTCTGCTTTTGATAGTGCTATCCAGGGCCAACTTGTACTTTCATGACCCTGAGAGTGACACCTCCTTAATTTCTGCACCCCAGGTGCCCACTGGCCTCTCTCTAGTCCCTCTCTGGTGTTGTCTCCATTCTTAGGCAGGCTTTCCCCTCATGGTCACAGAATAGCTGCAGCGCTTTAGCCCTCGGTACTTCCAGATTTTGGTTCTATGGGAAGGAGACAGTCCTCTTCCTCAGTAGCTCAAACAAAAATGTCAGAATTTAGTCTCGTTGGTTGACTGCAACACCTTCAGCCAGGTGCCTAGGGCCAACTATATGGGATGGGGGTTAGGAAGGGGTCCTTCTCCCAAAGAAAAACTATGAACTGGATGCAGGGCAGCAAAAGCTTCAAGTGTCCACCTTAGCCAAGAACTCACCACGAGATAGAGAAGAGACCAGGCCTGAGCCCACTCTGACATTAGAGCGTCCACAAAGGAGAGGAGGACCTTTGAGAGTGGACACTGACCTTTGTGATCCAAACTGCAGAGGGCGATTTGTACCCAGTTCCTTGAGAGTAAGGGCTGTAAAAACACCGAAGGAGGAAGGCCAACCACCAGGCACCTGGCAAAGACTTGAAGCCCTGGTAGTAAAAATGCCCTCCCTACTCGTGGACACAGAGGAAACTCCAGAAAAATCTGGGCTACAGCCATAAGCACAGCCAAAAAGACCATCCAGGGGGCCGCAGCCCTTCAGAGTACAGAGCAGCCAAACTGGAAGTGTGGAGTGAGGCCACAGGAGCAGAAATGACTGCAAAGAGCAGGGGGTCGCTGGGACCGCGCCAGGCTGGCGGCGTCTGGAGAAGGGACAGGTGTTAGTGTCCTGTGGCTGCTGTAACCAACGACCATAAACTGGGCGACTGAAAACAACAGAAACTGATTCTCTCGTGGTTCTGGAGGCCACAGGTCGGAAAGCAAGGTGTTGGCAGGGCCACGCTCCCTCTGGAGGCTCTAGTGGAGAATCATTCCTTGTCTCTTCCAGCTCCTGGTGGCCCCAGGTGTTCCTTGGCTTGTGGCCGCATCACTCCAGTCTCTGTATCTGTCTTCACATGGCCTCCTCCCGCGTGTCTGTGTGTCCTCTCCTCTTCCTCTAAGGACTCCCATCGTTGGACTTAGGGCCGCTCCAATCCAGGATGATCTCAACTTGAAGTCTCTACCTTGATTGATTTCATCTGCAGAGACGATATTTCCAAATAAGGTCACATTCACAGATACTAGGGGTCAGGACCTGGACATATCTTTTGGGGAACATTATTCACCCCGCTACAGAAAGCATCCTCATCATTTTCAAAATCATCTTCGTCTTTGCTTGCATGCACAGGCAGAAGCTTCTCCTGCAGCCCTGGTTCCCAAGCCTCGTCTGGAAAAGAAAAGCCCACCCCGCAATGGGTTCTCTAAGTCCATGCTCTGACTGGGAGGTGAGGTCAAAAAACAGGGGAGGCCCATGGAAAACCAGCTCGGGGGTGCCCTGCCTAGAGTTACAGCCAAGAGCAAAAGGTTTCTGAAATCTGATACTTGATGAAAATTATAAATTGCTCCTAATTGTCTAACCTCTCAGCTCCATCTGCCTCCTACTTTCCAGAACCGAGCTCAGTCTTTATCACATCTGTATATAAATCAAGAGAATCACGGGGGTCTCACAGCTTCTCAGATCCGATTTGTTCACAGCGTCCAGGGAGTCAGCGATGTCAACTCAGACATCTCACACATGGAGAGGAAGGCCCAGGATACCCCACCCACCTACTCTGCGAGGACGGCAATGCTGACAGCAGAGGGCGAGGCTATCCTGCAAGTCCTGCATTGTCAGGTAAAAGTTCTTTGTGAGATGAAAATGAAAGTTAGAACTAGGCAGATTCTAAAAACATGTCCTTAATGTAGCATAGATGATTTCTCAAAATACTTTATCTGAGCAAGGAATTCGTCCTCCCATGAAGAAAAGTAATGACAGCAAATGAGTGCGGGGTCGTCTCATGAAGCTCAGATCCATCTACACCCTCATTATTCCCAGTCTGGGGAGCAGGGAGGGGCCCTCTCTGGGGACGACCCTATGAGACCGAGAAAGGGGAGCATAGATCCAGGTCAGATTCAGGTCAGAAACTCCTAGCTCTTTGCAGCACCGAGAACACCTGCTGGCCGCCCATCTCACCAATGAAGCGCCTTCTCTTAGCCCCTGGGTGTGCCCCCCGCATGGACAGTGCTCCGTGTTCTCTGCTTGTACCAACAGATGTCACACTGATGGGGTCCTTGAGGCCCAGAGCTGGGACCTTCTGCATCTCTGTCACCTTTGTGGCTGGCCCATCCTGGGGCCATCATGCTCAGTGCTTTGCTGACATCTGTCCTCACACCAGCCTGTGAGGTGGCACCATTGTCATCCTCATTCTCAAAATAGGAAACTGAGGCACGGAGAAGTGAGAGACTGTCCCAAGGTCACACAGATCTTACTCCAGCCAGCAGGACTTGAGACCCCCAGTTCTCCAAGCCCAGTCAGCCACAGAATCACACCCAGAAGCCCTGCCTCAGCTGAAGCTGGGGTCTCCTGCCGAGGCCCTGAGCAGGATCCAAAGACCAGTCGCTGTGACCATCCCAGGGCCTCTGCTAGGGTCCCTTAGGAGCCAGGACAGCCCTCCACCCGTGGTGACACTCATCCTCATGCTGCCCTTTCCAGCAATGGGTCCTGTGTCCCCACATGCTGCCACCATCTCGAGGTCCCGGCTCAGCCTTGGAGAAGCCACAGTGAAAAAGCAGGGTCTCGCCCGATGAGATGACTTCCTCTTCCCTCAGAAGATGGAGACCAGGGCCGTGATGACGGAGGCCCGAGCTTCCCCAGGGAAGAGCCAGGAGGCCAGACTCTCAGGGACAATGTCGCCATGTCCACCAGGACAGTGTCGTGTCAACATCACCATGTCCAAGAAGACGGTGCAGATAGATAGAAGGCAGGGAGTGGTCACAAATGGGGAGGGTGACAGGAAATTGGACTCCCCAGGCTGAGTGGTAGAGGGGAGAGAAGAGGAGGACTTCAACGCTTGTGGACCAATCCTTAAGGCTGGTGGCCATGGGGGTGGGCGAGTCACCCTCCTTCCAGAGGACCAGGCAGGCCTGCACTGGGCACGTCTCCCACAGCCAGGATGGTCAGGACACAGAGGTCCTGCCAGAATGTCCCAGACGGCACACACCCAGGGGTCCCTGTAGGACCCCAGAGACGGGGAGGGGCACGCTGAAAACTGTCGATGCTGGACACCTCACCGGTGTGGGTGAATAGGGGCTTGAAGGTGGGTTTAAATTATCTAGAAAAATCAAGTACTGTGACGTCCATTGTTTCCCACTGTTGTCGAGCAAATGCAGAGCTATTACTCATGCCGCTTGCTGGCCGGCAAAACCGTCTTTGTCTTTGCTTTACCAGGTCAATCTTTGCCCTTCCGTGTTAGTTGTCAGCCTAAGAGAAGCCTAAGCTCACGTCTGCGGTGGGTGTCTTCACACACCACATAACTTCCGCGAGCAGGGCTTCCTAAATATTAAGGTGTGTAGAAAGTACCTGGGGGTCTTGTTAACGTGCAGATACTCTGGGGTGGGACCTGAGATGCAGTGTTTCTAGCAAGTTCCCAGGGATTCGGAGGCTTCTGGTCCACAGGTCACACTGTGAGTGGACATTCTCCTCGCCTGCCTGCCCTCCCCCTGAAATCACAGTTCAAGTCTCAGGTGCCTCCTTCAGTAACAGCGCAGGTAGGATTTCTTGACCACCAGCCTTCCACCAGCCAGGGGCGCCCTCCCGAAACCACGGCCGTTCTCCGCCCGGTCGGCACGGACATTCTCTCCGGGCTCTTTCTGTCCTCTGTCTCTGGCTCCTGCAATTCAATACCTTGAGGAAAACTGAGACTTCATGTCCAGAAGGAGTGTCATAAAGCAGCCAAAGAGAAGGTTAAAAAAATAAAAGGAGGCCATCATTGCGCCTAGAAGATTCTGACCTGCTCACTGAGGAGCAAGTGCGGTGTGCAGGGACACCATGACAGCCACGACAGCGTCGAGCTGCCACTTCTCCGCTCGTCAGCCATCGAGCTGCCAGTGTATGGGCACCTCCGAGAACTGACCCAACATTCCAGAGTCTCCTGTGTGGATTAAACATGGCCTGATGTGAGACCCTCAAATGTGTTCCTGTGTGTCTCTCTACTACGCTAGTCCTCTAACCGGCCGGGAATTTATTTCCTGATAAACCCACAACCCTAACTCGTGGCAAGTTGATTAGACGAGCAGAGGTAGAGATTATAGAAAGTAAACCAATCCAATGAGAAATTTAACTTATTCCCAAGGATGTATAGTCCAAGATCAATCAAGAAAGGTAGGGAATCTAGTTTGTTTCCTGGGCTGGAAAACCCTCTGCTCCTGGTGCTGTTCTGGGCGTAACTGTGGGCCTTTCCTACTGCCAGAGAGAGCAAAGAGAAGCAGGGCAGCTGCTCCACAAACAAGGTCCCTGACCGCTGGAGGGAGAGCAGGGCTAAAACCACAACCTAAGACGCTTCGTCGCATGTGTCACAAGCTTTGAGAGTGTTTCTGCCCTTTAACCCAGAAAATGTTTAGAAATAATTTAAAATAGAGACAACACTCTAGACTGTGGATTAAATATGGTAGCTTGAATAAATGTATTTACAGCTGCTACCTACAAAAACCCCGTTAAAATAATAGCAAAAGGATAAAAATAACAGGTTCATGAGGACAGAATCAAGGTATATAAGTCAACAGCAACAGAACGGAAAATAAAAAGCAGATGGATCATTCTACTTCTGGTTGTGGACAAAGAGCTCCTGTTGGACCAACCCTCCCACAGATAACAACTAAAAAGGTGAGACAACTTCTTTAAGTCTGAAGGCCCTGGAGAGTGATCGCAGCAGGCAGACACTGAGGGGAGTAAACACTTGGAAGAAGGGAGCAGCATGGGTGAAATTTCACTTTTATGACTTTTAGTCTAAGAGCAGGCCCACATCTGCGACATTGAGAGCAGCCAAACTTCACTAGCAAACCCTAGTCTTTGGACTTAAAGAACCCGAGGAAAGAGTTTGGGGCAACCACACTCCTGGAGACCATAGGGAGAGGAGAGCCAGGGCAGGAGGAGAGAATCTGTGTCTAAACTCAACCCGGTACCTGGCTGCTACTGCCCGACACACATGCAGGGCAGGCACCAGCAGCCCAGCCAAGGCTGCAAGAACCAACCTGAGACGTGAGCTACTCACACTGCAGGAGAAACAGGGTTTGAAGTTCGAATTCAGCCACATACTGCCTGCTTAAAAAAGAAAATAAGGGGCCAGCCTGGTGGCGCAGTGCTTAAGTTTGTGTGCTCCACTTCAGCAGCCCGGGATTTGCAGGTTCGGATTCCGGGCGTGGACCTATGCACAGCCTATCAAGCCATCCCGTGGCAAGTGTCCCACATATAAAGTAGAGGAAGATGGGCACAGATGTTAGCTCAGGGCCAGTCTTCTTCAGCAAAAAAAATAGAGAAGAGGATTGGCAACAGATATTAGCTCAGAGCTAATCTTCCTCACCAATAAATAAATAAATAAATAAAGTCCTCTTCGGAGGCACACAAGTCTCTAGGACATATCACTGCCAAGGTTTAGGATAAAATCCAAAATTACATGATATAGGAAGAAATAGGAAAACAAAACAATCATAAACGGCCTTGCACCTAATAGAATTTCAAACTCCATAAAGCAAAAATTGATAGAATAAAAGGAAAAATAGACAATTCCACAAGCACTGTTACACATTTTAATATCCTTTCCTCATAAATTAATAGAACAAGTGGATGAAAAATGAGTAAAGCTATAAATTTACTCTTTACTACAACCAAACACTGCAAAATACACATTCTTTGCAAGTCCACACAGAATGTTCACCAAGACAGGCCATATACAGGTCAATATGATAAGACTTGTTGGATAGAAAAGGATTAAAATGATATAAAGGATGTTCCCTGACCAAAGTGAAATTAAATGAGAAATTAATAACAATAAGATATCTCAAAAAACTGTGAATGTATGAAATTTAAACAATATACTTCTAAATAACCCATATCTCATAGAAGAAAACACAAGGGAAATTTAGAAAATATTCAAACTGAATGATAATGAAATTATAGCTAATGGCTTTGGGGATGTGCTTAGAGAGAAATTTATAATTTTAAATGTTTATATTAGGAAAAAAGACATCAAAAATTAATGAACTAAGTGTACAACTCAAGAGCCTAGCAAAAGAAGAGCAAAGTAAACCTAAATTAAGTGGAAGGAAGGAAATAATAAAGATAAGACATAAATCAATGAAACAGGAAACAAAGAAATCAACAAAATTTATGAATCCCTAGCTGTACTGGTTAAGAAAAAAAGGGAAAGAAAACAAATTATCAATATCAGGAATGAAAGATGGGATATTGAAAATGTCCATCGAAAATCTTGAGGAATTTATGAAACAACTATTAGAACTAATAAGTGAATCAGCAAGGTCACAGAACACATGTTTAAAACATAACAATAAATTGTATTTTTATATCCTAGCAACAAATAATTGGAAAATTAAATTTTTAAAATTTCATTTGCAATAACATCAAAATCCAAAATAGTAATAAATTTAATAAATACATGCAATACCTGTTCACCAAAAACCATAAAGTATTACTGAGAGACATTAAATTAGACCTAAATAAATGAAGAGACATCCCATGTTCACAGCTTTGAAGATCCAACATTGTTAAGATGGTAATTCCCCCAAAATTTCTCTCTAAATTTAACATAACCCCAAGCAAAAGCATAGCTGGCTTTTTGGTAGAGATTCACAGGCTGGTTCTGAGATGAGTATGGAAATGCAGAATACGTAAAAACGCCAGACCAGTTTTGGAAAAGAAGAATAAAGTTGGAGGACTATACCAGCTGACCTAAGACTTACTGCAAAGCTGCAGTCATCAGGACAGTGTGACTTGGGCACAAAGTATCAACACACAGATCAGTGAAACAGAAAAGAGAGAGCAAAAACAGGTTCAGGAAAGGCACAAGAGCAATCGAATATGAAAAGGAAAGTCTTTATAGCAAATGGTGCTAGAACTGGATGTTCATATGAAAACAAAGCCCTGACTCTTACCTCATACTGTACATAAGACTTAATTCAAAATGGATCACAGGCCTAAACATAAAAGCTTAAAGAATATAGGTTCTAGAAGAAAACACAAGAGAATATGTTTGCAACTTGGGGACATGTCTGTGAAGCCAGCCAGCCATCAGACCCAGCACCTGCCTCCTCTGAAAATTCCTGCATCCACAGGTTTTGACTACAACTCACGAGAAGGACATAAGGGGATTCAAGTTCTCCCTAAACATAGTCTCTGAGTGCCCCCCAGTCCTGCCTGGCTTCAGCCCCTAGAATGACACACAGTGATCAGTAGCACTTTCTTTCTGACTCTAGGAAGATAACTCAATAATTCTGTTGAACCTGTTCAAAATGGTTTCATTTTAGGTGCAGTACTCACTTAATAGAAGGATTGTCACTAGAAGTGAATATTATGTCTAAAAACTGCAAGTTTGTTGGCACTGATGTCTTCTTTAAAAGAAATTGATGCTACAAATAGCCCACCAATGAGATGTTGCAACTTGCTGCATTCAGTAACAATAAGAAGACAAGGTGCACTGCACAGAGTCACCAAGAAGTGGGGCAGTTTCTGTTTGCCGTGGCCAGCGTGTGTGGCCCTCTCTTGTCTGCTCTCTGACCAATAGGGACACACCTCTGACCCCTCCGCTATGGAGGAAGGTCCTCTCCAAGACCCATTGCACCCTTCCATTGGCCTATGTCCCAGTGACTTCCAACTGGGACATCTGGGGAGGAAAAGGGCCACCATGGGGCAGCCAGGAGTGAAGATTGTGCAGAGGAAAGAGTCTTCCACACCTAAAATGGCAGCAACGGGGCCAATGGTCCCTACAGCAGGACAGCACTGCACTCATCCTTGACAAACAAACAACATTCTCCTGTATGTTCAGTTACAGGAGCCAATAGATCCCCTTTTCTGCTCAAGGCTTTTTTGGGAATTACAGTTGTAAGCCACTATGGCTGAAAATGACTATATTCATAAATTTCAAAAATGAAAATGTACCAATTTTAGAAAAAGAAGTACCGAGAAAGATAGATTTAAAAAGTACCACGATGAAGGTGACATGGTGGGGACGATGAGGACCCTTCCCCGTTCCCGTTCCCAGCCTGCACACCTCTGATAGACTCTAGCTTCCAGGGTTGGAGCCGTCAGAGCAGCCCGTTCCTCTGGTCACGGTGATTGGTTTAGGGATCAGCACAGGACACAGGACACACTGGTCACAGCCAAGCAGACTTGGTTCCGTGGTCTTTCCAGGTAGACGAGAACAGGAGAGGGCAAGTGGCCAGAACTGTGTACCGTTTCTGCCCTGAGAAAGGAGCCACGCCATGGAGCAGGGCTGAGAGCGGGGAGCAAGACCCCTGATCCTGGGGGGTCCCTGCAGCCTGGGTCTCTCAGGACTCCCCAGACACGTGAGCCTGCACTTTTCTTTCATTGCTTAGGCTGGTTTGAATCAGGTTTTCTGTCACCTAAAAGAGGCAATGTCCAAACTAAGGTAGAGAAGCCCACCCACTACTATGCGGAGTGACTGCCCCACGGAGGCCCCATCTCGATTCTGAGCTCCCACACTTGTCTCGTGACGGCTCAACACAGAAATTTCAAGTCACAACTGAACTTTGGTTTCCAGCATCTCGGCTCTGTCTTACCCGTGTCACCATAAGTGATGCTTGACAGACTCATGAATCACCCACCCGCCCAGGTTCCAGAATTAGCTTGGGTCGGTTTCCTCTTTTCACCGAGGTAACTGGAAAATGGCAAATTTCTGTCTCAGTCCGTGGGTTGTAGAGACAGCCGAGGTCCTAGAGCTTTCTGATGTCCCGACACTGAGCCACGTTCTGGCGGCCTGGCCCAGATGGAAACCCAGAGGCCTCCGGGCCTCCATCCTGTGGGGACACCTGTGACAGAGGATGGGTTTTCTGTTCCCGTCAGAGAGCCCAGGCCAGGCGTCTAGGAAGCGCTGTGCTGTGCAGAGAGCTGGCTGAGCACAGAGCCCCATGAAGAAAAAACAAAGGCACCTGACCAAGCGTCTGGAAGCCTTCCACACTGCAGTCCCATCGGGATGACAGCCAGGGACGCAACGCACATGAGAGCAAGGCATCTTTCCTTCGAGCACTGTAAAAGCCACCGTGGACACTCACACAGTAAGTTCTGCCAAAAACTCTGCTCACCAAAGCGCCCGGGTCTCACGTCAGAGGCAAACCGAAGGGCCTGAGGAGGTGCCCCACTGCTTCTCCCTCCTGTCGCTAATCAATGTTCCCTGGAGGGGGGTCCCGGCCCTGGCTTCACCCTGCTGTCCTTCCCGGCTGACAGATGCTGGGGGTCGCCGGGCGGCCTTGGCCTGTCCCTCTCGCAGCCTCTGGCCTGGACCCTGGTAGGGCACCGGCCTCGGAGGCCTGGCCTTCAGAAGAGCCTGCCACATTCCCTCCACTTTGTCATCGTCTGTTAACCCAGCCAGCCCTCCCTGCTGGCAGGGCTGCAGGCAATTTGGGGACAGGTTGGGAAGGCAGCCAGCCTTTGTGTCAGACCTCAGCATCCGAGTCCACCCGAGCGTCCCCAGGGCCCAGAGCATGAGGGCTGCACAGCCCAGCCAGCTGAGTGGAGCACACGCCCTGTGACCGTTCTCTGGCCCTGGGCCCTCAGAAGCAGCTGGTGCTGAATGAGGTAGGCAGTGCATCCCCCACAGTAGACATTTATTGGCTTGTAAAGGGTTTTAATCCGGGTTGCTTTTCTTCCCAGCGCTTCATGTGTTAATTTACCAAGCCGTCCTGTGTTGAGTTGCATTCCTTTTTAATGAGGTTAAATTGGGAGATTCTCTGAATTTAAATTAGATTGTCTTTCAAGGCAATCAATTTCTCCCCGTGTCCAGAGTGCCCCTCACTCCAGCTACCCTCGCCTCTCCCCTGGACGTCCTGGTGTCACCTGAGCCCCTACTAATCCATTCTTCACTGGGCAGCTGGGGGAATATTTTTAAACCCTACATTTAATCACCTCTCTCCGCTGTTTTGTACCCTTATACATGGCTGTCTGCTTTAAACTCGGCCTTCTGCTTCCACAAGGGACCTCCTGCACCCACTGCCATCACTCCCCTCCTGGCTCCTGGCCTTGTCGGTAATTCCAGGGTTCTTGGTGCTCGGCCTTCCTACCTGCTGCCCCCTTTGCCAGAAGGCCCCCTTTCCCCTGCGAATCCCTGCTTATCCTTCAGCTATCAGCTCCAATGCAACTTTCAGGGGCCTCCCGGACCCCAACACCATGCCGGGCTGCTGAGGCAGCCGTACTGCCCATCTCCAGCTCTCACTGCACTTGTAATTAAGTGATTAATTCTGTGCATAATGTCTCCTCCTTCCAGGAGGCATCATCTCTGTGACTTTAGTGACTATCTTGTCGTCCACTGGCATGTCACGCTCAATAGACACTTGTTCAATCAATGAACAAGTGAAAGAATGAACGAAACACATAAAAGAATCTGAAGGGGGACAGCAAAATCCACCCACCTGATTGAACAAATGATTTCACTAAAATCACCTGAAATCCCAGGACTTCTAACACATGTGTCAACACATTGGCACAAACACATAGCACGTCTGTAATCTGTGTGAGACAAAAATAGGAGCATCATCTACGTGCCATCCCATGCATGTTTTATTCACTTAAGGGTATGTCCTAAATAGTGGCTAATATTCCTTGAGTTCTTCCCCTGTCCCAAGCACTCCCTGCTCTAAGTGCTTTGCTTTTATTAACTCATTTTATCCTCACAACAAGCCTATGAGACAAGCTGTAAACTTATCCCATTTACAGACAAGGAAGATGGAGCCCAGAGCACTTGGTAATTCCACTGAGACCGCACACACAGTGAGTGACAGCTCAGGCGTGAGTCCAGGAGGGCTCGCTCCACAGCCAGGACTCCTAGCCACACCTGCCTCTCTGAGAGAGGGCCCTTCAGCTCCAACTGCATGCCCTGAAGGGCCGTGGAGTTGTTCTACATGTGTGCACTAATGTGCACCAATTTACACAACCACTCTCCTCCTGGTGAACATCCAGATTATTGCAAACAAATCACTTTGTGCATACATCCATGTGCATTTTCTAAGTATTTCTTTAGGATACATTCCTAGAAGTGGGGTTGTTGCATTAAAAATTCCCCTTAAACGCAATAAAAAATGAGTTTCCCAGAGCTACATGGAGGTTTCTCTAAAAGGAAGCCCCTAGGAGGAGGGTCCCCTCCCCCAACTGGCTTCCGGGAGGCAGAGCTGAAGGTAGCACTTGCCATGCACCCATCTGGCAGTTTGGCGGGACCGTGGAGCACAGACACAGCCTCTCAATCCACATCTCTGTCCCGAGCTCTCCACCGCAGATGTGGCGTCTCACGGGAAGGCGTGAGGACGCTGGTAACCGGAAACGGGAGCGCATCCCACTCGCACAGACACTGGCTGGAGAGTGTGCAACCACTGGCCCAACCAGTAACTGGCAGCGAGTTACTGGAGAAGAAAGCCGTCCTTATTTGGATCACAAAATTAGGACCAATGAAAACGTATGTCCCCAAGCCCTCTTCAAGCATGAGTAGACATATTATCTGGTTATCTCATTCTTATAATTTAGGGTAAATATTAGTTTAATATCTATGAAAGGAATTTTAGCTCAATAATCAGCCCGTATTTCTAGTTCTAATCCAGCCGCTTTCTAGCTGCTTTTGTTTCTCTGTTTCGATATTTACAAGGTCAGCCGGACCTCTCAGAGGAGAGGGCAACATGCCCAAGATCAGTCACGCATTCGTGTTTGTTCCTTCAGAGCTTGGGGAAGTTCTCTGTTAAAAACGAACGAGCCCTATTAAATAAGGACTGGGGATTAGGAGCTTCACTGTGAAATGGAGGAGAGAGCTCGAGCAGAGGGGATAGCGGCCCCAGAATCCCAGAGTAAGGTTAGCTCCTGAGAAAGCACTAAGTTTCTATTCCAGAGCAGTTACAGATGAAGGCAGCTCCAGGATAGCCGGCAACATCCAAAAGAAGCTTATTGTGTACGTTTGGATCATAAAACACAACCGGGGGTATAGAAGGTTGATTGGTGACCCCAAAAAGATGTGCCTATGTCCTAACCCCAGGAACCTGAGACTATGACCTCATTCAGAAAAAAGATCTTTGCAGATGTAAATAATTACGGATCTCAACATGAGATCATCCTGGATTTAGGATGGGCCCTAAATCCATTGACAAGTGTCCTTATAATGTTACTGGACACATACCCAGGTTCTTTACCCACCACACAAGAGGGGCCAAATAAAACTGGAATGCCAGGCTTATGGCAAGGAAAGAGTTTTTATTTGGGGTGACATCAGCCGGGAGACAAGAGCTCTCAAATTTATCCTGTCTCCCTGAAAGATGGGAGGCAAGGGGTTTTAAAGGTTTCGAGGGAGAGCCTGTGCTGGGGTTTTAGGTAAGGGAGGGGGAGCATGTGGCCGTGCTAGTTGGCACCTTCCCACCAGCCTGTGTTTGGCCTTGAAGACTGAATTTCTTTCCCTTGACTGTCTGGATTTTTCTGGTTAGTTTTCATCTTCAGCCTGCGTTTGGCCTTGTGAAGCTGAATCTTGACATCTGGACCTTGACTTCCTGAGAAAGACAGCTCACTGGTATACTAAGGAGGGCCAGAATGACCTGGTTAGTTTTAAACAACAGTTGATTGTCCTGAATGTGCACAGCTGCAGTTAGCAAAGTTTATCTCAAAGTTTTTGCTCTCTTCTTCTAGCCCAGGGAAGATTTTTTAACCTCTTCATGCTCGGTTTCAATAAGAGACAAAGAGGAGAGGACACAGACACAGAGGGAAGAATGCCATGTGAAGATGGAGAGAGAGACTGGAGTGATCTACGTATAAACCAAGAAATCCCGAGGATTGCCTGGAACCAACAGAAGCTGGAAGAGGAAGGAAGGATTCTCCCTTAGAGTCTCTGGAGTGAGCACAGCCTTGCTGACACCTTGATTTTGTACTTTTGGCCTCCAGAATTGTAAGAGAATACACTTCTGTTGTTTTAAGCCACCCCATATGTGGTAATTTGTTACAGCAGCCCCAGGAAACAAATACAGCCAGGAGGTGTAGCTCTTAGATTCCATTTCTGGGAAAATGTTCCAAAGAAATGCCTTTAAATGATTATTCTAGTAATGATTCCCTTTGGGAATCTGGAAAACCCAATACATACGGATTTTGTTATCAACTAAAAGACGGAGTTCCATGGCTCAGTGATTGACCTCTTTCTTCAGGAGCTGTCTGAGTTACAAACGAGGAGCTATTGAGTTGAAAGTCCCAGGGTTTATAGAAAAAAGGCCTGTTTGGTAAAATCTTTTTCCTATCAACTGAAATGAAAGTAGAGAAGACTTTGAGGATCAAAGGACAGGAAGTTCTGATTTGGGTAAACAGCCAGCCCCGGGACCCTGTGGCAGGAGGAGTCTGCCTTTGTGATGCTTCTCACCCACTCATAGCCTAGAGATCGTATGAAAATGTTAAGCCTCCTCTGGAAGAGAAAGGAAGCACGTGAAGTATTGTGCTCTGTGCTAAGGGGTTGTAATTGTGTTTCCACGAAAGAGGAGATGACAATGGTACGCAAAACCCACACATGTGCCAACAGACATGGGAGCGAGGGTGACAGACACACAGCGGCATCACAGCCAATCCCATCATCATGAAGCCAGGGGTGAGCTTGGTCCATGATGGCGTCAGAGGCACTAAAGGTATGAGACATCATGTTGGAAAAACCATCTGCAGGAGTCCCAACTTCCATTTCAACTGGCCGGTATATCTACAAAGACCAAGGATTCCCCTCAAGGGGATGGGAAGCAGTGCAGAGCAATTGAACATAAACTCCCAAAGGCTCAAGTGCACCAACCTCTCTTTATAAAATGCAAGTTTCGCTGAATTTGTGTGATCTAAAAACTACACTATTCCCCCCATGAAAACATGCATCTTTCAACTGATAGTCCAAATTATCCGTATAATGAAGTAATTGCAAAGAAATACACTTGAGCTCAAACCACCCTCAAGCTTAGTTTCTGAGTAAGAATTCAAAGTAAAAATAATTAAACTCGATATGATTCTTGGGGGTGGTAAGTGGTCGCACTTTCTGTGGTTACTAGGGAGAATGTTTCTGAGCCTTTTGGTTAAAAGACCACTGACATCATGGAAACCTGGCAGACTCTTCAAAGAATATGAAAGTTTTCCTCCCGGGCTTGTTCCTAGGCAGGCTTCCTTTCATCCGGGCAAAGTCAGCTCTCATCAAAAGGATTCCTGCTCCCCTGGGCCCAGGGTAATTATGCTGTATTGGCAGCACTCACTCGCCATACTATACATTTTCAAAAACCTATTGATTCCACTACATTTGCATTTAAAAGTTTGACACACCCTTACAGACCCATGTGTGGAGAATCTTTTTCCTGGAATTCTGATTTCGTGAGTTCAATGCTGTCTCCAAGGGTTTTGCACAAGGGCTGGGGTTTTTTCTCCCCTCCACAGGATGGAGAAGGCTTTCTTGCCAAAAACATATGACAAGCTCTTGTGGAGAAAAATCATGTTTCTTTAGAAAACTCAATGTGGTCCCCAAAAGCCCACTTTGAAAGAAAAAGGTCACAGATGAGGTATAATTTAGACAACGTGACTGGTATTTCAGCAAACAGGTCAAATTTGCGTCCAAAAAACGCATGGTTTCCTAAAAACAGATCTATTTTTATTCCATTATCTGAAAAACCTCTTTGCCAGCTGCTTTCAAGGCGTAACAAATTATTTTGAACTGGTAGAAAATCTTCAAATTTGGAGGATAAATCGGAAATTGGGGAACAGTCAGAGGTTGTTTGTGACAGGGTCTGATAAGCCAAGCGGGTGAATGAATGGAAAAAACGCTGTCGTTGGCCGAAGGTTAAACCAGTTTGCTTCTGGCAGCTGTAACTGAGAGAGCACGAGATATCAGAGCTTTGGAGGGGGAGGGGCTCTGGACATTGACGCTCCATACTGATAGGAGATGAGCATGTGTCCCCGCATGTTAACCCCTGGGAGGACCTCAGCATTTTGCCCTCTCCTCCACCATTGAGAAGGGCCACCAAGAGACTTCAGCCAGGCATGGCATGAGACTCCAGGGTAATTCTCAGATGCGGGCAATTTCTGCATTGGTGCAGCTCTTCTTACTGGCTCAGCTGAAGATGCAGAAGGGGTCGGTAAGGCAGTATTCTGGAGGGATTTTTTTGTGTCAAGTATAATAGATGAATTCTTCCTCAACAAACAAAACAACTCATTTTGAACAGGCTCCAGCCCCTCCAAAAGATGGAAGACTCGCCGTGTCTTAGTTCGGGTTCCCCCAGAAGCTGACCTTAAGACAAAGATTTGGGACGTGATCCCAGGAAGCATGGTCAGGAGGGAGAGGGGGAAGGGGCACTGGGAACAGGAGGAAGACAAGACGAGGTTGTGTTACTGAGCAAGTGACACTGTGGACAACTGGTGTCTAGTCCCACCAGGGAACTCCTGAGACCACGTGGAACTTGTGCCTCAGAGTTACTCACCCGGGGGGCAAGGGTACTGCAGTATTTATCCACCAAGTCCTATGGGTCAGTTGTTGGTTGAGAGCTTCTCTGGGGTGGGATTGGGACCCAGGCCAAGCGGGCTCTGGCTGCAGAGAAAGCCCTCATGTAAATGGTCCTGCAGTTGGAAATGGGGCATGGAAAGGCACACGCTGAGGGCATATGGCCAGACCTCTACAGAGTCGGCCACATTCCATGACGGTAAAAGAGGCCATGGCTGCTTCCACCCATCCAGAACCCAAATCAGCCCTGAGAACCTAAGTGGGGCCTAAAGATACTCCACAAAGCTCTGCCACACTGCTCAGAAGGGGGCGCCACACTGGCTCAAGGTGACAGCTGCCTTCTGGCCCAGCATCTCGCCACTATCTCAGGCGGGCGTGAAAATTTCCCCATCTCAGGAAATCATAGGGCTGCCGTGTTGTTTCTTGCTCAAAGTCATCACCATTAAACATGAAATATTATGGGAAATCGAAAAAAGTATACGTTGGCATAAACAAATTTGTAACTCATTTTTCTGAGTGGGTTTATACCAGTCATCCTGTCATAACTCTCTGACTTCAACTTTGGGACTGAAGAAGTCCTCATCTGTTTTTGCAAAAAATGGGCCTCATTCTGAGTGTTTGACCTTTCACACTTGAAGTAAAGGCTTTCAGATTGTGTTATCAAAAGGTTTACTAGAAAAATTATACCAGTGATAACAGCAAATGATAGTTGATTCTAAGCATTAGCAAATGGTTGCAATTATAACTTAAATCTTGTTCAATATAAGCTAAAAAGTTGATAATTTTTAGTTATTTTTTCAAGTCCAAGTACCAAACAAATCTTTTTTCACCATTTACTGTGAAATGTGGGTCTGTCAAGTGGGTTCACTCCACACATCCTTTGTTAGGTACCAGTTCTCCACATCTCACAAGTCTCTCCTGAGCTCCCCATCGTGTCCCTTAGCTGGGCCCCCATGACCCACACTTCCCGGCCCTGGTTGGGCTGTGAATGATGGTCTTGACTTCACTCCCTTGAGAAGGAAGCATGGAGATGGGTCAGGGGTGAGCCTAGTGGGGAACAGATGGTGGGCTTCTGTGGATTCCTTAGATTTCTGGATTACAGGCATGTGGGACAGAGAAGCCACCAGCTATTTGTGTCACAGCCCAAGACTGGCAGGCAAGTAGTTGCAAATAGCAAGTGGACTGGATTTCCAAGTACTTTCTCTTGCATTTCAGTGCATCTGCTGGTTCTGGAAATCCTCTTAAGACAGCACAAAGAAGCCCCACACTAGGGACCCTATTCTGAAAGGACTCAGCCCCTGCCAGCCCCTCTCTCCCTGCCCTGCTCATCTATCCTGGGGTAAGGACACAGAGGTGCCGATAGGAAGCATCCCTCCACCTTTGCCAGATGTTCAGGCTGTGAAACGCTCTCTTACTGGATTGGCCAGAATGTGATTCAAGGAAGGAATAAGCAGGGAGAGTGGGGTTTGCCAACTGAAGGACTTAACACCCAGAGAGTCCAGGCCACCCAGAAAGAGAGCCAGGGAGAGGGCAGCCCGTCACCGAGAATTAACTGTCTGCATTTACACAAGTCTTCATCATAAAATTGCCTTCAATAAACTCACAGAGGAGGAAAAGGAGTGTGGACACATTTTATTCTCACTCTGGGTGTTTAGTGACTGACTGTGAGGAGCACTTGTTCATCCATGAAAGGCCCAGGAGGACGAGGCTGAGATGGCCCCTTGCAGCGTCCCCCCAGCCCCTCCTGGTCAGGCCCCAAGACCCCTCTGCCCTGCTCACCCACAATCTCTCTCCACTCTGATCCCATGACACAAATCCTGTGTAAAGTTGAGACCCTCCTCATTGGCCTGAGTGCCACCATTTTCATTTCCTAGAGACACAGGGGGAAGCCCTTTGGGGATGGACTTACCCCAAGTCCTGCACAT
Organism: Diceros bicornis minor; assembly: GCF_020826845.1. Taxonomy (NCBI): domain Eukaryota; kingdom Metazoa; phylum Chordata; class Mammalia; order Perissodactyla; family Rhinocerotidae; genus Diceros; species Diceros bicornis. Next base: position 92,460,209 of record NC_080745.1, on the reverse strand, counting down.
GTGCAGACACACACACACACACGCACACACATGCACACCCCGCTGCTTCCGGGTCCCATTGTACCTTTGTACCTGTCTTAGGTCCCTATCTGGTGGTGAGAACTTGGCTGTTCTGAAGTCCCCCAAGCACAGAGACCCTGTCTGCGGGACCCTTTCATCTCCTCCTACCCCTCGTCAACAAGTGGGTGCCCACCCTCCTAGGTGCCTTGGAGAGCAGATGTCTGCCTCCAGGGAGCCTTCCGGTGCCGTCATAATTATTGTGTGATAATCAGACTACTGCATGTGAAGGGGGCCCGGGAAACATCAAAGCCAATGAGGGGTTTTCAGTGCCCACAAGGGCAGAGGATGCTGTAATGGTGAGAGCCTGGCAGCACCTCACCACAAAGAAATCGTGTCAAGCAAGAGCCGAGGCAACTATGGGATGGTTTGGTCTTCAGTAGACTCCTGCACCCACAGGCTACATGTTGCTCACCCAGAAAACAGAAGAAATCCTGGTTTGTCTGGGTGGGCCCCCGGAACTCGGGCTTCGACTGATGTGTGGGCTGATGCTTCCAGAGAGCTAGTCTTTCTGAGGAGGGGCTGACGTGCCTCAGGTGCACTCTGGACCCACCTCTCAGGTTCCTACTCACTCTTCACATCTCCATGTGCTGGGAGAAAGGACGCTTGATCTACTCAGAGAGCAGCGATTCCAAGAAGTTACTCAGGACTGATTTACCCCCAGTACTCTGCTACTGACGGAAGCGGGAATGCAAGAATCTCTTGCAAGAGAGGAAGGTCAGGGCCACCGTGGCCACGCTCGTGGAGGGAGGGCAGGCTCCAGCCCTCTGCTTCTGCTTCCCTCCACATGGCAGCCCGCCACTCCACCAGCAGCGTGGGCCTGGCCTCTCGCAGCCCCTCTCTTAATCCCCCCAGTGGGGGTCGATGTATCTGATTGGTAAATTTGAAAGAATAAAGTAGGCATTCTGATCTCTGGTCCTCTCTTCAACTTCCCCAAGCTGGTACCTGCAGGGGGCCTGTTTGTGCCTCCTGCCCTGGGGGTGGTAGGGGAGGGAGGGGCTGAGGGGTTTCAGGGCTGCTTTCCACCAGCTTGGCACATGTGCCAGTTTGGGGTTCAGGTCCAGGAAACTCACTTCCCACGATGGCACACGGCCTAGGTTTTCTCAGGTTCTCCATCTGCCTTCTTTTTTCTGTCAGAACTTGGTCAAGGAAGAGGGGCATCACTTATGGGCTCCTTCAAACCCCAACAATGTCTCAAAGACATAAATCAGAAACCCAAACTAATAGTGACCTAAAAATAAACCACAATCAGTGTTAGCATTATTAATTTTAGCACCAACTCTACACCAGATTGCGTACTCAATCCTTTATACATTATCTCAATTAGTCTCGGAGAGAGAAGTGCAGCAGTTAGAATTATTTTCCCAAGGTATTGGTGAGAAATCTGAGGTCTAGAGAGGATGGGAAACTAGCCCATCAAATTGTGCTGTTGGCTTCTATTAAATTTGATTCAACTAAATTAACAGAACAATCACCTTCATAATTACATAAAAACATAAAATATATAACAGCATAAGACATATTCAAAAACACTATCAAATCTATTAGAAAATGAGGTTTAACATATTAATGTTAGAAAAATAGATATATTCTGCTTTAATTTCAGGTGGATTTGAAGTTAAAAAATGAAAATCAAACTGGGTTGTCAGAATTTGCATATTTTTTTAACAAAAATAGAGTATCAAGCAATTGACTTAAAAAACAGAACGTGTTGTTTCAGCATTTCCTAAGTGCCTACTGATCCAGGCACTGTAGGAGTGATAAATAAATGACAAGCAATAGGATATATTGGAGCATATGAGGAAGCCATTTGATTTAAAACTAATTCGGCCTGACCTTGTTTTTCCAAAAGGCCCTGACGTGGCCTGTTGAGCACGCATTGTACATCTGCTTTAAATATTTACTATGCCCCAAACACAAGAAATGCCCCTAAAGATAGGGATGTAACCTGCCCCATATCAGCCTTTACTTTGGGATAAGCATCTCTCCCTAAACTAAGGATTAATTACTGACCTGCTGTGCTCACTTTATGACCACCGACCTGCTGTGTTCACCAGGCTGCTGTGCCAGCAAGGCAATCTCGTGACAATTGTAAAAGGGACATTCCTATCATATGTGATGTATGTTCTTTGTTCCAAGACGGTATATAACCACTCTGTACACCCCACTTCTTTGGTGCCCTTCCTTCCTTGGGGCCAGGAGGCCCTGGGTTAGTCTTCAGATCTGGCTCATAATAAACTCACCCCAATTTTGATTTATAGACTGATTATGGTTATTTGTGTCAACAAGAGGAAGGATCAGGATGATACAAGAAGAGTATGACAGGAGGAGGCCTGTCCCCTTGCTTAGCGTTCTGTGATGACAGAGCTCTCCCAGTCCTCTTTGCAACCAACCCTCATAACACACCTGTGGGGTTGGTACTGTTCTTCCCACTTTACAGTTGAGAAGACGAAGACTCAGAGGTTAGGGAACCAGCCATAATTCAGATAGAGGAAGAAAAATACTGTATAGTCTCACTTATATGTGGAATCTAAAAAAGTCAAACTCACAGGAACAGAGAGTAGAGGGTGGTTGGCAGGGGCAGGAGGGTAGGAGAATATGGCGAGATGTTGGTCAAAGGATACAAACTTATAGTCATAAAATGAGTAAGTTCTGGGGATCTAATGTCCAGCATGGTGACTATAGTTAATAATACTGTATTATATACTTGAAAGTCGCTAAAAGAATAGATCTTAAATGTTCTCACCACAAAAGAAAAATGATAACTATGTGACGAGATGGAAGTGTTACCTACTGCTATGGTGGTAATCATTTTGCAATATATGTGTATCAGATCAACATATTGTACACCTTAAACTTACACAATGTGTATGTTATATTACAATAAAGTGGGGGAATAAATGGAACCAGCCCATCCTGGTTCAGCAGCTTTGCATGAACAGGTCTCAAAGTTCAATATTAAGTGGCAGGCACTGAGCCTTCCAGATTTAAACAATTCGAATTACTGTATTAAAAATAGCCAAAACTTGTCATTTTCTAAAACAAACCGTCTTGACAATAGGACTCCTATTTCTCCAGGGATAATCCCAAGAGGCATGCACCCCAGTGTCTGAGACCATGAGCGTGAGCGCATTGTCACTCCGTTGTAAGGACGTGAAAACCATGGATTTGGGGGATTTGGGGAAAGCATTTATATTTTCAAGTATTTCTCTAGAAAACCATGAAAAGCCCATATGTCACAGAAATGAAAGTGATTTAAGGTTGTCAAGAAGTGCTTTCAGGCTTTCTCTAGGAAGCCCTTGAGGACTCAGCAGAGAGACGTGAAAAGAAGAGAGAAGTTTCTTTTCAGCAGTACGTCGGGGTCTAGAGAAATTGAATCCACAGGCAAATGCCAAAATATGGGGTGTTCCTGCAGCACCAGCCTTACCAGCAACAATACCATTAGACTGAAATCAGTTTCCAGAAATATTATTTTGAAAACACTTAGTGGTTTGGAATTAAAAAGACTTACGTGGCTCTCACTTATCAGTTCCATGCATATTCATTCTACTTTTCTCTGAGTTGAAAGACAATAAAATCCCAAAAAAGCCTCTTTATTTTGGATATTTCATCACAGTAATTTAATGCTAAATTAAAGTTCAAAAAGCTTCATTATTCACAAGGTTTTGTTCCATTCATTTAAACTTTGGGCAGCTTCCCACTTAATAACGCCCCCTCCTTTTTTTAACTGACATCTGCTTGCATAAGAATGGGAAAGTAGCTGAAGGGCTCTAACTCTTTGAGTAAGCCTGACTTGATGCATTTCCATTTTAGATGTCAACATGAAAAGTAATCGCTTTTAATAAATAATAGTTAAAGCCAATTACAAATTTGCTATTAAAATCACACTAACTCCACTTTGAAGCATGAAGAACAAAATTAGATTTCATTTTCAAGACAAAGTACTCTCACGCCTTTTTAGGGTTGCACAAACACATTTGCACTGCTCTGTGAGCTCATCTTCCCTCTCTTCTGCTTGAGTCTGGGTTGCATGAAAATTTCAAGCTGAGCGCTTCCTGAGCTCAGAGTCTAATGTGTTCTCTTCCATCACAAGGACATGGGATAGAGAACTGTGACAACAAAACAGCTTCAACAGTGACCATAAATAAAAATAAAAATTGCTATTATTATTAGACCAATTACCTAGGGAGATAATGTTAGCTGATATTTACTTGGTTTTAACCATGTTCCCAGCATTTTGCTGAGCTTTCTAAGTGCATCATTTCACATAATCCTCACAACACCTTTATAGTACACAGCTAGAATCCCATTTAACAAATCAGGAAATTGAGACTCTGAGAGGCTAGGTAACTTGTCCACAGTGGCACAGCAAGCAACTCAAAGCTACATGCCCAACTCCAGTGTCCAATGTGGCAAATGGGTTAAATTAGTGGCCCTAATTAAGGGGCCCCCTGTATTTTCCCCTTTGCTCTGTAACTTTGTAGTCTTCTCTGAGCTGATTCTTGGTCACGTGACTTCTTTGGACCAAAGGGATAGTAACAAACTTGACATCACGAAGCAGCTTACCAACTGCTTGTGTGTTTCTGCTTCCTCTCTTGCTTCTCTGCAATGACCAAGAGACTCCCGGCCGTATCAGCTGGAGCATGTGTGGGCTGGCAAGCTGGAGGGACATGGGATGCAATCAGAGGAGAGGCAGGCAGTCCCAGCTGAGGCCATCCTAGACCAACTAACCCATCAGCTGACCACAGACACAGGAGCAAGCCCAACTAAGACCAGCCAAACCTGGCCCAGAGCAAACAGAACCACCCAGTTGACCTGCAGATCCATGAGAAATAAGAAGTTGTTGTTGTTTTCAGCTACCAAGTTTTGGGGTGGTTTGTTAGGCAGCAGTAGAACTCTTAACCAACACTCTAAACTGCCAACCAGGGAGCTCTTTTCATGGCCTGTGGTCAGCCGAATAATGGCCCCCAAAGATGTCCAGGTTCTAATCCCTGGAACCAGTGAATACTTCCTTATATCGCAGAAGAGACTCTGCAGATGTGATTAAGTTAAGGATCTTGAGATGTGGAGATCATTCTGGATTATCCAGGTGGGCCCTAAATACAATCACAAACGTCCTTATAAGAGGTTCTCCAAAACGACAGTTACTAGCCATGTGTGGCTTTTAAGCAAGTGAAATGTAGCTTGTATGACTGAGGAACTGTATGTTTTTATTTTATTCAATTTTAATTAATCTAAGTTTGAGTGGTGCAATGGTAAATTTTGTGTGTCAACTTGACTGGGCTAAGGGATGCCCAGATAGCTGGTAAAACATTACTTCTGGGTGTGTCTGTGAGGGTGTTTCTGGAAGACATTAGCATTTGGTTCAGTCACTGAGTAAAGAAGATCACCCTTACCAACGTGGGTGGGCATTATATCCTCACATGGTGGAGAGAGTAAGAGAGCTCTCTGGGGCCTCCTTTGGAAGGGCACTAATCCCATTCATGAGAGCTCTACTATCATCACCTAGTCACCTCCCAAAGGGCCCACCTCCTAATACCATCTCCTGGGGGGTTAGGATTTCAAGAGAAGAATTCAGGAGGACACAATCATTCAGTCCATCACACCGTCCGACTCGCAATGCCCTCGAGTAACATTATCAGCATCTATCATCATTGCACTAGGCTGCAGCTACCCAGAGACTCAAAATCCCTCTTGAAAACCTGGGCAAGCCAGCTCTGCTGTGGATTTGTCTTTGTCCTGTTTTGCTTCAATCTATTTGGAGGAGAGAGAACAATTTACACAGCAGAACAGATCATGAGAACAGAGAATGGCTACCACACCACATGACCACACTGCTCAGGGTAAAGGGACAGTGCCCGATACTCGAACATTATTGCACGAGCAAGGCCTGGCCCATGCCTCACACAAAACAGGGGCTCCCGGCGTGGTGAACTTCCTCTGGAGTTCCCAGTTGGAGCCCAAGGGCAGAGCTGCGCTGCAGCTCCCTCTTCTCATCATTTCTCCTCCCAAACCACTCTGGTGGAGTTTCTCCATGGCTCTGCCCTGGAGGTGGAACCACAGGGTCCTCCCTGCCTGGGTGCCTGGGACAAATGGCCTGCCACATGTCTGAGAGCCGAGCGTAGATGGCTGTTCACCTCTCGCTGCCTCCTTTATAGTTATGTCGGCAGCAACGAGATGGGAGTCACCGCAGAGAACCCTCCAGGCTACTTTCTCCCAAAGAACCAATAACTACATGGAGCATTTACCTTTCACATCGATGTTTCATGTCAGATGACCTCAAAGCTCTTTCCAAGCCTTTCTCATTAATCTTCCACAACACCTCGGAGGAAGATGGTGGTGATGCATCATTGTTCTCTGCTCATGCTCCAGAAACTGAAGACTCATCAGTGTTGGCTGAAGCAGCCCAAACTTGCAGTGCAAATCCAAGTTCACTGTTATGGTGCCATCCCAATTTTAAAACCAACAATAATAATGGCAGCAAATAATTTCTGGGAGCTGACCATGTGTCACGGGTGGTGCTGAGAGCTTTACACCCCACGTCATCTGTTTAACTCTCACAACAGCACATGGAGCAAGTATCACGAGGACCCGCATTTCACAAGTGAACAAACTGGGGCTCCAAGAGGCAATGGGACTGGCCCAAGGTCTCGACGTTGCTAAGGGTTGGAGCCAGGATCCGAATCCAGACCTGTGAACCCGCCCTGCCTGCGCCTTCCCTCCCACGTGACTGGGGCAGAGCAACAGCCCCTCGCTCTGCCCACCTTCAGGCTGAAGGCCGCTGATCTGGGCAGGGGTGCCAGCCAGGAAACACAGTGCTGGTGCCAGCTGGCACGCAGCTCCGCAGGGACCAACTCAGCAAGCACGTGGACTTCGAAGGCCGGCCCTCAGATTCTGCCCCTGCAGCCAGAGACTTAAAAACTGGATCCTGTTCCTCGTGCTCTGCCTTCAGGGACAAATCTCCCTCCCTACTTGGTCATTTTTTTTAGATTTCCAGTGTTTTTGCTTATGGATCACATGCACAAAACCTCAACATGACCAGCACAGTGGAAACTGAAAGAATAAAAGTTATGAAATTCGAGCCCCCTTGTCCAAGTGGAAGCCAGAGGAGACTGGGAGGGTGAGGACAGTGGGGAAACAGGGGGTGGAGGTTCTGAGTGAGGGTCCAGGAGCTGGGAGTCACAGGGCAGGATAAGCCAGAGGCAAAGTGGGTCTTAGGACGGGGCCGGGGGAGATCTCAGGATAACAGCCCTGCTTTGACTCTGTGAGTTTGGGGACCCGGGGGGACATCCAAATTGAGGAGCTTATCAAGAAGCTGGAATTCTGCTCCAGAGCCCAATGGGGCTGAGGTTGGTCGCAGAGAGAGAGACTGTGGGAAGAGGCCAGTCGCAGAGAAGAGGAGAGGAAGGCAGAGGCACGTAAAAGCAAAGAGGACGAGCGGACAGGGCAGGAGACCAAGCATCGTGCCCAGGGGGGAAACAGAGGGGTCAGGATCTTGGGCAGGTGGGGGTCTCTCTCTCCAGGGCAGAGATGGTGGCCCCGGCGTCCCCAGATGGTCACTCAGCTCTATCCCCTTCCCTGCACTGGGAGTTGTCGCCTCACGGGGAAACTTGGACAGTTAGAAATGGCTTCCCGGGGCAGGGTGGCATCAGCCTCCCTGTGCCCCCGCCCGGGGGTCCACTAGACATTTCAGCCCAGAGCGCACATTTTCAACTTTCCGCAGCACCACACCCTCCACCAATTGCCTCAAACTGTGTGTAATCCTGGTCTCCCTCTTTTGCTCAGTTTTGTTTTATCACTGACCTGTGATCTAACATTGGTTCCCCCAAGCATTGTCATTAACTCATCTAGCCTGATGCCCCCCAAGTCCCCATGACCATGCATTTAGCCACCCCCTGCGTCCCACCACGTCCAACTTCCAGGCAAGGGTCAGGCATTTTAACAGACACGCCAGGGGCGAATGGAGACCCACAAATCTACAGATTATTACCCTGGTAAGAAAAGAAAGGGGTTGAGAATTGATAATAAAGTGTTCCCCAAACAGTAACCATGACAACAACAGCACAAGAGGGATTTTATGCCTCCTCCAAGTTTTATGAGGCACACAGCACGGCTCTTTTATGGACTCTGGCATTAATTATGCTCATCATAGGACGGGGCACATGAAAGCAGCCCAGGCTGTTCCCCCACGGGGCTTTGCCAGATCCATATACATTCCCTACAAAAGTGTCAGGAAGTAATTAGGAAGATTCCCACTGGGGTTACTTTATTATTTAATAGTTGATAAGACAAGGTTTAAGGTCAAAATATGAGTTTAAACAATAGAAAGGAGCAGGAAGAGGAGGACTGTTATTGAATTTTAGGCAGAACAGAATATCAGCTTGAAGCGATGGTGATGAATTTCCTGTCAGATAAAGACAAATACTTGGGCATACGTATGAAGAGGGGAAAAAATATTTTGACTTGAGTCTTAAAAACGATAGCAGATGGTAACACAAAATCTGTTTGATCTTTCGAGGTTCCATTCCTTTGGAAATAAAGCTGATGCTGCTGTTTCATCATTGAGGATTCCTTACGTCTCAGTAGCTCTTACTGCCACAAAATGTCTTCACTGGCTTCAGATGAAACAAACCCGTGACTGCTATTTGAACTTCAACCCTTGTCCTGAGAGTCAAACGTTTGAGGTTTTCTGCAAGAAAAGAAGATGTATACAGTTCCACTCCGTGAACTTTGCGCTGTGATGAAGCCCCACTAAGGCGACACCACTTTCTTGGGTCAGGGAAGTTAAAACAGCAAAGTGAACCGTATCCCCGTGGCCACCTTTCAGCCAGCTCCCCACGCTCTGCACATTGGAAGAAGTCACTGTTCTCAGGGACTGCAGGGCTTCTGATTAGACACAGCTGATCAAATGCTCGCTGTTTCCTCTGTTCCTGCCCCAAACTCATGAAAATGATAATAAAGGAATAAAAAAAGTAGTCCTGCGAGGACAAAGACAAGAAAGAAAGAGCTGCAGACCCGTGAGGTCAGCAGCTCCGAGCAGCTGGAAGGCAGGTTGGGGAGAGGTAACCGACTGCAGAGTGGAGAAAGCTGAAGTCAAAGCCTTTTGGGTGGTGCGGGGGCGGGCAGGGCTCTAGAATACCTGGAAAAGGGAACGGGGAGACCCACTACTCTGAGGAGGCCAGGGTGTGCCTGCAGACGGGAGCTGTGGAGACAGCTCCAGACCCCTCCCCAGCCCAGAGTCGCACAACGCCCCCACCCCCACCCCAAGAGAAAACAAGAGACACCTTCTGGGCAGGCTCTGGATCAAGGATATGAGGCCCGACTGAAAATGGGAATGGGATGAGGCACCGAAAACAAGCACATTAAGAGTCAGCCCTGATGGCCTAGTGGTTAAAGTTCAGCGCTCTTTGCTTTGGCAGCCCAGGTTCGGTTCCTAGCCGCGGAACCACACCACTCATCTGTCAGTAGCCATGCTGTGGTAGTGGCTCACATAGAAGAACTAGAAGGACCTACAGCTAGAATATACAACTAGGTACTGGGGCTTTCAGGAGGAAAAATAAAAAGAGAGGAAGATTGGCAACAGATGTTAGATCAGGGTAAATCTTTCCCTGCAAAAACAAAAAAAAAACGGCATTAAGTAAAAGTTGCTGTTCAATGAGAGTCTCCCAGCCCCACACCCTGGGCTCACAGAACAGTGACAGCCAGCTTATACGCTATGCTACGGGCTGAGTTGCGTTCCCCCAAAGTTCATATGGTGAAGCCCTAACCCCCAATATGACTGTATTTGGAGATAGGGCCTTTAAAGAGGTGACTATGGTTAAATGAGCTCATAAGAGTCGGTCCTGATCGGATAGGACTGATGTCCTTGTAAGAAGAGGAAGAGACACCAGGGCTACAGGTGCACAGAGAAAAGGCCATGTGAGGTCACAGCCAGAGGGTGGCCCTCTGCAAGCCGAGGAGAGAGGCCTCAGGAGAAACCAACCCTGCAATGCCTGGATCTTGGACTTCCAGCCTCCAGAACTGTGAGGTGATAAACTTCTGTTAAAGCCACCCCATCTGTGGTACTTTGCTATGGCAGCCAGAGCAAACTCATACACCCTGTAAACAAGAGGTGGAGTGTTCCTCTGTAGGAAAATGTCTGCCCAGGAGGCAAGACCTACAGACGCTGACAACTGGAGATTTCCAATAGAATGAGCAGGCGCCAGCTATCACCCACACGAACCACCAGTCAGAAGGTGCCACCTCACAAAGCTTCACCCAGCATCTCAGGGCCTCTCTCCTAAATACCATTGGGCAGCCAGGAACCACCAGGCCAATAGGAAAGGGCTCTGGGTGAGAAACCAACCCAATGAAACAAAATGAAACTCAGAGGCAGCAGGCACCACGCAGGGATCCAAAGAGAAGTACTGTGGGGAAAAACCTATGATCAACGTCCTCAGAGAAGCAGAGGAGCTGGTGCAGCCGCTAAAGAGGAGCAGGTGTGTTTAAAACAGGACCATTCCTTAACAAGAGCGAGCTCTTAGAAATTACAAGTATGAGAGCAGGATTAAGGAAAATTCCCAAAGGTTTGAAAGATAAAATGAAGGATATATTCCAAATAGGTGAGCAAAAAGACAGAGAAAGAAAATAGAGATGAAAAAATGGGAAATTGAGCAATTCATCTAGGAGGGCCAACATTCAAACAATAGGAGTTCCAGAAAGACAGAACAGAAAAAACCAAAGATGAAGAAATTATCAAATAGTCTAAGTCAATGGAAAGTCAACAAGTAATACAGTCGAAAGTCGCAGTCTATGCCCATTTTTAGACAAATAGACTTAAATTTCAGAAAAAAAGAGATACAAAATTTATAGTGGTTTCCTCTGGGGAGCATGAGTCTAAAGAGAGAGAGGGTCAGGGCAGCAACCGTCGTTTTTGGTTAATAGTCTAGTAGTGCTATGTGACTTTTATACCATATACATTTATTACTTTGATTAAAAAAGAAAAACATTATTGAAAAAAATGAAACATTACAATGAGTCTAAAATTCCCTTTCCTCTCCCTAAGACTAAGCCTTTTTCCAATTTTGTGCATGGATATGTGTCCCAACAGAAAGTATATATTATTGTTTCTATTTAACTTGCACACAATTGACGTATCATTTCTAAAATTCCAGTGGCGCTACCAGATGCTGGAATGTTCTGACTCAAGGAGCCCAGGAGCAAAACCTCCCAGACTCTCATCTTCTTCAGGAGCTTCCGTTGACCGTGTGAAATACGAGCTGGTGACAGGAGGCACTGACCACTGCGTCCTGCCTCCGGAAGGGAAGAGAGCGTGACTCAGAGAAAGAGCGTCCGAGAACTCCCTGCAAGGTCATCACTTTCAGAGCTGGGGGACCTGTAGGAAAATCCAGCCCCCTCTTTCCACACTCATCTAATTCCATTTCTTCTGTCTCCTCCCTGGTCTGACAATGAAGTTTTAAGTCAGAGCCATTTCTTGCCCACCTTGTCTTCTTAAAAGTAGCTTTTATTTTTACAGGCTTTGAGGCATGTCGTATTTCATATTATTCACACCATTATGATTTTGTATTATTAAACTCTGGTTGAAGAAAAGCCCAGTTGGTTAGGAAAACAAATGAACAAACTACTATTGAGAAGACTCAATGAAAGGGAAATAGCAAAAAGAATCCTCAACTGTGGCTTTTGAGTATTAGATCTGATAGTCTGTATTACTAAGAAACACATCCACCCATGAGTCCCAAAAGCAGAGGGAGTGCTCACTCGGGCTGTGGTAACTGCAGGCCCTGCCGGGGTGTTCGTTGCTGGAGGTCTGGGTTAGAGCCACACCCAGATGATGGAGGTCAGCCTGGACTGGCTCACCCCCCAGGCCACATGACCCCGCAGGGACTCCACAGTCACAATGGACTCAGATGGGTTATACTTGAAACTTATTAAAAGCTGTCAAAAATATAAGGTGAGGAAAGAGTTAATGTAGCCCTGGCTACATTAGCCCTGGCTAATATTATGTCCACTGGTATAAAGGCCTGGCAGCCTCTAAGGACCAGAGAAATGGGAAATACAGGACTCCTTGTTCACAGCTCCCAAACTTGTCTAACTTCTTCATTTGCCACGTATTTGCAATGTCTGCTGGAACTAGGGTACAATCCCACAGTCAGGCAATAGGTATCCTCATTCAAGACACTAAAATTTCTTATTTTAAGCTAAATATTTTATTTATTGAATGTAACAGATTGAAAAATGTCCCCCCAAAATTCACATCCACCTGGAACCTCAGAATGTGACCTTATTTAGAAATTGGGTCTTTGCAGATGTAATCAAGTGAAGATGAGATCGTACTGAACTAAGGTAGGCCCTAAATCCAAAGACTGGATAAGGCCATTAGAAGAAGAGGAGAAGGCCGTGTGACAACAGAGGCAGAGATTGGAGTGACGAAGCCACATGTCAGGAAACATGAGGAGCCCCCAGAGGCTGGAAGAGGCAGGAAGCATCCTTCCCTAGAGCCTCCAGAGGGAGAACAGCACTGCCCACACCTTGACTCTGGACTTCGGGCCCCCAGAGCTGTGAGAGAATAAATGTCTGTTGTGTCAAGTCCCCCAGTTTGTGGTGATTCGTTACAGCAGCCACAGGAAACTCGTGCATTTATTATACCTGTGAAAGGAAGAACTGGGATCCTATGATATTGTCACTTGACCTACATTAAGCAAGCAAGCCATTAACTTTTTCATAAAAGTGGGCATTTCAAAAACCAAACATTTCTAGGAACAGACAGCAAGCTCATCCCTCTCCTTGCACTTGGGACAGCTTGGGTTTGAAGGCAAGACAGCTTCCTCCTCCTAAGGATGGAGATTGACCCGCTGGTCCCAAGACTCCAGGCACTCCTGGTCCTGTACTTCAGAAGGGCATGACTCAAAACTGTCACTCAAGAATTCCCCGGGCTGCTGAGAACACTTACAAGAAAAATATTTTACCAAATACTTAATTCTTCAGGAAGACATCCACTTAATAACAGGAAAAATACAGGTTTGTGCCTGTCAAAGTTATTTCCTTGGGGCTCCATTATAAATCTCTCTACCTCATTTGAAGGCTCAGGGAACTTGGTATAAAATAACCCTATTTCCCCTCTAAAATCTATGTGGCCACATCAAACTTAAAATTACTTTTCCAAAGATCTTATTGGGTGTTTTTTTTTTTTTTTTTTTTGGTTTTTCTCTGCTTTATTAACAATACATTGGGCAGGAACATGACTTCCCTTCCAGATTTATTTCCTAACTTGAATAATTTGAAAATAACACTGAAACCTGTTGGCTGGACACCCAAAAAGTGACATGTAAGTAGGGGCTGAAATGAAATCTATGCACAGGTCTTCCATCGTTCTCACAGGCTTGATTTAGAGCTGAGCAGTTGTATATAAATATACATATATCGTGTACACACATGTATATACACATATGCGTACAGACACAGATGTATACATACACATACATATACAAAGAGGCTTCCAAATATTTTGTCATAGAACTCTCGCTTCAAATAAAAGCGCGCTGCTCCTCACCGTTGATTTTGACAGTCGCCAGAGTAGGGCAAAGTACACAGGATTCGGGGTCTAATCAAGGTCACTGACCATGTGACTTTGAGAAGGCACTTTGACCTCTCCGGGCAGGTTGCTCATCTGTAAATACAAGTGACACCGCCCCCCTCCAAGAGTTGCTGGAAAAGTCACCTGAACTGAGGACTCGGCGCCCCTACCAAGTAGGGTCTCAGCGAGACCCCACCTCCCCACCCACCCTTCCCAACACACCCTCAATCAAATTTTTCCTTTCCCTGGAAAATAGCCACAGACACAATTATCCTTCAAGCGGAAAAGGAGTAACACTTTTTAATACTTATTACGTGCTACTCAGCAGCTGTGGGGTTTACCTATTTCATTTGAAATGTCACATAACACGCACAAAACACTAGTAGTTTGAAGTAATTTGCTTTTCTAGAGACAAAGTATTTTTAAAACTCACTTTTCAAAACATCATCAAAAGCACCAAACAATTCTTGAAGTCCTAACATGAGGCGATGTTGACAGCCGTCCTCATCGGCCAGAACTGGGAGACAGGCCCTCTGGGGGAGCATTTGCGGAAGTGTAAAGTGGCACCCAGACGCTGGGACACGCTCTCTGCAGAGCACTTTGGCAATGTCCGTCAATATTGTAAGTGCATCTGCCCTCTGACCCAGCAATTTCAATTCTATGACTGAACGTCATGGAAACCCTAGCCTATGGGCACCAAGGTGTGTGTACCGTCATGGTGACTGTACGGCGGTTTGAAACAGCAAATGACTAGAAACCACCACTAAGGGACTCATTAAACAAATCGTGGGACATCCCGTTACTGCGATTCTAGGCAGCCTGTTCACAGAATGGGGTAGACCTCTAGGTGCTAATGTGGAACAATTTCCAAGGCACTCTGGGTGAAGAACACGAGTGGCAGAATAGGACATACATGTTCCTGTTTTCTTAATTACCGTGTGTGTAAATATACGTGTTTTTATATGTAGCACTTATCTGGAAGGATACCCAGGGAGGCAATGACCGCCGTGGCCTCTGGGGAGGACACTCAGGGCCTGCAATGGGAGGGAAGTGTCCTCTATATCCCACTCCTAAACTGATGACTGTGCCATTGTTTACCAATCTGGTGAAAATAAATAAGCCAGTCATTTGTTTAACAAACATTACTGAGCACTTATGGTACACAAAACTGTGAACTAGATGAGCTAAAGTCGGGGTCCTAGCATGCCATCTGCTGGGGTGCAGCCCTTTGTCTATTTTAGAATTGCTGGGCTGTGTTCACTTCCTCGTGAGGATTTCATGCTGGGAGGGAGGGAGTGGTCGGGAAGACTCAGTTCTGTTCCAGTAATGATCAGAGCGCAGGCCCCTACGAACGCTTGTGCTTAAAACATGCATGCGCTAAAGACGCCAGGGCCGGGAGCTCCCCCACCCCTTAGTGGGGGACATAGTGGTGGCCAGCCTTTCAGGACCATAACCCTGTGTTTCATCCGTGACATTATTGCAGTTTCCAGAGTTCTGAGAACCTATGCTTGCAGCAGATGAGAACAAAGCGCCCACCAGCACAGCCACCGGCCCGGCAGGCCCCACGTGCTGAAGGTGGGGGCCAGCCAGGGGTGTAGATTCAGTTCAGAAAAGGAATAAAGACAAAATGCAGACAATTCCATTCCTCTCTCATTAGCTAGGAGAAAGTGCATTATGGCTTTCTCTGAAGTAATGCATATTTAGAGAAAAAAGTTTCATCTGCTGGTCACGGGATGATATAATTTGTAATTGTATAAAAATGTGCGCAGTTTGCTGCAGCTGTCTCATGGCAAATCGGTAGTTTCTCTTGCCCCATTCTTTCAAGAGTTTGATTTTTCTCCCACTCCAAAGGGTAGGTAAATTCATCTTGATCTGTCTGCTCTCTGCCTGTGGGTCTCACCAATCCTGCAGGACCCCACCCATGTCCCCTCCCCACAAAGCCCGCAGGACCACCCCTGGCTACCCAGACCTCTCCTTTCCCTGTCCTCTCTCATGGAAACTGTGACCCTGACTTCTGTAGAGTGGAGCACTCAGAGACTGTCTTCAGATGGCTCCTCCACTGGGGGGTGAGGGGCTCATCTCCATTTGCCCCCTCGACCCCTGAACCTATCTAGAGACAAAGGAGTAAGGCAGAGGGGGACCAGGTCTACCTTGTCCCTCGTGGAGAATGTGGCACCAGCCGGCTTCCTAACCCCTCACACGATGGGGAGACTCCCGCCCAGGCCAGGCACCGGGTCAAGCCCAGGCTCCCTGGAGGGCAGGCCTCGAGCTCTCACTGTTATTACTATCATTATTAATACCACCATCACCCTCCGTCAATAACCAGCCCATAGCCTGCCAATCTCTTCAGGAACTGTACTTGGCACAAATCAGGAGGCTCTGGGTAAGAAAACAACCCTCCCCAGAGGCAAAACAAACCCTTGGACATAGGGAGGAAAGAAGATTTAAAATTGAATCATAAAAGGTGGAGCTAGTTTCCATCCTGAACTCCTGCTGCCCCCAGGTGGGGAAATCGTTGCAGGAATCAGACTGCTGGGCTGGTGTTACAACCAGCTCCTCTATCTGAGGACAAACCTGGGCGGGCAGTGGAGCCGGAGGGTCAGCTCAGGTTAGGATGAGTTCATCCCCCTCAAAAAAGAAGCCTATTCTTGCTTTGGGGTCTCAGGAAAACCACCTTCAATGTCCCTTTTCAACTCCTAACTATTTTTCTAAATTTGTGCCAAGAAAATGAGAAGTTGGAAGGGCCGTCCCATTGGGCTGTGCTGTGGCATACTGGAGCACCAGCAGGTGACAGTGCTGGAAACATTGGGGCGGCAGAGGGGGGGCAGTGTCCCAGACCATGGAACACAACTCCAGCCACTGGCAGGCGGGGAATCTTTCAAAAGGCACTGTGTGACACATTCAAAGGCAGTCAGCGACAGCTGGAATGCACATGGCTTGTGTAGCCGTGACTGTGCATTCCCCCAAGAGGCAGCCAGCATTTGGACAGGGCCTGAAAGGTTAGGCTAATTTAAAAGCAGACTAGTTTCTCATTGCAAATCCCTGGGCAACTCACTGGGGAAGATAAGATACAGAACTTGCTTGTTATGTTCAAGATGAGACAAAGCACAAAATTCAGGCTGCAAAGGAAACTTAGTGTTTGCAGAATGCAGAAGGAGTGACAGTTTATTAAAAAATATAGGCTATGCTGGGGAAAAAGTAATATTGTATTTTATGATTATTTCATTCTGGGAATTGTTACATAGTTCCATGCCTGTTTATTATATAACTACAGATTGCAATAATACGTTTTGTAGCTTGTAAAGTTCTGAACCAGTAATTTTTACATAGTTACATCTAGTAGGTTGGGTTTTTTTAAAAGAATGAGAGAAAGCTCATGTTAAGAAGAAAGAAAATAAGCCTTTGGGAGAATTAAAACTACCGTATTTTTTCACATCATTTCCTTAGAGTCTGACAGAGCCTGTTTTCACAGTGTTTGCTCCGATACTCGCCTGTATCGAGCAGAGTTTTGTGGTTAGATCGCTGGGTCCTTTGCTGGAATTGGTCCTTCATGGAGCTTTTGTAAAGCCAACAGACAAATGGGCAGCCCCAAGAGCTCTCCCAGGATTACAGAACTGTGGGCATATGTTTTTACCTATTCACAAAAGTTTTTAAGCTTCCCCCATGGCTAGGTACCATGGTTGACACTGGGTTCATGATTCTGAGTGAAAAACACACTTGATCCCTGTCCTTGCAGAACTCACAGAGGAGGAGGAAACAAACATCATTCAGATAAGTCACCCACTATCTTGCAAAGATAGTGATCTTTGCAAGTGACAGCTGAGATCCCAAAACAGGCTGTCAGTCAGGGACCAACCAATTCCAAACTCCAGTCAGAAGCCATCCTTGTTGGTGGAGAGGAGTCTATGAGTCTCCAAATATAAAACAGTATTTCTACGAATAGTAACCTTTTAGTACAAAACGGTTTGGTGCCCAAAGGAGCTAATTCTCTCATTGCCAATACCTCCGCCTCTTTAGGACAGCATCAATAAAAGAGATAAGAACTATATTAAATCTTCCAACAGAGCCAGGAGGCTCTTATCTTGGAGCACCCCATAAGCCTGCTAATACTGCCGCCTCCAATGCACCCAGCGTTTTCAGGCAGCCCTTTCATCAGAAGTTAAAATAAATCACTCCCTTGGTTTCAGGAGAGAGCGTGACACAAGCGAGATAATATCAGGTGATGCTTTGCCCTGAGTTTTAACAAGAGAGTCAGCTCTGTTTGTCGGACTGCCCATTGTGAGACACATGAACTCAGCCCGAACGATGACACGCATATTGCCTTTTAGCACATCTGACCGTCAAGGTCTTCCTTCTACATGGCGACATTTCCTTGGGGAACAAACACTTAATTACCCAAGCAGCTCCTGGGTGGGCACTAGCAGCGATGACAGAGGGGCAGTCCCTTCAGACGAGCTCCGATAAGCTGCACTTTCTTTCAGGGCAAGGTCTGAGCTATCACAAACTCTATTCTACTGATACTGCTGCCTCTCAAAGCTGGGCTTGCACTAAGCTCCAAACCCACTCTGGAGGGCTATCAATGGACTTCATTTGGTCTCAGAGAATCGGAGCTCTCCAGGCTCCTCCAGCCCCAGGGAGTGAAAAGAGAGGGCTTCAGAGAGGGCAGAGGGCCACTTTCCCTGCAAATGTGCGTTCACTTGGAGGGGAGGGTGCAACCCTCTGGCCCTGCAGTCCTAGAGGACCGCGCCCGGGAGGGACAAGGACAAGCGAGCCTGAGCCCTTAACAAAAGGGGAGTGAGAGGCCAGCCTGCGCCGTCTATCCATCACGTTCCAGGGCCACACAGTCAGGAAGCTCCACTTCTGATTGATGGCCAGACCTACGTCATCTTCTTCCCCTAAAACTAAGTGCTGCTCCTAAGCAGATGCAAAAGGGAGGGTCGCCAGGAGATCTGTGACGAGGCGCTCCCCACACTGGGCTGACAGGCAGCCAGACTCCAATCTTTCCAGGAACGGAGACAGTCCCCACCTCACCATATGTGTCAGCCCTGCAGAGAAATCCAGAGGGTGACAGTCAGTCCTCTACTGTCTGAAAGTGTGACGGCTGGTGGGCCAGAGCCTCTCCTCCAAGCTGGGGGTTGAATCTTATTGCACAAAACACAGGTGCATATTCACATGTATTTTCAAAAAGGAAATACAAAGAAATGATAAAACAAATAAATTCCTTTATATTATTAATTTTGTTATAAATTATAAATACATTATAAATTTATAATTATAGATAAATTAATTTTACTACTAATAAAAAACAGCTCTAGGGTGGAGGTGAGAAGAGAGATGAGGAGACAGGTAGGCCAGTAGGCTTTTCTCAATAGACTTGGGTTTATATGTTGAATTTGGAGCTATGTAAATATTTCCCATAAAAAAATAAGTAAAAAAATAAAAAGATTAAAAATAAAAAACAGTAATCCCTAAAAATCAAAACATAAACTGAAACAAATAAACTTGACAGTAAATCAAGTGGTACAACTACACAGAGAAAAAAGTACTTCGAATGAATCTGAAGCACGTTATTTTGACTGTTGAGTCTTGAGTATGATGCATAGCCTGTGGGCAAAAAGGAATCTTACATTGCATCAGCAGTCTTATTTTTAGTAATAATGTCCCTATTCCTGGTGGACTGGTCACAATTATTCACCTCCCCTGCCTGCAGCTAGGTTTCACATTCCTGCCCCACTGACCTCAGTCTTGGCTGTGATTTCCAGAGGCCACTCTGCTGAACTCAGGATGAGCCACGTGACTTGATGTGGCCAAAAATACATGGGTAGAAATAATGTTGCAAGAAGTTTAAGAGCTGGTAGTCCACCAAGTCTGTTTTCTCTCCACCATTATAATCGATCATGTTCCAGAAAGTCAGGTTACATCAGCCAGGGGATCTAAGTGAAGACAATGAGGAACAGAGCTGCAGCCGACCGTGATGGGCACGGCGAGGGAGCACACGCTACACCTCTGTTGTAGCAAACCACTGAGATTTGGGGGCTGTTTCCACGGCATGGCGAAGCTTAGCTCTACTAACACTGTTTGGTTATATAATAAGTAGCATAATTACTATACACAATAAGGAACATAGTAACTGTGCTGTTAGGAACCAAGGTTTTCAGCACAAAAGAGAAACAAATATAAGATTAGTTTTGGGTAATTGAGTCTATGACCTTGTAATCTTTAATTTGAATTGTAGATATTAGTATGAACTCATAATATTTTTCCTTTCTAAAAAAGTATGTATTTCCCCGGGCCGGCCCCCTGGCATAGTGGTTAAGCTCGGCACAGTCCACTTCAGCGGCTCAGGGTTCGAGGGTTCAGATCCTTGGCATGGATCTACACCACTCGTCAGCCATGCTGAGGCAGCAACCCATATGCAAAATAGAGGAAGATTGGCACAGATGTTAGTTCAGGGCGAATCTTCCTCAAGCAAAAAAAAAAAGAGAGAGAGAGAAAGATTGGCAACAGATGTTAGTTCAGGGTGAATCTTCCTCACCAAAAAAAAAAAAGTATATTTCCCAATTCTGTTCATTGAAAAGGTGTAAAATCAATAACAATCCAGTGGCAATGAGCACCCCTAGCACTCAGATTATGATCTCTAAATGCTATTTCTCACTGAAAAGAACCAAGGCTCCTTAGAAAAATAGCTATTCCAGGTCTGGAGCAAGAAATGCTCAAAATGAGTTTGAGAACATGTTATTGGCCTGAACACACACTCAAAGGCCACTGGGACTTCATCTAAATGATAGAAGCAGCTGGATGGGGCTCTCACTAGCCAAAAAAGGAAAAAGACGCACATCAAAAAGATTAATGTCAACCACAGTGTGGTGTCTTAGATTGGATCTACAGAAAAAGGGCGACGGTGGAAAAACTGGAGAAATCCAGAAACAGCCAGGAGTGCAGTTAGTACCACATACCAACATTGCCTTCTTAAGTCTGACAAATGTACCATGGCAACGTGAGCATGTTACACTCAGGAAACGGTGTGAAGAGTGTATAGGGACTCTTCGCACTATCTTGGCAACTTTTCCCTAAACCTAAAATTATTCCAAAATAACAAGTACAATTATGCGTTGCTTAATATCAGGGCTACGTTCTAAGAAATGTGTCAGACCATTTTGTCATTGTGTCAACATCATAGAGTATACTTACACAAACCTAGATGATATAGCCTGCTACACACCTAGACTATATAGTGCTAATCTTATGGGACCACCGTTGTATATGCAGCCCATCATTGACTGGAATGTCATTATGCAGCACATGACTATATTTCTAAAAATATAAATGACTGTGATGAATTAAATTACAATGGATATAAATTCATGGGTTCATAATGATACTGAAAAAAACTCATTGACCATCTCCAAAGATTGCTAGGGAACCAACTCACTTGTATGAATTGTAACAAACAAAGGGAAAGAATAAAGCATCTATCCTGCCTTCTTTGTAAGGACTATATTTCAGGTGAACCAAATAGCTAATGAGGGCAAGACGTCTTTATTGGCAGTCCAGTGAGTGAGCGCAAAAGAAATGATAGAGGGGCCGGCCCGGTGGCGCAAGCGGTTAAGTGCGCGCGCTCCGCTGCGGCGGCCCGGGGTTCGCTGGTTCGGATCCTGGGCGCGCACCGACGCACTGCTTGGCAGGCCATGCTGTGGCGGCGTCCCATATAAAGTGGAGGAAGATGGGCACAGATGTTAGCCCAGGGCCGTCTTCCTCAGCAAAAAAAGAGGAGGATTGGCGGATGTTAGCACAGGGCTGATCTCCTCACAAAAAAAAAAAAAAAGAAATGATAGAATTTTCAAATTGCCATGCTGTTATTATAACCATTACAGAGGGTATGGAAATATGGTAATATCTAGAAAAATTACATATGCAATTATTCTTTGATCCAACAATTACTCCTACAGAAATCTATTAGACATAGGCACCAAGCTATTTAGTGAAGTATAATTAGTAATAGGAAAAGACTTGAATTAACTCAAATGTTCATTAATGGGGACTGTTTGATTCAACAAGGGTACATTCACAAAATGGGATACCATACAGCTATAAAATAGAAAAGAGGAATTTCTCTATATATTTATGGGGGATGATCTCCAGGATATTATTAAGTGGAAAAAAAGCAAGGTGGCCCAAAATACTTATGGTGTGTTCTTTTTAGACAGGTGAAAACATTTTTAAAATATGTAAATATATATTTGAACATATAAAAATAAAGCAAATAATAAATTTATTAACTAAATAAATAAATTTAGTTAATAAATTAAAAGAATTTTTTTTATTGTGGTAACATTAAACATTGGTTTATAACATTGTATAAATTTCAGGTGTACATCATTACACTTCTATTTCTCCATAGATTACATCATGTTCACCACCCAAAGACTAATTACAATCCATCACCACACACGTATGCCTAATCATCCCTTTTGCCCTCCTCCCCCCCACCCCTCCTCTCTGGTAACCACCAATCCAATCTCTGTCTCTATGTGTTTGTTTGTTGTTGTTTTTGTCTTCTACTTATGATTGAGACCATACAGTATTTGACTTTCTCCCTCTGACTTATTTCGCTTTGCATAATACCCTCAATGTCCATCCATGTTGTCACAAATGGCTGGATTTCATCATTTCTTATGGCTTAGTAGTATTCCACTGTGTATATATACCACATCTTAAAAGAATTTTTAGTGGTTATTCTTGGAGGGAGGCAGAAGAGAGTGGAGGCAACAAGGAGAGAGGCTTTATTTTTATGAATATACCTTGTCTAAAGAGTTGACTTTGGAAACAAGTAAATATTTTATATGTTTGCAAACCAAAATTAAATTAAAAATCAATCCCTAAAACCCCAAGTTAGTTGAACCATATGAACATGATTTTTGAGTTATGTGTTTTGAGTTAATGGTATAAGCTCTTAGAGGGGAATTATTTGAAGTAATTTTAAATCACAGCAAGATAACTGTACATCCCTAACGGGATATCATCTAAGGACAGAAAGAACTGCAAAAAACTCTTAAACTGATTTCAGGGATCAGATTGTCCGCAGTGACGTCGGTGCTGGAGTCAGAGTGACTATGGTGGCATCATTCTAAAACTGTTGTGTGCACACGTGTGCTGTGGGATGAAGCAAATCAGTAATTTGTTGGCATAACTGGGAAATGAAGTTTTCAGCGTGGGAGAAAGGGAGATACAGATATAAGACTAATGATGTTAAACAGTCTTTTTAATTTTAATTGAAACCAGTAGTATGAATTTATAATTTCTTTATTGCTAAAAAACATTTGCATGTTTCCTAGCCTGACCACTGGAAAAGTCTAAAAACAATGACCAACCCAGTAGCAATAATCATTCCTACCACCCTATTTCCTATAATACTACATCCCACTAAAACTAAACAACCCTCCTTAGAAAAATGTTTGATTCAGTAAGACAGAAAAGGTACAAGATGTGCCTGAAACGTTTTATCTTGGCAGAAGGCAAAGGTATGATTGCAGAGCTGGGTCACGTCAAAAGTACTCAGAATCCACCATAAAGATGGGCCAGGGGCAAAGACAGGACGATTTTAGAATCGATAAAGATAACAGCAACGGTTTAATACATCAAAGTGTTCAAAGCCATCAGTTTATAACGATAATGTTCTGAAGCTCACTGGTCAGCTTTGAGGGCGCTAAAGAACCAAGCATTCGTTTCGGAAGCCAGTAAATAAAGGAGGCAAATAAGAGTAAATCAAGCATTGGTCCTGGCTTTCCTGGATGCATTTTTTCTTATGATAACTGAACAATCAACAAGAAATTTCCTTTTGTAGAAGTACCGCATCTAACGAAGGAAGAATTGCAGTATCACCTGTTTGCAACCGATCCCTAATGAATTAATGGATTCAGGCAATGTCCATCGATGGCTTCTAACATTATAAAAAGAGAGAAACTCAGACATCATTGCCTCCTGATGGAAGTGCACACATCTTCCTACTGTCAAAACAAACAAACAAACAAAAACACAACCCTGAATCTGAATCTGATCAAAGCTCTCGATCTAATCACCAACTAATAGGAAATACAGAGGAACACATAAAACACACATGCACGCATGCACACACATGCACACACATGCGTGAGGCAAGCAGTCTGCAAAATCCAAGCTGTGGGAAAACCTACAGGACCAGGGAAATGGTTCCTTCAACAAATACATTGCAAGGCATGTGAGAGAGCGAAGAAGGAGATGGAGAAGAAGAAAAAACGAAGAGGGAAGAGGAGGAAGAGGAGATGAAGGACAAGAACCAGACCCAGAGAAGAAGTTTGCGTAATAAATTTGAGTTACACGCCACCCTGGGAAGTCTGCTTTTCACAAAGGACAGAAATGAAGCTGATCCAGACTGGACTGAGTCTAAGCTCCCACTTACAGGAAAGGGGTGATGACAGAACACGTTGAACAAACCTCAGAATACAACCACCACCCCGGGCACGGGTGACACACGGGACAGACGCCCCCAGTCCTTCAACCTGTCAGTGGTGTGAAGGGGGAAGGGAAGCGCTTAACAGATGTATCACATAGTGCAATGTGGAGACCACGTCCGGCTCCTGATCAAAAACAAACCAACTGTAAAAATACATTTTTTAGGAAAGCTGGGGAAATTGAACTTGGCTTGGGTATAGATTATATTAAGAAATTATTGTTAATTCTGTTGAATGTGATAATGGAATTGTGGTTACGTTTTTCTTCAGTCCTTATCTGTTAGAGATAGACATTAAAGTCGATATGGAAGAGATCACGTGAGGTTTGGAAGTTGCTCTAAAATACCCCAGGAGAAAAAACGATGGAGGGTGTGTGAGGGAAACAAGAAGGGCAAGTGCTGATGGGCGTTGAAGCTGGGTGACTGCAACTCAGAGGTTCCCTCTGCCTTTCTCTCCACGGGGTGCATGTGGACGGCAGTGCACGACCCACTTCCCTGCCAGCACTTCCCTCCCTCCCTGCCAGCCACAGTGTTGAAAAGATCTGTAGCTCAGAACAGAGTTGGCTTGATGCCCTCAAGATGTGATTCATGGAGCACAAAGGATGTCTCCTTGGCCAAAGATGCTACTCCCACAGCCCCAGATCTCATCAGGGGTCACGTCTTCCTTTGGGAAATGGTCTCTTCTAGAGGTTGCCCATGAAAGTGGCTAAAATTTGAAGCAGCTCCTAATACCTTAGGGGGGCCTGGCAGTGAGGAAATTTCCACTGAAAAAAGACTTCAGCCAAGAAGTGTGTTGGTGAGGGCTCTCCTGGTGGCAAGTAATAGAATTCCACTCACTCGAGTTAAAGCAAAATCCACCCAAAGGAAAAGGAATTCCTTACAAGGTCACAGGTGTTCTAGAGCTCTAGAGCAGCAGATCCGGGGGCTCTCGGCACCTGGAAGCAGGAGGAGGTGAGTTCTGGGCAACCCAGGGGACAACCGACTCTGGGGAAGGGAGCCTCGCCCTGCCCCCCCTTCTCCTCCTCTCCTGCCCCTCCTCCTCCTCTTCCGTCTCCTCTTCCTTCTCCTCCTCCTCCCCCTCCTCCTCGTCCTAGCGGGTCTGCTTTCCCCTTCTCCTCCTGGAACACAGAGCTGAGCCCCTGGCAACAGGCATGTTCTGTCCGCCCAAGTGCACACTGAGAACTCAGGTCCACAGTCCACCATAACCAAGGCACAACGCTCACTTCTAGGTGAATCTGCTGACCATGAAATGTGAATGCCAAGGTTTTCCCTCCTTACTAGAGAAAGTGACCTCCAGAAGAAGAAGGGAAGGGACAGCAGGTGAAGGAGGGACATGACACGTCAGATGGGTAGTGAGAGGCTTCCCTTCCCCTCTTTTCCTGCGGGTATAAAACAACTGTCCCTGGTGGCCCCCACACAGCCCCTCATCCCCACCACTAGACCCCAGGGCAGTGTAAGGGTCTGTGTGCACCAGGAGAAGAGGAATATTTCTCTTCCCAATACAAACGCTGGTCTGGCATCTTCGTCATCTCAGAGCTGAGGGCGTCACAGGTAGAATGGGAAGCCAGTCTCCAGCTGCAGCAAAAAAACACACAAGGGCCAGGCTGGGGAAGTGCCTGGAAGGAAGTAGTCCCCTCCATCAGGGCCGACGAGGGCAGGAGGCAGCGCCCAGGGGGCAGCTCCACCGGGAAGGCGCACACCTGGCCCAGAGAAGCAACCGCCTGGAACACAGGTGCCGCTGGATTCAGCCAGACATGGGCTGGATTCAAGGACGTCAGAACCCTCCTGGCTGAGGGACTGGCCAGAGGAGGCCATGTGGGCTTTCTGCTTCTGACTTCAGGCCAGCCACAGGCCCGATGCCATGAGCTACGGGGGACGGGGCCCTATTTGCTACGGGCACCCGTGCGTGCAGCTCTAGCACATTCCTGGGGCCCAGCAAGTGTTTGGGGGATGTCAGGGGGAAGAATGAGCCTGGCTTTAACAGGGACTGCCCTGTGAGCCAGGCCACGAGCAACCCCGCTTCACTGGCCTGCCGCTCAGGGTGGCCCTGGGAGGGACAGCACCTGGCAGTGAGGACCAGGGGCACCTGTCCAGAGCGGGGCGGGTGAGGCGCCACACCCAAGTGGCTCTGTAGACTCAGGAGACAGGGACCTGGAGAAGAACAACATGAGAGGAGCATTTGGGAGTACCCCAGGGTATTCAGGGAACCTGAGAAATAACCAGGGGAGGGTTGGCCAGGGGAAGAGGCCGGAGGTGGCAGGCTAAGGTCGGGGCAAAGGGCCAAAGGACAGCACGTTCTCACAATGAGCGTGACCTGAGTTACGCTCAGGGACCTGCGAGGCCCACAGCACAGGGCCAGAGACACACAGCCCCCGGGCCTGGGGGTCTGAGGCACACGCCCCTCACGCAGGAACCCTGTCCCTCCTCTCTTCCTGCTGGGCAGGCCAGCCCAGGACTCGGCCAGTCGGGGAACTGGAGCAGCTCACCCCAGGGCAGGGCAGCCCCTCTCAGAACCCACGGTCTCCTCTGTAGAGCAGGAGCTCCTGAGGCAAGAACAGTGGCCCCTCCCTCAATGTCCCCAGTGCCGAGCACAAGACCCAGCCCAGGAGACAGGCTAGTATATGCCAAGTGGACCGTCTACACTCTCCTAAGCTGCCCAGCACCCGTGGGTTTCAGGCATTGTCTGTAATAAAATTGTCCACTCTGATTCCTTCACCAGAATCTACCAACTGCTTGGTTCCAAAGTGACCATCAAAAAGGCAGAAAATAAAACTAGGCAGCACCCCACAAAACGGAAGAATAGACCTGACTGTTTCATCGGAGCACGCCTAATCTTCACCCAACAGCTAATACAGAATTCTGTGGATTACAGCTCAAAACAGTGCGGTAAGACACCTTTTGGACTAACATGATTCTAGTATTTAATATTATTTTTATTGTTTGTTTTTTCAAAATTTCTCTTGTTTTTAAATACTTACAGACCAAATAAGAAAAATTTATTTCTTGTAGATTAATGGTTCAAGCCTGGTCGTGGATCAGAGTTGCCCATGGATCATGTTAAACATACATACCCCCAAACCTTCTGATGCAGTTGGGCAGAGGTGAGACCGTGTACTCATATTTTAAGCTCCCAGGTGATCTGGAAGCAGCCAGTCCTGCGAGGCATTTGGGAATCCTTGGGGCTGAGCAGGCCCATCTGCTCTGTCTTTACTTGTAATAGTCACCTCATTGACTGGGTCACGCTGCGACCTTAGCCTGATGTGAGAGAATATCTGTCGCCATTAGCAGCAATCTCTACAGTGATATCAGCTCCATCAGCTGGACACTTTCTGTATGCCAGGCACAGTGCGTGTACCATCTCATTTAATCTTCATCACAACCCCCACGAGATATCTGTTATTATTACCCCATTTTACTGATGTGCCAACTGAGGCTAGAAAAGATGACAAGTAATTTGCTCAAGATCAAACAGCCAGTAGAGGGGGAACCCAGGATACAAACTCAGACCCAGGGAATCCAGGGTCCATGGTCTTAACTAGTACCCATAGTTGACTTTGAGGGTTGCATAAGAGCAATAAAAGAAAGCTAACTGCATTCAAGCATCATTTGCTTTTGTAACTACTTTTAGTTCTCACCTCTCCACAGTTAGCAAACCTTCACAATACACTGCTGCTGCCAACAGTGCCACAAAACACTTTTGTGGGAAAAACATATTATTTCTCTTCCCCTTAAGTGTAAAAAAGAGAGAGAGAAACCACTTAAGGAAGAAATGCATCTGGACGTTCCTATACCTAATACAACTCTGAGCTTTCTACCCCTGTAGCAGTGTTCACAGATTCTTAGACACTTCCTGGGCATTGAGTAAAAGCCTACAGAACTCAAGGAGCCAACAGCACACACGTCCAAATCTGTGCCTCGCTTTCCATCTCCTCAAATAGACAAACCACCACAGTCTCAAATCATCCAAAAGACGTCAGAAAAAGAGGCAAAAAGGAAGAAAGGACACAGAGAAGAGATGGGAAATAGAAAACAAATAAGAAGATAATACTCAAACCTAAATATGTTGATAATTACATTAAATGTAAATGGTCTAAACACTCTATTTAAGACAAAAATTTTCAGACTTCATAAAACAGAAAGACCCACTATATGTGGTCTGTCAGAAATCCCCATGGAATATCAAGTCACCAGAAGGTTCAGGTGTGCAGCCTCAGCTTGATCACCTCCTGTGACGGGAGGCTCACTACGCCTGAAGCAGTCTCCGTTCACACAGCCTGATGGGCAGTGTTTCCTCATCTTGGGCTGAAATTACCTCCTGGTTGCTCCCCCAGCTTCCACGTTGGTCTTGACTAGTCAACATGCAGGGAAAGGGAAGTGGTGCAGGAGCGTGGACGAGGGCTCTCGGAGTGGGTTTGACCAGAAATTGGGTCCCCAAAAGGAGGTCATTCGTGCATGTTCTGGTGGGCAGAGGCCTGGCCAGTGTGGACACCTGGGAGCATGCTAAGTGGGAGGAGGGCAGTGGGGATGGAGGAGTCTGTGGCCTCTGTGTGCTCTGGAGTGGCAACACTCACTGCGGCGAGAGCACTCAGGCCCAGTGACCTGAGCCCTCTGGAGTCAGTCCCGTGATTCTGTGATGCTACATGGAAAAGGGGACTCTGCAGATGTCAATAGGTTACTAATCTGTTGACATTAAAATAGTAAGATTGTCCCAGATTATCTGGGTGAACTCAATCACAGGAGCCCTTAAAAGCAGAAGCAGAGGGCAGAAGAGAAAGTCAGAGAAAACTGAAGCGTGAGAAGCACTAGACCCATCATCCCAGGCTTGGAAGAACGAGAGGAAATGAACTCGGCCAACAAGCAGCCAGCTTGCACAGCCGACAGGAGTCACTGCTGACCAGCTCTCAGGCTTCCCACCCTATGGGCAACAAGAGAGTAGAAAGGGGTTGTGGGAAAGGGCTCCGCGTCCACCCGAAGAGCTCTGTAAATTTATTTGCTTACAGACTTAAGCAGGCTCACAGACCTAGCTGCTCTGGCCAAGAGCAGTTCTGATGGTCCCTCATTCTGCGATGACATCCTGAACGGCGTGGAAGCATCAGAGCATGTGAATGTTAAGTACGGAGGCATCTCACCACACATCAAATAAAGTCCAGCCGAGGGCAGGGGTGACCCCTGAGTGACCAGGTCACCAAGTGGCCTGCCTGGACAACCAGACTTTGGGAAACTAGGACGCCGAGGGGGAAAGCTGAAGCAGTAGTTATGCAGCAAACGCAGCTGCCCTGCCCCGCTCAGTCAGAAGAGGAGACCCAGTGCTCTCCCCCAAGCCAGTGTTGTCCCCGGAGGCCCCCTTGTTCTCCTAAATGCATGCTCATTTTAGAAATTCCTAAGAACACAGATAAATGCAGCAACCACAACCACTTGTAATTCTATCACCCAGAGATAGCCACCATTCCTATTTTGGCGTAGAGCCTTCCAGAATTTCATCCCACTCACTTATTTATATTGTACGACTTGGATCATAGCTATTGAACGTTCTCTTTTTCTGCTTAACGCTTACTTATTAGGAGCCTCTTTCCCTGCACTAAATGCACACCCTTTCTCACCCAGACTCTTCTGGAGCTCCAACTGCACAGCCCTTGTTGAGAGTCTAGACCTGATTCCTGCAGGCTAACTTACAGGGAAGATTTCTGATCTTTCCTAAACACTCTGTCCCTCAGACCTTGCAGAGAAACATAAAATCTCGTTTACAAAAACTCCTACACGACACCCAGCCTGCCCAGCAGCTTCCGGGAACCCGAGAGTCCCACGCTGGAGACAGGAGAGTCCCCTGTGGTCAGAGGGGTGGGACAGTGGCGAGCTCGTCACCCCGAGAAGGAGGCGGCCACCACGTGCCTGGGCACCAAGTTCTCCACCCGAGCCGCACCCTGTGCCTGATCAGTCCATATGTCTCCTGGAAACTGCAGCCAAGGAGCCCCTGTCCTTTCTGAGTGTGGTCCTGCACTTTCTCAGGCTGATTTTGCAGGACGTTTGACCACTGCCGTGTATGGGCCAGGAACAACTGGCCCGAGGAAAGCGCACATTTGCATACAGTGCCCTCTTCAACTTTGATCTCCATTTGTCCGGAGGGACCTACAATAAAGTGAAAACGTGTATCAGGAAGTCCCAAAATGATTCACCCTTATGGTGGTTCTGGCTGCTACAAATATCTGCAGATCTCAATACCTGAAGCGGGGAGCCGGCGCCCCATGCAGGTGCCCAGAAAACAAAGTGACACACAAACAGCACCTGCACAGACCTCGGAGGAAGAACAGAGCATCCAGTGGTGCCAGGTACATTTTCCGGAATTTGTGTTTTAGACACACCTTGTGCCCTTCGAGGACCAGCAGACAGCGTGGTCTGCAAAGCCCCGGTAGGTTAGGTTGACAAAGGCTGAAAGTCCTTCCACGGTGACGTCCATCCACTGATCGGGCCGCAATCCCCAGCCCACACATGCCTTCTGCACTACCATCTTCCTTACTTTCTGGAGCCCAGTCATAGGCAGCAATATTCAGCATCATCGCCGCTGGCCCCGCCCACAACCCACCCCTGAGGACCAGGATCCGCCCAGGCACGGTGGGGATAAGACCTGCCCCAGAGGATATGAGCGAGGGAAAGCACTTGACACAGGGACGTGCGTGTAAGGAATACTCAGTGAGGTCCTAGTTGCCACCATCATTGCTGAGAGCCCTGCCAGCCCTCACTGGGCCTCACCTCGGCCTCTGACGCTCACAGAGGATGCTCGGCCCCTCGGCTGGGCTGTCACTCTGATTTGGCTCCACACTTGCCTCTGCCTCTCCCTGCAAGGCTCTTACCCCGTCCCCCTGGGTAATGAATACCAGCATCACTGCCCCGAACTCCCGCTGGGATTAGGGAGGGAGAGTACCTAAATGCCCGTCGGTGCCTGCCACTGCGGAGGTGTTTAAAGACACTCACCCAGCCTGGAGCCTGGGCATTTATATGCACAGACTGTGTTCTTGGAGAAATTTTACAACAAACCTAAGTCTCTGATGTCCTGTTAATTTTAAAAGCTCTTCTGTTTGCATTACAGAGACATGCCAGCTCGGGGAAGAGGTTCCTGCTCCAACATGAGAAATGTATTACAAATGCCGGAGGAAAACAGGGTTTCGAGCCACCAGGAAAACAAACTGTATACTCGCCAAATAAGAGAGGACCTGCTGACATTTTGAATGCAGAACAGAGCAGTGAAAAAAGTAAAAAAGCAGTTTATGTAGAAACACAGATTTATACCGATTGTATACCGTATTTATAAGACCCCAAAATACGCTGGATACTGTGCAGAACACAGCCCCCCCACCCCCCAGGGCCTGACAGCATTCCCAGTGCAGATGGCAGGAGAATGGTTTGTGGATATCAACCATGATGCTGAAGCTGACGGTGATACAGATTTTAGTCCATTTTTTATTTCATTTATTTCCACTTTAAGTTGCATAAGCTTTAGAAGCAGGGGCCTCGGTGTCCCCATCTGTAAAACTAGGGGATTCTAGTTTCCTACTCTGTCTTACCTCAATAACTTAGTAGTTGGTACGTAGGCACTGTGCCATGCAGTGGACTCGGAAACCTCAGTTAACCCTAAACAACCTGGCAAAGTAGGACCACCATCCCCTTTTAACAAATCAGAAAGCTGAGATGCAAGACCTTAATGAAATTGCTCTAGATCAGGAAGTCACTAATTTGCAGAGCAAAACCAAGGGCCACCGTGGTCTAACCCCCCCCCTCGCATGCGGACGTGACCCCATTCTTCTCTCTCCCCAGGTTAGGACTGGGTGGGGGACGGGGGGAGAGTAACATTCTGCCCAAAAGCCCAATACCGTCTAGCGCGCAGCATCTCCTGGCTCTGGCAGGGGGCCAGGATGCGGGCTTCCTCTGCCTAGAGTGTCCCCAGACTTTACTGCTGGTCTACTTGCTGGTAATGGACAGCGCCGTCCGAGGCCACCCCTGCTGTGGCTGGAGGAACGAATGATGACTAACTGCACATTCCTCGCTGACTAACCAGCTGCAGATTTTGCTCTAACAACAACTCCACCTAGCTTTCTTGTTTTTTCCTAATTTGCCTACGCTTCCAACAACGACCACTCCAAAATCATCACAGCCCTCTCTTGCTTAACCTGGGATTACATTTTTTCAACGTGCTTTCCCATGTGGCATTTTGTTCAGTCCTCAGACAATCACAGGAGGTGGTGGCGAGAAAACCGCTAAGCGTGGGCTTGAGCGACTCTGGCCTCCGGGGTGGCAGGGGGCAGTGCCGGGCTCCTCCCACCACCCCACAACAAGGCGTCCTCTGGGAGAGAGGGACCAGGGTCTTTCTCTGTGTCTTCCAGAACTGGCACTGAAATCTCAATGATCCAAAAAGGCTCTGCACCTGCCTTGTGGGGAGCATGGAGGGGCACCCCATAATAGTCATCCCGTCCTCCGTCCCTGAGAATGGAAAGGGGCCTTGGCTCTGTCCACCCTTAACAAACAACCACAGCAATGTCAGGAAGAACACGACAGCAGAAGCTCACCTTCCTGGGGGCATTATGGGGGGTGAATGATGGTCCCAGCTCCATTTGGCCGATTTCTGCCTCTCTAGGGAACAAAGCCCCCCTCTCTGGACAGTCTCCTTCACCCTCTGCCTCACACCCTCAGACTTTGTCCCACCCGGGGTCTGCCATCTCCTTGACCGCCTCTGGGGTGGGCGATCAGTTCCGCCCTGGCCTGGCCCTGGGAGCAGGTCCTGTGGGTGGAGTATGAACGCCTACTCAGACCCCTGGCGCTGCCCACGCTCTCCCTTCTTTGCACAGCTGCTGTGAGCTCCGGGCGGGAACAGCCTCTGGCTCCTGGTTCACCCTGAACCAGGCTGTCGATTGCCGGGTCCTGCTACTCCAGCTGCCGCTCCCGTCAGACCCCAGAAAGCGTGAAGACCAGCCAGGTCCTCCCAGACCAGAGGCCCACAGCCTCTGCTCGTGTGCCGAGGGCACCCAGGCCTGGCCTGCCGCTCGGTTTCACGTTTACTCAGTGGCCACTTTTGCTAACATCTTTAACTTGCATGAATTAGCTCTGAGAGCAGTCAAATAACAGAGACTCAAGGTCTTCTGTGGCTGAGGAAACCAACGAATAGGAGACTTTTTGCCAACTGACAGGGAATCCTGAAGGCTGGACGGCGGTTGTAGGGTTGGCCACAGTAATGATGAGGTGATGCTGACAGCGAGGGAACTGCGGGCCCCGGCTCCAGGCGTCCACCCACTGAATGCTGACTTCCCAGAAGCTAGCTCTCCCCGCAGGTTACATTCTCTAACGCCTCCCAGGACTTCCTCAAAGTGGTGGGAGCCACCATCCCTGTGACGATGTCGTGGAGATGACGGTCTTAGCCACACGGATCTCTTGGCAAATACAAGCCGGCCGTCCTTAGGCATTTCTGTACCTGTTAGAAATGCTTAGGGATCCAGGTATCAGAAGACTCAACAGAAACGCAATCGCAGGGGCTTAAACCTAACAAGATCCCGGGGCTGGCGGCAGCTGGCTTTGGTTCCGGGGCTGGACACAGTGGGGACAGGCTCCCTGTGGGTCCCTCCAGCTTCCACATCGCCCTGAAGGTAGAAGGGAAGGAGGGAGAAGAGACAAGGAGAAGGAAAGTCCCAGTGTCCCCTTGACTGGGGGACAATTAGGAGCCTTCCCAGAAGCCCCACAGATATCCATCTTCTCCTTGGCCAGATGGTGTCCCGAGGCCACCAGTAGCTGCGAGGGTGTCTGGGGAGCTGCAAGGCAGCAAGAAGGAACGGACGTTGAGGGGCAAGGGAGCTTTCCATGCCCGATTTCCCAAACCCCTTTGCACCTGAGGGCACTGAGACCTCTCTCCTTCGAGTGCGCTGATTTCCTCCAACACAACAGCTCCGAGGGAGTGCCGCCTGCGGCCTGGTGACAGGGAACCTATGAGGAGAAGGAATCTCAGTCTGCGTCAAT
This sequence comes from Diceros bicornis minor, assembly GCF_020826845.1. Lineage (NCBI taxonomy): Eukaryota > Metazoa > Chordata > Mammalia > Perissodactyla > Rhinocerotidae > Diceros > Diceros bicornis. The sequence continues at coordinate 92,426,094 of NC_080745.1, read as the reverse complement.
CCCAATTATGACGTGTTCAGCCCCAAACAAAAGTTGTGTGTGTGCTTCGACTGACCACCTGTGGGACGCAGGGGCAACTCAATTTCAGATTAACTGAAAGGAAGAACTTAGGGAACAGACATATTTCTCACTCACTAAATAATAGGACCAGACAGTATCCAGGCTGTACCTTGACTTATAAAAACTAGACGGCCAGAAGGGCGGAAAGGAACGGGGGATATGAACAGCTCAGGAGGTCCTCTGCACGGTCTCTGCATGTGGTGCACTGCCAGTGCTGCAGGCCGAGGGCAAGGGACCACACTGACTCGCCCCAACCCCATCTCTCCCCCAGCCCCCAATTAGACAAACCCGCTGTTCCTGAGAACCAGAAATCCACCATAAGGATGAGATCATCCAAGCTCCCAGCTTCGGGGTTAAGCTGACAAATGCGTTTCGTGTGAAAACCAGAATAAATTACTCCTGGAAAGAAAATTTCAGATTAACCCTTCTTTCATAATTAAGAATCAAAAGCTGATTGGTAAATAATGCAAGTGTGCATTGACACAAAACCACCATGAGAACAGCAGACCACTCCGTTATGGTAGAAAGAAAACACAGTTCCTAAAGGCATCCTGTCAAATTTAATCAAGCCCTGCCACCTGCCACTGGTGGTACCTGTAAGCAGATGGGGACAGGACCCCCCAGGGCCAGAGAGCCTGGGCGGGGAAGGCACCGCTGGCCCATCTGGCCCCCACGTCCCAGAGGAGACCCCAACAACTGACCAGCCTCCTGGAGCGTGGACTCTCCTCGCCCCAAAAAGTAGATGAAAGGGCCAGTGGCCTCTGAGTGTCACACATTTCTTTTAAGAATTTCACCTTCTTGAGCCACAGATCTGCCAAACCAACTCCCTGAAATCTAATTAGGAGACACTGCCCACTGGGGGCGTCTCACGAGCCAGGGGTTAGTGGTCCCAGATTGGACCAGGTCACGATGCTGCTGCACTGGCACTGCTGGAAAGCAGCGGCTGCCACTGGGGCCAGGCCAGGGCAGGGGCCAGCCAAGAGAGGCCAGCCGGCAAAAGGGCCCAGCAGAGGAGTCCTTAACAGAAAGGGAGGCCTGGAGTCGGGGCTAACGCAGGACCGGGGAGACCAAAAGGTCTAGACTGGGCAGAGGGAAAGCTGAGGGCAGAGGCCAAAGGACCAGGTGGGGAGGCAGAGGTTCACTCCTGTCACAGGGTGAGATACGCATAAGTTACGTGGTGGGCAGAATAATGACCCCCGAGGATGCTTGCGTCCTCATCCCCAGAAACTGTGTCTATGTGACCTCATATGGCAGAAGGGACCTTGCAGATGTGATTCAGTGAAGGATGGGGAGATCATTTTGGATTATCCGTGTGGGCCCAGTGTTATCACAAAGGTCTTTATAAGTTCCTTTAAACGGAGCTTTCCACAGGAAGATCAATGGAAAGAGGCTCACAGCTTTGAGTGGCAGCTGGAAGGCAGACTGGTCTGAGCAAGTGAGTAGGTGGCCTGGACCAACGGGCGCTGATCCACAGAGGAGGGAGGTCTGCAGGGGCCCGGAGGACACAGGGATGGTGAGGTCCGGAGATAGACAACCCCACCCCACCTGGCCCATCCATGACTCCTGCCCAGCCCCAAGAGCAGAGGAGCTCATCCAGGGTCTAGAGAACTGTTTCAGGGCCTGGGTGACAAGTGTCTTTGAGCTGGAGCGGACAGCACCCTGCTGGAGTGGCCTGGAGTGTGGAATTCAGCTCCCCAAAGGAGTTTGGGGAGCAGCTCCTACATCTGCAGAGGTGGCAATGGCAGGCCACCCTCCTCCCTCAGGAGGACAGGAGCAGAAAGACAGGAGAGGACCCTGGGACATTCACATGACCCACCCAGAGCTTGGGGCTTAGTTGTCGGGTGCTGGGGAAGAGCTGGGAGGGGTGCCTCCTAACGCAGGTGTGGGCAGGGCGGTGAGCTCCGGGCTGTGGCATCCGTGTGGGGACACGCCACAGCACAAAAGCACAGATTCCCTGGAGATGGGTCTACCCTGGGGCAGGATGTGTGGGTTCAAGCTGCGAGGAGGAGCTTCTGCCCCGGATGCCCTGCCCTGCCTCAGCCACTGGAAGGGAAGGTGAAAAGCCCCCCTTCACATTTTGGGACACATTCCCTCAAGTCCACCCCCAGCCTTGGAGACTGAAGCCGCTGGTCGTCTTGTAAGCTTGGATGGCGTCCCTTCCAATGAAGGGAATTCAGCAAGGCAGGACATGGGTGGTGGGGCTTCAGTGCCAAAACCATGTCCTCAAAGTTGACCCTGAAAGTATCCGATGTGAGGTTTTAGGGAGATTGGGGTGGGGAGGATCTGAGGGTTGGGTCAGAACAGAGCATCATGGGACCCTCCCCAGCTAGATGCCCCGCCTCACCTGGGGATGAGTGAGGCAGGCATGGCCGTGGCGTCTGTCCCTGGGTGAGCCTGGCATGCCCAGCCCCAGCACGGCTGTGCCCTCCTCTGCACCCTCCCTCCAGGACCTCATACTCCCAGCCCACCCTCTCAGCCCCATCCCTCTTCTTATCTCTCCACTCCAGGCCCAGGGAATGTTGATGATACCAGCACCTACTCTTCCGAGGCAAATTTGCATTTTTAAAAAGGCCCTGGGGAAGGTGTTGGCCGAACTGCTAGAATGAGCCTCCAGTGGGGGCAGGTCAGGTGCAGGTGCCGGAGACAGGAGCTATGGACGGGCGTGGGGGGTGGAGGGGGGCCTCCCTACCCCCTGGATCCACCCTCTGTTCCCATACCCTTCCCCCTCTTCCCCATGCCCACCCCCTCTTGTGGCTGATCCCCCCAGAGGACCCAAAATGCCCTTGATAGAGTCCCCACCCCTGAGCCCTCCCCCAGTGAGGGCTAACTGCCTGGAAAGTCAGCCCGAGCGCCGCATACCTTGAGGGTATCATCACAGCCTGCGAGAACAGAAACAGCCAATGGTAATTGGCTCTGGAGGTTTCTATCAAAACAGAAAGAATGAAATTAACTTCTTAGTGGGGCAATATTAGTCAGCCTCAAACAAACAGGAAATCACCACCAGCCTTTAAATGAATGCTTTCATCCCATGGCCGCCTTCCCATATGGATCTAAATAAATAATGAGGGCATTAATAGAAAACACAGCTATTTACCTTAAAGAATAGAATTCCAAATCCCACAAAACAGTTGCTAGTGTTTCAAGCTTTGATGAGAAAAGAATAGGTTTACACCAAATCGTATTTTCAATATGTTAATTAAACCGATAAAGAGTAACTGTATTTGAGTTTCCTGATCTAATATAAAAAAGATATGTTTGGCCGACTATTTAAAGTGCTTGATGGAATATTTTATATGCTTTATTTGCATGCTGAACAAATGCAAGACTAACATTTCAACTTTTAGTAAACTGCTCAGAATGCCGTGGATGAAGAGTTCTGTGCCAGTACAAACACCCCACTGTAATTAACTTTCGTTGTTTAGAAAACCAGGGCTATAAAAGTCTATTTAATCAAACGTCCTCCATGTGCTTTTTTTTAATTTACACTTAGAAATCTATACACTGAGAGTTTCATTTCAACCGTAGATGGTGAGACCATTTGACTAACTTCCATAGGAGAATCACAAATTGAAAAGCAGACAATTAGCAAAACTGAATTCTGAAACTCACATAAAAATATCAGAGACCATTAGGTTTGATTAATGAGCATTACTTTCTAAATTCTGCCCATTCTAAACTTGAGTTAGTGTTGGCTCCATGCTCCATGTTGCCCCAAAATTGACAGGAACATGAAAAGCATAAACCACACACAACCCCCATGTTTCATTCCCCTGTGTCTCAGCCCAACCAAGCTAAAAGCACCACACAATAAATCTTATTTCATTCCCTGAAGCTGGAGAGAAAACAGTAGTTCTGGTTAGCTACTGCTGCATAACAAATCACTCCCAAAACATAGGGGCTTCAGACAACAACCAGGTTTTATTATTATCTCTGATAGTCTGGAGGTTGATGGGGCTCATGCACAGCTCTCACCAGGTCCTTGGACGCTGGCTCATGCACAAACACATCTGGAGGGAGCTGCCTGCCCAGACATCCACATGTGGCCTCTCCACGTGCTCCCTCTGCCTCCGAGGCCTGATGACTAGGTGTCAGGAGCAAGCTTCCCAAGAAAACCAGGTGCAAGTTGGGCGTCTTTTGATGACAGCACCCCACAGGTCACAGAGTGTTGCTTCCACTAGATCACAGTCCCACCCAGGGCCCAGGAGAGAGGACCCAGGCCCTACCTCCTGATGGGAGCGTCAACCTTGTATTGTAAGGGGAGCTTGTGGAGTGGGACAGCTTGCTGTGGCCATGTTGGAAAACACAATCTGTCCTCTATTTGCTTCTGCTTATCAACTACCCCCTCCCAGGTCTCCAGCCCACACCTCTGTGCTCAACTTCAGACCTGCATAGCCACCATCAGTCCTTCTCATGTGTGTCACAGGCTGCTCAAACCCCATTCCTAATTGTTACAGGCTGAACTGTGTCCCACAAAATTCATATGTTGAAGCCCTTACCCCCAGTACCTCAGAGTGTGACTGCATTTGGTGATAGGGTCTTTAAAGTGGTAATTAAAGTTAAATGATGTCATAGTGTCGGCTCTAATCTTATATGACTGGGGTCCTTATGAGAAGAGGAGGCGACACCAAGAGTGAGCACACAGAGGGACAACCTGTGAGGACACAGGGAGAAGGCAGCATCTACAAGCCAGAGAGAGAGGCCTCAGAAGGAACCAACTCTGCCAAGACCTTGATGTGAGACTTCCAGCCTCCAGAACTGCGAGAAAATAAATTTCTGTTGGTTAAGACCCCCAGTCTGAGGTATTTGTTATGGCAGCTCTAACCAACTCACAAGCCAAGTCAAATTCAACTCCTCATATTTGCCATCTTAGAAAATGGATGCATCTCTTAGCCAGAAACCTGGAACCGTTCGAGATGACACCTCCTGACTGCCCACACCCATTACCACCCCCTCCCACGGCACCCGCCCACACTGTACCTAAGTCCACCCTCTCCTCACAGCCCCACTGCCATGCTCAGGTCACACGTGGACAACCGAGGCAGCCTCCGCACTGGCCCTTCAGCCTGCGCCTCCCCCAGTCCACCTAGCAGCCAACGTTGCCCTTCTGAAAGACGAAGACCATCCCATCACTCCTCTGATGCCAACGTCTCCCCAGGGTCTTTGGGACACCTCCAGACTCCCACGCCCGGCACCCAGGCCACGAGAGGCAGTGGGATGTGACAGGGAAGAGTGTGACCCTGACACCAAGCCACTTGGCCCAATCCCAGGCCCAGCATTTACCTGCAGTGAGACCTTCTGTGAGTGAATAAACTTCCATGTGCCTCAGTTTCCGCAGCAGTGAAATGAAGTTGACCATACCCACCACAGAGGGTCACCGGGACAATTAAATAACTCCCGTCCCACCACAGTGTGGTCTCCTCAACAGCTGCTCCTGTGCCCATGTCTCCTCCTCCTTCAAGGGTGGGCCCTGGGGGACTTCCCAGGCCCCCAGGAGGGGTCAGCCCCTACGGCCCTTCACGATCCTCCTCACCTCAGATTTCAGGGCGGCTGAGTGAGCGTTGGCAGGGTGTCCCCTACACAATGACTTTCCTCTTCTGTGCCTCAGAACTGCCCCCAGCACCATCGAGACCCACTCGGGCCCCATAAGGCATAGCCCAGAACTGGACAGGCAAACATTTATCCCAAAGAACCGAAGACTCATTTTCACGTGGAAGCCTGTACAGAGTGCTTAGAGCAACTTTATTCACAATTGCCAAAAGCTAGTAGCAACCAAGATGTCCTTCAACAGGTGAATGGATAAACAAACTGTGGTACATTCACACTACGGAATGCTACTTAGGGATGAAAACGAGCAAGCTACTGATTCATTGCAACCACAGGGACCAACCTAAGTGAAAGAAGCCAGACCAAACAGGCTACTACTGAATGATTCCATTCATGTACATATTGTATTATTCCGTTCATGTGAATATTGTATGATTCCGTTCATATCATATTGTATAATTCTGTTCGTGTGCACATCGTGTGATTCCTTTCATGTGCGTATTGTATGATTCCGTTAATGTACGTATTGTATGATTCCATTCATGTACGTATTGTATGATTGCACTCGTGTGCGCATTGTATGATTCTGTTCCTGTGCATACTGTATGATTCCATTCGTGTGAATATTGTATGATTCCATTCATGTCATATTGTATGATTCTGTTCACATACGTATTGTATGATTCCATTCATGTACATATTGTATGATTCAGTCTATGTGCCTATTGTATGACTCCATTCATGTACATATTGTGTGATTCTGTCCATGTGCATATTGTATGATTCTGTTCACGTGCATATTGTATGATTCCGTTCATGTCATATTGTATGATTCTGTTCATGTGCATATTGTATGATTCCATTCATGTACGTATTGTACGATTCCATTCATGTCACATTGTATGATTCCGTTCATGTGCGTATTGTATGATTCCATTCATGTCACATTGTATGATTCCATTCATGTCATATTGTATAATTCCATTCATGTACATATTGTGTGATTCCATTCACCTCATATTGTGTGATTCCATTCACCTCATATTGTGTGATTCCATTCACGTACATATTGTATGATTCCGTTCATGTCATATTGTATGATTCCATTCATGTCATATTTTATGATTCCGTTCATGTGCATATTGTATGATTCCATTCATGTATGTATTGTATGATTCCGTTCATGTCGTATTGTATGATTCCATTCATGTACATATTGTATGATTCGGTTCATGTGCATATTGTATGACTCTGTTCATGTACATATTGTGTGATTCTGTCCATGTGCACATTGTATGAGTCCATTCATATGTATATTGTACAATTTCATTGGTATGACATCTGGAAAAGACAATACTACAGGGATGGTAAGCAGATCAGTGTTGTCAAGTGCTGGGAAAGGAAGGAGTGGTTACTGCAAAGGGACTACATGACAGAATTGTAAGGGGGATGGAACTATTCTGAATGAAAAGTGAACTTGAATGTACGCAAATTTCAAAAACATCAACCAAGAGGATGGAGGATCCAGGATGGAGTGCAAACTGTGACAAATGAATCACACTATTACAACTACGTGACATGATCGCTGAAGGGGAAAATGGAGCTGACCTAAGAAGCTTTGGAAAGTGGTATTTGACTGGACACTGTAAGGTTCAAGACAAAAGGAAGCATACACAAACACTGTGCTCTACTCGGTGAAGTTGTTTCTCCCAGGAGTGGGGCTAACAATTCTGAAATGGCTTCTCACGCATGCTGGAGTGGAACAAATAGGTAAGTGGGTGGTGAGTGGAAACAACCAGGGTCCTCATTGATGGAGGGGAAAGTTACAGATGAGCAAGAGGGAGGGCAGAACGGGCCACATGCTCCTGGATGAGGGTCTGAAGCACCAGCATGGACTGTGTCTAGGTTGGCACAGATACAGATGATACAGAAATAATTATAGATGTCTGAGTGCACATGGGTTAGCAAAAACACACATATTCCCAGCTCTGTCTGCTGAGGAGCCTACAAGCAACAACAGCTTGGTAGCAACGAGCACACTCAGTGCCCAGGTCTTAGTTTCTAAATGCCATCCTCCAATAAAAGGACTGCTTGGAGAAATGTCTGATCCTGGGGTCTGGGCAGGGAAAATATAACATGAGCATGGAGCATCTTATAGTGCCAGAAAGTAAGGAAGTGCTCAAAACACAAAAGGATAGGATCCCGTCAAAGCACGCCCGAAGGCCAAAAGCTGGAACAATTTGAACAATTCCTATAACAGGATGGAATTATAGCCAAAAGAATAAAATAAATATGAGTGAGTCTCCACTGACACAAATAAATGTTTGAATTAATAAATGAGGAGAAGAGTTAAGTCTTTCTCACAACAGAATTTCAAGTCACCTGTGTAGCTATTTCCCTCTCCAGGACGTGAAGCTTCATTCCCCTCCTGACTCGGAGTGAGGATGGACTTAGTCACTTGCTCCAAAGAATAGAGAGTGGACAGGAGGGAAAGTGACTGGGCAGTGGAGAAACCCACAAACACCACCTTAAACAAGGATCAAGGTTAACATCACCAACGGTGAGTCATGTTGACGTGATGTGATGAGAAGGGCACTTCACCTCTATGGTGTTCTTCCCAAAAAAACCATAATGCCTCCTGAAAAATTGAGGGCGATTCTACAAAGTACATGACCAACACCCTCAAAACTGTTGAGGTCATGAAAAACAAGGCAGGTCTGAGAAACTGTGACAGCCCAGAGGAGACTAAGGAGACACCATCTCCAAATGCAATGTCATTATTATATCCTGAATTGGATCCTGGAAGAGAAAAAGAACTAGTACAAAAACTAGTGAACTCCAGATAAAGTCTGGAGTTTAGTGAACAGTAATGGGCCAGTGTCGATTTCTTAGTTTTGACAGATATATACACCGTTAGCATTAGGGGAAACTGGGTGAGGGGTACCCAGGAACTCTCTGACTGTCTTTGCAACTTTCCTGTAAATCTAATATCACTTCAAAACAAAAAATTTATTTTAAAAAAAAGCACAGGTGTGTTGGCATCCTTGGGACTTCTTCCAAGGCTAGTTTTGTTGGAAACCATTCCTACTTCTTTCCCTAACAGTAATCAAAGGATAATTAACAGATTCCCCACTCAGCCCCTCCTCCAGGTGTGGTGCGTCACCCACTGAGTAGGGTCCCTGCAGGGCACTAGTTCTGCCATAATCCAGTTAAGCAACCAAGTAGACTTTTTTTTTAAATATTCAAATAATTAAATCAACTAGTAAAAGTTGGTAGGTTCTAACAGCACATGGGACTACCCCATTCTTCTGGATCTTTGTAAATGGATGGCCAAGGTGTGGTTTCCTGGGAAGATGGGTGTCTCCCTCCATTTGGGCTGTGATAACAAAATACCACAGACTGGGTGGCTTATAAACAACAGAAATTTATTTCTCATACTTCCGGAGACTGGAAGTCCAAGATCAGAGGGCCAGCATGGTCAGGTTCTGGCGAGAGCCCTCTTCCACTTGCAGACTGCCAACTTCTCGCTGTGTCCTCACATGGTGGAAGGGGCGAGCTAGCTCTCTAGAGCCTTTTTTATAAGGGCACTAATCCCATTCATGGGGTCCCACCCTCATGACCTGGTCACCTCCCAAAGGCCCCACCTCCTAAGACCATCACCTTGGGGGTTAGGATTTCAAGATACAAATTTGGAGGGATGCAAACATTCAGACCACAGCGCCGGGGAAGAGTCAACCAGTCCTTTCAGGATGCTTCATTGTTACGCAGTGAGATCCGTGGGGATTTCGCAGCCACATTGGATACGAGACCCAGGGGACAGATAGAATTGGAGCAAGTTGATGCCAATTATATAATTGGCACTCTGGAGTATTTTTAAAAAGACATAAAATGTAAATTGCCTGATTGCAAATCACACTTCGACTATTTATAAAACATGTGACTTTGAGAAAGTCGCTTTAACTTTCCGGGCATCCATTTCCTCATTTGTGAAATGAGAACATTGGCACCTGCTGAAGCCCTGGCCTGACTGCAGACAGGTCACTCGGGGTTTATAGAGAATGGCTGTCCCCTCCAGGGAGGGGATTCCAAGCACTTGCTGCATACCTGCTCCTTTTGCACGATATATGGATGTCAGCCACCTAAGAATCATGGCCTTTCAGAGGTTAAAGTCCATACAAACCTTTCCAGGCTTCTGTGCCCGATGCTGCAGTTTTGGCTTTCAGCCAGAGCAGACCACCTGCATGTGAGGTCACACCCACGTGACCTACCCTTGAACCTGCTGTGCAAGTGTCAGGTGTTAACCACACGTGAACACAGCACAAGCAACAGGAAAATCTCCACAACACTGGGTCACTCGTGGCTGTGATGTCTGATTGAGCTAATATCTGTAACAGCACTTGATCAATCAGTGCTGTATCCATTAGGAGAGAGAATTCATCCTAGAAGGTCCAGATGAAGAGTCTGTGATGAAACTACTTCTTACAGGGTCAGATAACCAAACAGAGGATGGTGAGGCACCCAGGGGCTGGCCATTGCCACCCCTCAGCATGAATTATCACCCCCAGGGCAAGGGCGCTGGGCAAGGGGGAGAACATGGTTCCTGGGGCCAGTGAAATCTAGACGTGAGAAGTCGGGGCTGCTCAGGGGGAGATTCTGCCAGAGAGCTGGCACCAAAACAAAGAGAGAGTTGGAAGAAATACTCCAACCACTCTCTCCTCCCGCCCTCCCGTCTCCTGCTGGCCTCTCATTGGCTGAACCCAACTGAAAAACAGCCCGTAAGGGATGGGGGCCCAGGAGATGCTGGGGCACCAACAAGGGCAGAGAAAGGAGAAGGCAGAATGGGGTGGGGCTGGAACACAACCAGCGCAAGCATCTAGTGTGGGGGTGTGAAGAACTATACACGGCCCGGGGTTTAAAAGCTGTAGCTAATGGAGGATTCTGCCGCAATATCATGTGAGTAAACAAGTACAAAACACACACATCAAAAGATAAGACGGGGTCATCGCAATACGCTGGGGTCTCACGGGAAAATTTATTTGCTTCTTTAAACCTTTCTCTACTCACCAAATTCTCACAATAGGTTTATCATATTTTATAATCAGAGGAAACAAATGTATCTAAAATGTAATATAAAATACACACATTCACACAGACATTTTAGATTGAACCATATGAAATTGCTGTTTTTGTTGGTCAGCACAGTTGAATGTCTATTCAACTTACCCACAGAAACACACACATACACATAACTACACACATGTACACACATTCGCATACACACACCTACTCTCACACACATGCACATTAGACACACACTCATCCTCAGCATCCTAAAATCAGGGCTAGTAAACTGCAAACACCAACAGGTGTCTGTGGCTTTTCAGCAAGACGATTAGTGAAGCTGTGTTTCTACAGATGCGCTTCTGTTGAACTAAGATGTCCTGGTCTCTCTGCAAACCATTAGCACCCACGTGTAAATGACAAAGCTGGAACTGCACACTACCGACCTGGCTTGTTACCTTCTTCCACATTTTAACATCCGTGATGACTCACGAAATGAGACCTAAGCAACAATGTCATCCTCCTCTGTAGCGGAAATGTGTTTTCCTCTGCAGCAATCATTGGCCGGAGGACAGTGTTTCACTCTAACTCTTCTCTTGTTCACACCAGCGTCGACACCCTGCTCACTGCTGCAGGTTCCAGGCCCGCTGCCTTCTCTGCAGCTCCACAGCCTTTGGGAGAGCCGGCCCTCGGTGCCCTGCACCTCCACCAGTGCACGCACAGCAGAAGAGGGCCGGCAGCCAAGCCAGAGCCACTGAAAACATCACATTATTAAAACGATATACCTTGTGACAGTAAGTTTATAACATCCCCATGATTTTGCAGGAAATTTACGGCAGGAGTACTTTCTAAGCCCTGAACAAATGTCTCCCTGGTTACACATTGTCAGGAAGTGCAGAGTCGCTCTGCTCCAAGATAGATATTTGCTCCGGAAAGTTCCCTGCAGAGGTGATGGATGGCCACAGTCCCCATCAGGCCCACTATAGGAAATGCGTCCTAAATCACAGCCCTCAACTTGGCCTGCCCATCCGCTCCTCCCAGGCCCCACTCCATCAGACGGGCTCTCGAAGACCCATAAACTTTCCCTCTGAGCCGTGATGCCCACCAATCCCAACTGCAGTGGAGAACACTTTGCCCTCATTCATGTGGTCAGCTTTTCACTAACAATACTCGCCATTAGCTGTGAGGCTCAGAAGAGTGCCGGGCACACAGCAGGGCCTGGGAAAGGACTGCTGTCACTGCGGCTGCTTCCCGTGCTCAGGCTCATGAGCACACCTGCGGTAGGCCCGTGATCGGAGGGCTGAGGCCTTCACGTGAGCTGCCCTGACCCTATTAATTGCTGCTTTGTGAACCTGGACAAGCCACCTAGTCCATATGGGCCTCAGTTTCCTCATCAGTAAAATAGGGGGATTGGGGTCCAACCATTTCTGAGGTTCCCTTCAGCTTTCACATTTCTATGAGTCAGATCTAATAGGATCTTCTAGTTTTGTCTCTAAATCCACCTTGTTTAAGAAAAAATAAAACTAATTTCTGCAAAAATAGGTGAAACCCAGATACCACAGTTCATCTGGTCATCAAAGTCTTGGGCCCACGTTCAGAAGGAAGACACCAGCACGCCAAGGCTGGCCACAGCTTCCCGGCCAGGGAGGGGCCCGCGGGTTACCACAGAAGCCCCAGTGTGGCAGAAGACACGAGCTTTCATAGGCGACCACGGTTTCAGCCACTCCCTACAAAACTCCACTGCAATGTTCACCCAAGGAAGAACCCTCTAAGGATGCTTCCGGAGCAAAGAAACTCCAAGGCTGAGACAGTCCTCTCAGCCATTTGACCCTAACCAAGTGTCCCGCAGGCAGGAGCACAGGGCAGGGGCCTCTGGGCAGCACCACCCACCAGCACACAGAGGGGTTCTGCAGGCCTCAGGGAGGCCCCAGAAAGAACCGGCAAAGAAAGTTGTGGCCCCAGGTGAGTTCAGAGCAGCCACACTGAACAACAGGGCACCCGGGCGCTGGACTCCTCTGTTCTGCCGGCTTTGGACAAGCACGGTGAGGCCTGCAGAGCCCCGGGGGGCCTGAGGAGTGTGGGGAGTCGCTGACTATAGAACCGGTGGCTCCCAATTATTTGAAACAACTGTCCTAGCAGAGGAGACTTTCCACGTGATCTGAGCGCCCTGGTGACTGGAGGGTCTCCAAGGCAGTGGCCACACTCTGGTGATGGACGAACGGAAGGGCAATATCCGAGGGCAGACGGCCCCCACTCCACTCAGGGGGGACAAGGAGCCTGCACTTCAGCGCAGGGAGCGAGCAAGGACGAATAGGAAAACTCTGTTTTTCTCTACTCTACAGGTACTGCTCACGCTGAACACATCTGACACCAGATGTGTGTGGGTTTTCCCACACCACGCAATTCTCAGACACCAGCTGGGTGTCCTGGTGTCAATTCTGACACTATCTACCTGGAGATAGTGTAAGACCCCACAGGTTGAGGGCTCAGTCCTGCAAGATGCCTCCACTTCAGACCCCAATTGCAAGTCTAGGTTGTCACCTGTGCTTCTGACCTTCCCACTACAGATCAGAGGTTCCCACGACCCCATCCTCAAGTTCCATAATCTGCTAGAATGGCTCACAGAACTCAGTAAAACATTTTACTTACTAGATTACTGGTTTATTATAAAGGATACAACTCGGGAAAAGCCAGATGGAAGAGATGCACAGAGCAAGGCAGAACTTCATGCCCTCTGAGCACACCACCCTCCATGCACCTCCACATCTTCACCAACCCAGAAGCTCTCCGAAGCCCTGGATTTTTATAGAGATGGCATTGTGTAGCATGACTGATTAAATCACTGGCCATTGGTGATTAATTCAATCTCCATGCCTCTCCTCTCCCTGGAGGTGGGAAACAGAATGCTGAAAGTTCCAACCCTCTAAGCACAGGGTTGGTTCCCCTGGCAATCAGCCCCATCCTCTGGTTATCTAGGGGCTTCCAAAAGTCAGTTCATGAACAGAAACCCAGGTGTGGCTGCAAAGGGTTTGTTATGAATAACAGAAGATGCCCATTTCACCTTCATTGCTCTGGAGCTATTTCAGGAACTGAGGATAAAAACAAATATTACAACAAAAGATATCCCTATTGCTCTAATCACTTAGGAAATGACCAGGGCTTTGGGAACTGTGAGCCACGAATAGGATGTGGAGGAAGCCAATGCATATTTCTTGGTATACGGCAGTATCACAGAGAAGATAGGCAGGCAGAGCCCCGGGGGCACCTAGAGAGTGGGGTCTGTGGTTCCACCCAGAGACCTGAGCAGGCTGCTTCCCCGGAGAACACAGCTGGCCTCAGCGACTAATGGGGCATCAAAGCTGCCCTCTGCGGCTGCGTCCTCCCCCTGCTCTGCCTGCAGAGGGGTCACATTCTCACTGGCTCCCCCCACTGCCCACCCCCGCCCCCTGCCAGTGCTCCGTCTTTCTTTGGGATTCGTCCTAGCAAGCGAAATGCCAAATCCAAGAACCGTGACAGTCTCTTTAGTCCCAGAAACTGGAGGGTTTACCTGTTATGAGACTCCAGTTGGTAATAGTTAAGAAATCAGGCTTCCCTGTTCTGTCAAAAGACATAGAAGGAGCTTAATTAATGGTGGTTGTAAACCCTTGAGCCAAATTACTTTTTTTATGAGAAAAAATCACTAACAGTGTTTTGAGAAGCTCTAAAGTTCAGCTGCAACCAGCAAAGAGGTGCCGTGCAGGGAATTTCTTTACAATGGCTTCATGTGGCTAGGAATTTTTAAAACTATATCCTATGCTTTTATGCCCCTGGGTATAGTCCATCTCCTATAGGATATAGAGACCGGAGAGAAGGAATCACTGTTGGCCCAGGAAAGACAGCTGGCTATGAGAGTTGTGGACCAAAAATAATAATGTGGGCATATTTAGAGACATGCACACATACGTGCACACGCACACACATGGGCACACACACGCATGTGCGCGCACACACACTGATGAGAAGCCTCTTTTGGCTTGTTCAGCTTCCCTGCTTCCTCCACCTTCTGGCTGCCTCCGTTTCTGTGTTCTGTAAGGCAGAATTTGAGAATGTTAGAAACAGGACTAGAGTAGCAAATATAGATGATTTGCTTTTGACTGAGCAGCAATTTAGTGCTGGGATGAAGAATGACCAGAGAAGGAAGGAAGGGAAGAGAACATTACAGAGGGTTCTTGAGGGGAGCTAAGAGTGCAAGAAAAATATTGGTAGAGGCGGCTGTTCACCTGAGTGATGGATGGCAAAATGGGAGGGAAAGGCTTCGGATATTTGCTTTGCATTAAGAATGTCCTTCCCTCCTCTTGATGCTTGTGGTGACTTGAAATAAAATAGCCACAATATTTTGCAGCCCATCTCATTAAGAGTTGGAATCTGTCTCCCATGCCCTTGATTATGAGCCGGCTCAGGACCAGATGGACTCACACAGCGTAGAGAAAGTGAAGTGTGAGGTGCGGAGCATGGGCCCAGAGACCTCTCAGCTTCCCCCTTTGCTGTCTTAGAACACCGAGACCACCACGCTCTGGAGAAGCCCGCGCCAGCTTCCTTGAGGATGGGAGACGTTATAAAGAAAGAGGCCACAGTGAGAGAGCAGCCCAGCCATCCTACCTGTTCCAGCCACTTCATGTGAGGCCCCAGACACGAGAGATGAGGTTGCACGGGTCACACGAGACAAGCCTATCCTGCAGTTGACTCACCAGATCAATACAGCATGAGCAAACCCAGGAGAGACTAGCAGAACTACCCAGCCAAGCCACAGAATCACGAGAAACACTAAATCATTGCTTTCTAAGCCGAAAAAATGTAGGTCAGGCATAGCTGAGGACTACCTGCACCCCCACACACACACTGTCCCCGACCAGCTGGGGAAGCCGGAAGCACGTGCCAGACCTACTAAGTGGCCCAGGGCTCATCCTCTACAAAGCACCGTGCAGAATCTGGTCTTTGCCAGAACACGATCTATTCCAGTCAGGGCTGCCCGTGAGCCTGTGACCGCAGCAGCCACACAGGGCACCACAATCGGAAGGGCCCCCCACTGAGCTCAATACTCTGTCTCGAAATTGTTAAAATTTTTGAGAAGGGGGCTCCACATTTTCATTTTGCACTCGGCCCCACAAATTAAGGAGCCAATCCTGACTCAACAATGATACTCCGTGGTGGGCTGGGCAGCCTCTGGGGAAGTACAGAAAGGTCACTACAGGTTTCTGCTTGGTTTCTGGTGCTTGAGGTCAGAGAGACCCTGAATCAACGGAACATAACCAAGGACCATCTCTCCAGGGCCACATTCTAGCTCAGGCCTGGCCAAAGTTCTGCTCTGTAAGTCCCACAAAGCAAACAAAAGACATAAACAGGCAGTCATTTTTTCATGTTCAGACTATTGTGCATGGCTGGCGGGAATGTAAAATGGTGCATTCTCTGTGGAGAATGGTATGACAGGTCCTCACAAATTAAACATAGAATTACCATATGATCCCGCAATTCCACTCTTGGGTATATACCCCAAAGAACTGAAAGTAGGGTTTAGAAGAGCTGTTTGTACACCCAGGCTCATCGCAGCATCATTCACAGTAGCCAAAAGGTGGAAGCAACCTGAGGGTCCGTCAACAGATGAACAGATAAACAAAATGTAGTCTATGCACACAATTGGGATATTATTCAGACTTAAGAAGCTATGAAATCCTGACACAGGCTACAACATGGAAGAACCTTGAAGATATTGTGCTCTGTGAAATAAGCCAGTCACAAAAGGACAAATACTGTGTGATTCTACTTATATGCGGTCCCTAGAGGAGTCAGATTCATGGAGACAGAAAGTGGAATGGGGGTGCCAGGGGCTGGAGGAGGGGGATTGGTGTTAGTGTTGAAGGGGGACAGAGTTCCAGTTTGGGAAGATGAAAAGCTCTGGAGATGAATGGTGGGGATGGCTGCACAACAATGTGAATGCACTTAATGCCACTGAACTGTACACCTAAAAATAGTTAATTTTTTTAAATGGTTACATTTTATGTTATGTATATTTTACCATAATTTTTCAAACAAAAAAGAAATAGAAAATACAGGTGGGGAGACAGGCACATGGTAGGAGGAGGAGGAGACATTGGGAAACGTGCAGAGAGAGGCAGCAGCTTCAGACGGGGGCACCAGGTAGTAAAGGGAGATCTCAGCAATGGGGGGCTCCAGGGAACCCTGAAAGCCCCCCAGGAAAGAGCCGGCACTGGACGACAGCTGCACAAGGAGAGCTCAACACCAGGCGCGAACGCGTCAGTCCAGACAGAGCGTCTTCCCTCTCCCAGGCCCAACAGGAGGGGCTCCAAACAGTCGCCAGCGAGGTGTGACAGGGACATTCCCCCAGGAGCAGGCGTCTCTGGTCACTCCCCCATGAGCGTAGAACATCTTCCGAGTAAGAGCACCCCAAACGCGATTCCCCAGCACCCCTGAGCATCATGACTCCCCAAAACCAACGAAATCCGGAAAATAAGACCTATCATGGGTTATTTCTGATTATGATTTTTAAAACCTGCATTTTTATTATAGAAAATTTTCAAACACATAAGCAAATGGAAATTATTCGTAACCTTGCCACCCAGAAATGACCCCTCTCACACACTGGCGTTCAACATATACTTCCACACTGAAGGAAACCAGAATACGTCACTTCAAAATATGCCACTTTGGCATTTGATTATTCTGAATTCAAGGCACTTAAGAAACATTAATTACAAGAAGGACACCGAACCCCCCTTTGCCTCCTGAAGACAGAAGATAAAACTCCCCCGTGGAGGCCGCCTCCCTGCACCCGGAGGAAGGGAGACACTCTTATCACCAGAGGCGGGAACTTGGGCTGAGGAATCGGTACAAACAAACCTCATTAAATATACCTTAGTATGGCTTCCTAGTTACCTCTTCACCATTTGCTACCCTGAGCCCAAACCCGTTTGTCTTGTCAATTCTTCACACATTTATTGTATCTTTGTCTAAAAGGTATAAAAGCTTCCTGCCCCAGTCACTTCTTTACGTCTTCATTCTCTTGTGAAGGCTCCCACGTATGTTTAAAAATTCAATGAAATTTTCTCCTGCTATTGTCTCTTACGTCAGTTTAATTTTCAGGTACAGCCAGCGACTCAGAAACGGTCGAGGAGAATTTTTCCTCCCCTACCAGACACACACGCATACACCTTCCAGAGAAGCATCCACACACGTACACAGACACACATACTTATATGTACCTATATATACGTACTAAGGTATATTATTTTTATGTTCATCTTTAACCAAAATAAGCCTTATCATGTCTACTCTTTTGGTGCCTTTTAAAACTTTATCTATTACAAGCCTTTCACGTATGATTACTCTTCTTTTTGAATGCTGTATTTTAATGACAGTATAACATGACATTATACGGCTCGACCATATTTCATTTGAACTAATTCATACGGAGAACATTTGGGCTTTTCCTAAGTTCTCCACTATTATGGACTCTGCAGAGACATGCACCCCACGGCTGAATCTTGAGCACACACATATCAACAGATTCCCAGCTAACAAATCACTAGGTCCAAGTGTGTATACATGCTTCTTGGTGCCTGTTGCTAAACGCCCTCCAGAAAAGCTACCCCAATTTGCACTCCACCAGTGCTGTGTGACAACATCTAAAAGGAAATCAACTTTGACTCAATTAAATTTGCTAAACAAATGTATATAAAACTAGGGCACAAAGTAAAGGCAGCTGGGATAGGATGCGACAACCAGGACCATTGGGGATTCCTCCAGGTTGTCTGTCCAAAAGCTGATCGGATTTGGCTGCAAACATGGAGCCGATGTTTAGTACAAAATGCTGCAACAGATCAGAGAATCAAGCTTCTGGGGATGTGCTTCTGCACCTGCAGACACCCCCCAACCAAGTCCAGGCCAGGCCAGAAGAAGACACGCAGTCTGGCAGCCACCTCCGTGCCCTCTCGGCCCACGGAGGCCCCCTGAGCTGGTTTGCACAGATCACCTGTCCCACAGTGAGTGGGAAAGGCCAGGTGGCCCCAGCTTTCAGGGGCACATCAAAGGCCCACCTCCCAGGCTGCTCCTGTTGGTGCTGACGGCATTGATTTTGTGTCAGAAGTTAGCAGGATCCTGCTTTAATTGATGGTCTTGCAGCTGACCCCCGGGATGCATTATTAACGAATGCCACGTCTCCACTGTCTGTTTGCAGCCCTCGCAGGGCTGTGAGCATCCCATGGGCCACAGGGCAGAGGAGCAGAAGCCAGGGAGGACCCAGGAATCAGCAGGGGCCCCAGCAGCGCCAGGCAGCGGTAAACCTGGGGTCTCTCAGTGCCGTCCTGCCCACACAAAAAGGGCATCCTTGTGATCCTTGTCAGGGCCCAGGCAGCCACCGCCATGTGCTTAGGAGAAATGGTGCACCCCTGCCTGCACCTCATGGGCCCTTCATAACTGCCCTGGCCTGAGCTGAGCGTCATCGATGGGCCACTGGCACCAGAATCCCCTGGTGGGTGTTTAAGATGCACACTCGAAGCTCCAGCCCATGCCAGACCAATTCAGTAATTCCAGGGTGGGGCCCAGGAATCTGCACTTTCAGTAAGCGCCAGGTGAGCCAGGTGACCGCTGAGTCAGGGCCATGTCATCGCTCAAGGAGGGAAGCTCTCAAGGTGTCTTGACTGCTTCTTTTTCTTCCTCCCTCCTTCCCTCTCTCCCTCCCTCTCTCCCTCCCTCTCTCCCTCCCTCTCTCCCTCCCTCTCTCTCTCTTTCTTTATTTCTTCTTGTTCTAATTCAGCTGGCCAAAATATTGCCCTGATTTTTTAGATATACATACACAGAAGACCAGTGATGACAGGACTGTTAAGCGTACAGATTTGCAGACCCCCAGAGCCTCTGGGGAGGGGGCCTGGAGACGGGCATTTTTAAACGCTTCAGGTGATTCTGCGCGGCCATTTGGGAACCGATCTGTTATATGACAAACTGGGTTTAGAAGTAAGACATGTCGAGATACATTCTAATGTCTCCCTTTTGAACTCATATAAAACGTGGCTCCCGAGAACCAGCTCACCACACCAGGCCTTAGGAGCCCTGAAGGCAGTAGTGGCATCGTTAACCTTCGCAATATCTTAGAATTCACAGAGCAAGGCTGGGTCACGCAGTTTTCCCTTGAAAATAGCCTCCCTCCACACCAAGACGCTCCTGCTCACCTTGTCCTGTGGTCATGCTCGCCTTCAGGCAGGACCTGATCAGGCAATAGTGGTGATTCCTGTACCACTGCCTTCCAGATTGTTCCTGACTCTCCCAGAAATGACCCATCATGAAGGTGAATGTCCAGGGCACAAGTGGGGCCCACTACCCTGGTCCACTGCAGATCGGTCACAGCCTGACCTATGCCTCTCCTCACTTGTCACAGGAAAACCCCAAACAGAAGACTCTACAGCATTAAATGTGACCTTCACATGCAGGTCCCTCAGGGAAACATCTGCTCTTGGAGGGACTGGAAACAGGGTCACCCCATCACTGGAGCTGACGGGGACCCCGGTGATGACCTCGCAGGAGAGAGCACGTCAGGTCTCTGCCCAGTGGGAACGTCTGTGCTCAGAGCCTGAGCCAAGAAGACCACGATGAATAGGATCCTGGTGGTTTTTTTGATTTTTTTTTCCATCCTCATTGTATTCCTTCCATTCGGGGTCAATTCAGCATTCTCAAGGGGAACATGGTTTACAAACTTAGGAAGGACCCCCGAGAGCACCCTGTAATCTCGCCTGCCCTTCAGGACAACAATCGTCCCTACAAGGCTACAAGACGACGGTCTGTGTGTTGGAGAGGCAGCTTCCCGCTCCTGTCCCTGCAGCTGCCAGCACACAGAGAGGAAGGTGCAAAGGCGGGGGCTGGTGGGGGGAGGAGGCAGGGAAGGAGAGGGAGGGAGGGAGGCAGAGGATGAATGAACAGGCTCCATATCTGACTCTTTTTTTTTTTCAGCTGCTCCGCACTCTGACCGCCGACTCCTCAGCTCAGCAGCACGGCTGTACTTAGACTGAAACCCTCTGTCCTCAGCTACAAAATCGTCCCCAGGGCAATTGTGGGGTTCACCTTGTGGTCTTCTTTCTCTGGGGCTGTGGTCTTGTGCTGCCTGCTGTCCTCTGTCTGAAACCAGTTGTGCGTCTACTCTGTCTGGTTTTAGGGCTGTCTGTGAGGGAGGGCCGGTCTGTTACATCCACACGTGGAAGTCACACGGTGGGTCTCAACAGGGAGGCCTTAAGTCACCAGCGTGTGCCGTGTGGTCAGCATCGAGGGGAGCCCTTGGGGACACTCTGACGAGGTGGGCCACCTCACCGACTCCGAATTTCCCACTCCCCTGTGTCCCTTCCCTCCTCTGTACCCTTTCCCAGTTACAGTCCTGCCCACTGGTGACTTGATCCTGCGGGGAACTGAGGTGACACACAGAGGTGTCTAACTCCTCGGGCTCGGGGTCGTCTCCCAGCAGACCATAAGCGGGCACCTCTCTCTCTACCTACGGCCAGCTTCCTTTCCTCCTCTCTGTCCCCGGTCATCCCTGAGGGGTTATGCGACTCTTTATATTGAGCCAGACCCTGGAGAACAACGCAGAGGGGCCACACGGCCGCCGTCCAGTTCTCCCACAGAGCCGGAGGCTTCGTGACCTCCCGTCAATGCCCTGCCTCCCCGCCACCCAAACCAGGTCCCCTCCGGATGGATCCAAGCAAGCCAAGCGCAGGGATACTCTTTCCTCCCTGGCCCATGTCCAGTTCGCCACGTGGCCTCTGCCAGGAGGCTCCCATCTGCCTGTGCTCGGCTTTCCCCTGTGCGGAGCATGTGACAACAGGGCCCTCCTCCTCCCAGGGCTGCTACTGGGGACACCCGAGAGGGTCACACAAGCACCCGGCACAGCTCCGTACTCGCGAGGCTGCACGTGCCAGCTGCCGTCCCTGTGTTTCTAACTGACACGTGGGACCCACATCCATCCGGCTACATTTCAGCTGCTCTGTTTTGTTCCACGCTTTTGCATCTGTGGAAACCACACTGGGTCCTGACTCCTTGATCACATATGATGTGTCCCTCCCGCCCCTGGTGTGTCTCCACGTCCTCATCTGCGTTGGGACAGTGGAAGTGCTGAGTGGCCCAAGCTGCCCCAAGCCTGGACGAATGCCACGGGGCTTCCTCTTCCAGCCACCATCCCTCAGCACCTGTGGTTAGAATAGTTCGCCCAGATTCAGTCCACACGCCTGGCGTCTTTCCTACATTTCTCCATCACATCAGCACGTGTCTGGAGGGACTGTATCAAAGCCTCCCTCACTGGTGTCCAGACCCATCTTGTTCTCCACTTACCAGCTGCCCAAGGACAGCCCTGGTCAGAAAATGGCATGAGCTAGATGGGGATCACTCCAGTGCCCCCAGCCTCCCCTTCTCCAAGCACTCAATGTGAACTGTCTGATCATCCACCCTAGGATTTCCCTGGGTACCAGGGTGACTTTGCTACTTTGATGGTGTGGGGATCCATCTAGTCCTCATCTTGAGAGCAAGGATCTTTGTCTTCATGACCATGATTTCTTGTTGGTGACCAACAGATGCCTCACAATCACATTGGCAAGTTCCCTGCTCCCATGAGGCACCAGTTCCCCCTCACCGGAGCCCAGCCCAGCTCAGCATCACCCCTCCACAGTTACTCTTCCTTTTCTTGGGGAGGGACATCCTTTTGGATCAGAACCAGCTGAGTGGTGGCCCCTCTCCCTGCCTCTTCTCACCCTGGGTCATCTGTCCCCAGTGGAGGGCGCATCCTTGCCGTCCCCACCCCCCTCTTGCCCTCTTGGGCTCCCTTCCACTTTTTTCTGTCTCCCACAAGCCCCCACTCTCCTGGGCCTTGGCAGCGCCAATATCCACTCTCAGTAACGTGCAGGACAGCGTGGTGGTCAGGAGGAGGGTTCAGTAGTCAGATGGCCTATGTTTGGGTCAGTCTGGTCCCTCTGATTATCAAAGCGTGACTTGGGCAAGTCAGGTAAGCTCTCCGTGCCTCAGTTTCCTCAAGGACCTTCCTCATCGGGTTGTTGTGAGAATGAAAGGACCTAACGTATGAACAGTGCTTGAACCTAAATGTAATTAAGGTCCTTCCCTACCCGTGCCCCCCCACCGCCCGCCCACAGCACACGCTGGAGCTGGTTGGAGACCCCATCTGTCCGCTTAGCAGCCGCCCCTCCTTTACATCCTCCCGGGGAGGTCAGTGATCATGATTTGTTTTTCTGACCCTAGGCTGTGCATGCCGCTGCCCAGCTGGCCGAGAGGGGACTTAGGACTAAGTTTAGTTCCCTCTCCCCTTTCCTGCTTTCATGGATCCAAACTCCACTAACCATGACCTTTCCCAAGACTCGCCACCTCTCACAGCACGAAAGAAAGTCCGGTCCAGGGAAGCAGGCCCCCCCATAGTGTCCCCCAACTTTGGGATAAATTTCCAGACAGAAAAGCTCTGACTGTGCCAGATGCCCCAGCAGGACTGACTCCCATTAATCCATCAGTGAATATTTATTGTAAGTTTTTAAGTATGAGTCCTTAATTTTGCCAATTAAGTTCCCAACTGCTATGGTAATGGGCAATGTGAAACCCTAGAGTAATAAAAATCACTAGCCTTACGAGAGCTGTGAACACCCGGACAGAGCTGCTGAACCACTCGGGTCAGGAGTCTTTCTGATATTTGTTTATTCACAAGCGCACGGTGTTTGTGCTGTGTCCCGCCCAGGCTGGGGGTGCAGGGGGCGGCCGGGGTACCATAAATGTGAGCTCTGTCCGGTCACTGAAGCAGATCATGTGAGGAAACAACGGGCGCTGGAGCAGGGCCGTGGGAGGGGTGGGGCCCTTGGCAGAAGGGGAGGCGGCCCACCCATCCGTGGGGACAGCAGGCATGGGCCAGGGCCCAAGAAAACGCTTCATTTCTTGCGATAAGCGAGATTCTTACCTTCCACATGCTGTTTGTCTTTACACCAACACAGTCACAAAACATAATTTTTAATATATTTTTATGGAAGGGTCCACGAAGGCCAAAGTGCCCTAGGCCCGGAAGTCATAACGTGGCCCTAGAGAAGGGACAGAGAACTGGCGAGGGCAGGCGAGGGGTCCCCAGTGCGGACGTAGAGGGGAGACGAGGCGTGCCCCCTGACCAGATGCCTCCCTGGAGTGGCGGGTGAACTCTGGCACGGCGGGCACAGGGTGAGAGGGATTGAGACCCCCAGGGGCTGAAGAGCCAGCTCCAGAGAGGGCAGAAAACAAAAGGAGTGCCTTGGGGAAGTTTGAGGGGTGAGCCCCACTCTCCTACCACCTCACCTTAGGATCTCCAAGGACCCCGATGCCACAAGCCACCCACCTTGCTCTCACGTCACCCACGAGACTGACGTATTTACACAAGACAGTTAACCGCTCGGGGTTGCCACCAGGACTGCGTGTGACTATGTGTGGGGCCATCACCACCTGCAGCCCCCACCCCATCCCCACACCACCAGGCCCCCACGTTGGTTCAGCAGCCACCTTGGAGGGACAGCAGCCTCCCAGGAACCAACATCTCCGCAGAAAAGCCCCCTCAGCTTGACCACTCGAGGCCGGAGGCTGGAACTAAAAGGAAGGGAATTATCCACACTAACACCACTGAGGGGAGCTCTCTGCCTTGTCACACCCAAAGTCAGGCCAACCCCATTAAGAGAGGGCAGGTTTAGACCCAACCATGGTGGACATCCGAGGTCCTCACCTCTGATCCACCCTCTCACTCTCAAACACCTCCAGCGGCTTCCCTTGACCTACAGAAGACAGTCCTCTCATTGTCCCGGCATTCACACGCTCAGCCCCAATGATCTTCCCCGCCTAATAAAGCCTGTCTTGTTTTCCTCCTTCGACCATGAAACTACCTACAGCCCCCAAACACTGGGTGTTCACTTAGAGTCCACAATTCCATATGCATCTGGAGTGACATCGTGGGTTGCATGGTGGCCTCAAAAGCTGTGTCCACGTTCTAACCCCCAGAACCTGTGAATGTGACCTTATTTGGAAATAGGGTCCTTGCAGATGTAATTAAGGTAAGGATCTCGAGATGAGACCATCTTGGATTATCTGGATGTGTCCTAAATCCAATGACAAGTGTCCTTTTAAGAGACAGAAGAGGAGACACAGGGGAGAAGGCCAAGTGAAGACGGAGGCAAAGACAGACTGATGGGGCCTGGAGCCCCCAGAAGCTGGAAGAGGCAGGAAGGATCCCCCTCAGAGCCTCTGGAGGGAGCACAGCCCTGCCAACACCTTGATTTCAGACTTCTGGCCTCCCGAACTGTGAGAAGATAAATTCCTGTTCTTTTAGGCCACCCGTTTGTGGTCGTTTGTTACAACAGCCCCAGGAAACTCACACAGTTGACAAACATACGGTGTGGCCAGTGAGAAAGCAAATAGCTGTTGTTATATTCCTGCCTTGACAAGCACATCTGGGAAAGAAAGACACGGAAGAAGGAAGGGTATGGAAACCTGCTTCTACTGAGCCTCTAGGGGAAAAATGAGTGATTCCTGGAGCAACACTTGAGCGAGTTAGGGGAAGGAAGGAGTCTTGGAAAAGCAAAGGGATCAGAAAACCCAGACCCCTGTGAGGGGAATGCCAGCCTCCTTCTGAAACCCAACCCTGAAAGTCAGAATCGGGTGTTCCAAGGGCCAGTTTCCACGTCACTGGGACAGGGATTTTATTGCAGCTGCCGAAGTGCAGACCAGCAAGCATCTGAAGACAACCTGGAATCACAAAATGTGCATGGGGCCTGGTGTGTGGAATCCAGAACCAGTAAGGGAAGGAGGGGCAGGGGTCCACCGCACATTGGCCCTGCTCCCTGGGGCTGCCTCCCACTGGCCAGAGACTATGGGGCCAGAGAGCCAGCTCAACACGTGCAAAGCCCAGGCAGGCGCCCTGAACAGAACAATCTTCTCTCTGAAACGCCCAGACTCTTCAGGATTCCCACTTGTTTCAGGCTGTTTGCTTTAAGGGTCTTTTCACAGCAACAAATTTCTTTTTTTTTTTATGTGAATGATTTAAAACAAACACAATGATGAAATATGCATGAACAATACTGTGCATGGCTTTTCAGCTAGAAAAACTTCCTCGCAGTTAGAGTACTGCTTCAAAGGGTTGTATAGCTGGGAGCCATTTGATTAGGTTATAACACAAGAGAAACAACATTTGCAGAAAGTACAAATCCCATAAACACATCTGGGCCAGGAAAAGCATTGTATTAATCAACAAATGAGACATCTGGGCCCTAGACACCTACCTGAAGCCACAAAAGTGTCCAAAAAATGAGAACGCAGCATCAGTGCACCAAAATCACTGCCAGAACCATCCCCAAGCCTGGCTGAACACAGATGCCCTGCCCAGGGGTACATATGCCACCTTCCTCCCTGGGGACAATTCTGAGGACCATCTGAACCCAAGAGCTCCCTGTGGGCTTGTCCGTGGCCTCTGTTGTGGTGGCATCAGCATTCAACTCCTCCCTCTGCCCCATCCTGTCCTCATACCCTTATGGGCACCATTACAAGAGCCTCCTAGATGAGCCCTGCACAAAAGTCTTCATCTCAGAGTCTGCTTCCCAGAAACTGGACTTGTCCTGGCTTAATATCCTCCTGTTCCCATTTCAAAGATTCTGTTCCCTCCTCAGCCTCCTTGAGAATTCTGGACATTCCCACCTTAAAGTTGTTTTCAGACTTTGTTATTATTTCTGTTGTTTTCAGACTGTGTTATTATTTCTATTTCCTTGGGTGTGCATTCTCCCATGCTTGTTGTCTCCTGATTTTTTCTCAGGGCTGGGAGTTTCTTCCTGTGATTTATAATTTTTGTTTACAACTCCTCCCATAGACATTCTCTCCCTTATCTGATTTTGCAAATGCCTCAGCCTGGCCCTACAGGTTGTGTGAGTAAAGCAGATCTTACAATAAGTATTTGGGACTTGAAAAGCCTCGCTCCCACTGCTCCATCGGTCCCCACCTCCCTTGAACCGGCCGCTCTAGCTTCTGCTCACCGCCCCCACCCTGGGCCTTCTCTCCACTCCTGGGCCTGGGTGTTTTCCTCTTGCTTTGGAACATGGCTTCTTTTATTTATTTATTTATTTTAACAGTTTGCATTTCACGCACTTGTGTCAGGAGCAGAGAAGAGAGGATTATGCCTGAATCCATTCCTCATCCCCCATCTCCCCACCCATCTTGACTTGGAAGTCCAGCTCAGCTCTTCAGTAGACAAATTCGTATGTCAAAAGGTCCTTCTGCATTCTGAGTCTAAATCAGCCTCCTCTAAGTTGTACTTATTAGTCTTATCTCCACCCTCTGAAGCCACCTGGAAATAGTTCCATGCTTCTTCTTCATGATATCATTCTAATAGGTGGCCACTGATGGTCCCCATGCCTTTTCAGGCTAAACATCCCTGCTCTTCCTAAAACACAGTTTCGAAACCTTTCACCAGCCTGGAAATCCTTCCCTAGATGCACTCTCATTTGTCAATTAATATTTAATTCTCTTAATGTAATTTCTTAATCTAATTCTCAGCATTTCCTTTTGCCAATGACAAGTCTATTTAGAGTCCTCATTTCACTGCTGAATTCTTCCACGTGCAAAGAGTTATGCACCCACAGCCCGGCAGTCCCCTCTAGGACATCCCTAACAGATGGCCAGACTGCCCTTATTGGAATATCCCCAAGAAGGAGAGCACTGACTCACCAGCCAGAGCTCAGACCACTGGGCAGTGAACCTTGATTTTTCTTTCACTGAATCCAGATGTTCCTCCAGACGAAAGATGATTGTGCAGAGACATCTATTGTAACTTTCCTTCTAATTGAAAAATGGGGGTGGGAGATGCAGGCCAGACACCTAAATATCCACCAAGTAAGGGAATGAGTAAATAAATTAAGGAAAATCGTGCCAGGGAAAAGACAAAATTTGTAAATGCTGACATTGTAACTCTAATGACACAAATGTGCCCAGGATGTACTGCTATGGGGGAGGAAGGGGGCTCAGTACAATGAGCATTGAGTGATTTCAATGATGTAAAAAGATAAATAAATAAAAGAAAGTACATGTATGTGTCCATATTTGTACACACACGTGAAACAAAGATCTGGGAAGCTGCCTGCCAACAGCTGACCATGGTGCCCCCTCCGGAGGAGACTAGAAGGCACAGGACGAAACATCAAGTGAATTTCAGTTTGCTTTATAACAAACACGTCTACATTGTTTGAACTTCTACAGTGAGCATGTATTACTTCTGTAATTTATAGAAAAAGGAGAACACATTCTCCAAGGCCACATGCAGATTAATAATAGCTGTAATAGCCCACATGAGTATTTGCCGTCTGCAGGCTTGTGCTATGAGCGCCATGTGCTCGCACTCACTGAGTGTCAATGCAAGCCTCTGTCACTACCTCCTTCAACAGATGGGAACGGAGAAGCACAGGAAGGTCAAGTAATTTGCCCAGGCCACACAGCAAAAACAGTGCTGGGCCAGGACAGGCATCCTGGGGTCCAGCTCACAGCCCGCACGCCCAACCTCTGCCTTGCCGAGGGCTTCCTGGGCCTGAATTTGTGCAGATGACTTTTGATACAAGAGGCTGTGTCTAGAGCACCTGCCCCTCCTTCGAGGGGCCACCCCCAACACCCCAGCTGGCACATATTCTCCCCCAGCTCCCACGTGGGCCTCAAGGGCAGAGGCAACTGAGTCTCGCTCACCTTTGCTCGTGGAACAGCACAGAGCCTGACGGTAGAAACACTCGACAAACTCACATTCCAGAATGTTCTAAAATGCGTTCCATATACACATCAGTATACATTATGTGTGAAGCCCACTATTTGGAATTCCCATTGATCCTGAATCTGCGACATATTAGTTACACGGCTTGGATCATGATTCCTAAATTCTTTAAGTATCAGTTTTCTCATCTTTCAAACAAGCATAAGACCTCACAGGTTGTTCAGAGGACTAAAGGAGAATTAAATGTATGAGAAGACTTAGCACAGTGCTGGCCACATAAGTATTTAAATATTCCGCATAGGTGTTTATGCTTCTGTTATTCAGTTACACCTTATTGTCTGATTGGGGTGGAAGAATCATGCCACTCATGACAAATCAGAACCTGAGGCCCTGCTCCCCCAAAGCAGCCCCAGGCCACACGAGGGCAGGGCCAAGCAAGTCCCTCTCGCTGCGCTGACTGCCACACCAGAGTTTCTTAGGCCCAGCGATTCCATCTAGAAGCTTCCTCTTACTGGTAACCATCTGCCACATCTGCTCTGCCCACCCTGATGCAAAACAAAGACCAGCCTCAGGCAAGGTGCCCCTGCGGGCAGACAGAAGCCCGGCCAATGCCCGCCGGGCCCAGGACCCTTCCGGCCGGGGAAGAGCGTGTAGGGCCAACACTGGAGCTCACTGCGGGCCCTTCATAAACCCCTCTCGACACATTCCACACCGCCCAGCTCCTTGCGAGGCGCCTTCTCAGGTGAACATGGTTCCTGCACAGAACACTCCTGGTGCCTGTTATAAATGCCGCCTCTGGCCGGCTGAGTTAATTAGCAGAATGAAAATAACGGTAAAAACAAAATGAGCTAACGCTGTTCACGGTGGCAGCGGCGAGAGAAAAATACAGCCCTTCAAAACCCTGAGTGAGACTCGAGGGGGCCTACTCATCAGTGCCTGATTAAATACCCTGTTCCTTTAGAAAATAAATTCCCCTAATCCTTTCCTCATCTACACCAATAAACTGTCACTTAAATGTTTTTCGCTTAAGTTTTCCTAATTCCTCACTCTCAGCTCCAAAACCAAATGCCTACATTTGGTAGCTTGACCAGGCAGAGACGGAGGTTTTAAATTCTCTTTGTCCTCGGTCCCTTTCCATCCCCCTCTGTCATGGCACGCGAGGGAACCTGATGGAAGAAGGCCTGGGGTGAAGCCAAGGTCCTCCGCTGACCGGCTGGGTGACCAGAGGCAGCGGTAACTGTGAGAGGGTCCCATTGGGAAAATAGGACAAACGTGTCTTAAAAAACCCAAAGACACTTGCCTGATCATTCCTGGGGTGCACGTGCTGCCCAGCCCCACCACACTCCACGCACCCGGCTCGCAGGTTCAGACCCCTGAGCAGGCCCTGTACCTGCCTCACCCCTCCGAACCTGCTTCCTGTCTGCAAAACGGACTCTCGGTTACCACTGGGTTTTGCTGTGAGGCTACAATGTACGTAAAGAGCCTAGCTTGGCGCCCAGAACTCTCTGGACCTGAAATGGCCCTACAACCAAGCCTGTGCCCAGAGAAGAGGACACTCGTCATGGCCCTCGAGTGCAGAAGAGGCAGGGTCCCGCGTGCAGCCTGAACCCCATCCTGGCTGTATCCTTACCCTTTGCTGTGGACAGAGAAACACGTACAAACCTATATTTGATGAGGATACCTTCTGAACTGCCAGATTTGATGCATCTTTCCAATATACTAAGACCCCTAATGACGATGTGTACAAGATTAACAGATGCAATTAGAGAGAGAGCCCTTTTGTTTCATTCAATACAGAATCAGCTTTTATTGCACAATTTATAATACCTTCACATTTTCAAAGTCAAGGAACACAGAAAGGGGAACTCGGCCGCATGCCAGAGTGTATCACGTGTAATTATCTTTAGAGGAAAATGAGAACAGAAGTATGAGATAAATCTCATTGTCATTGAATAGTGAAGACCCACGGGAAACAGAAAAATGTCCATAAGTTTGTGTTCCTAACACGTGCCCTTTCAAATTGGCTTCATAAACCCTTTGTGACCTTCAAGAAAGTGGTTAAGTCTCCTGGCCGGCATTTTTGACATGAAATAACTGTATTTAAGGAATCTGTAATATCAGATTCTCAACAGGTTTTCGTAGGGTCAACCTCCAAGGTCAGAAAGACGGACCCTGTGGCTGGACAGAGATCCTTTACTGGCCACCATCTCTGAGATGGCCGGGCAAGCCCAGGAGTGCCAGCCAGGGCACCCAGAGCAGCTGCCTAAGCACAGGTCTCCCCTGGGCCTCGTGCTGGGTACAAGGCTGAGCACCCACCAACCAAGGCACGGACCACGGTGGGCACTTAGTGACCCTCTGCCACTCAGAGCACCAGGCATGAGACAGGGGACCACATGTGGAAGAGCCAGTGTGCTATTAACCTGACACCTGCAAGCCCCCAGCCACCAGACATGGAGGGGAGGGAGGAGGGGTGGGAGGAGGGGAGGGGGTGGGAGGAGGGGGGGGAGGGAGGGGGAGGATGGGAGGAGGGGTAGAGGGGAGGGAGGGTGGGAGGAAGGAGGGGAGGGAGGGTGGGACGACGGTGGGAGGAGGGGCAGAGGGGAGGGGAGGGTGGGGAGGGTTGGAGGGGGAGGGAGGAGGGGTGGGAGAGGGGGAGGAGGGGAGGAGGGAAGGGAGGGTGGGAGGGGGGAGGGAGGAGGGGAGGGAGGAAGAAAGGGGAGGGAGGGAGGAAGGGTGGGAGGAGGGGAGGAGGGAAGGGGGGTGGGAGGAGGGGAGGAAGGGTGGGAGGAGGCAAGGAGGGAAGGGGGAGGGGAGGGGAGGAGGGGAAGAGGGGAGGGAGGCTGGGAGGAAGGGTGGGAGGAGGTGAGGAGGGGAGGAGGGTGGGAGGGAGGGTGAGATGCAGGGAGGGAGGGAGGAAGCAGGCGAGGCTAGCAGGGCTTTCGGAGGCTGATACACAACCTCGGAGCTTAAAGGAGAAAAACTACATTCATCTGCTATTTCTTGTGCAATTCATATAACAAGAACATTAAAAATCACCTGTGGGGATTATTTTGACTTTCAGGAAGCCCTCTTAAAGGCTGGGAACTTCCTCAGGGAGGGTCACATAAGATCTTTTCATATATTAAAATCCAATTAAGAGTCAGGAATGAACGGTCATTCTCTGTTCTCAATTGAAAGAGGTTAATTGTGGAGAAATCAGAAGGAGGGTGGGTGTTTTCACTCTGTGACCAATAACGACCAGCCACAGTCACCAGCAAAGTATAATAGTTTGTTAGTTACAAGAAAAGGGGTTTTGGGGGCTCCTGAAGGACCTCAGGACCCTGAAGATTTAGGGGCAAGCAGCTGCACAACAATGTGAACATGCTTAACACTACTGAACTGTCGTTTAAAATGGTTATGATGGTAAGTTTTATGTTGTGTGTACTTTATCGTAATTCAAATAAATAATTTTTTGAAAGATTTAGCAGCAAACAGTGATCAGCTAACCTCCTCACTACCTCACTGTCTATCCTCACCTCCTCAGGCCCACCCTCACCTCCTCAGGCTCACCCTCACCTCCTCAGACTCACCCTCACCTCCTCAGGCCCACCCTCACCTCCTCAGGCCCACCCTCACCTCCTCAGACTCACCCTCACCTCCTCAGACTCACCCTCACCTCCTCAGGCCCACCCTCACCTCCTCAGACTCACCCTCACCTCCTCAGACTCACCCTCACCTCCTCAGGCTCACCCTCATCTCCCTCTCTCACTGGTGGGTGATAATTCATCCTGGCCGACCCAGGACTTTCCTGGGTCACTGCCCAGGGGCCCAAGTCCAGGCTCCCTTAGGTTGGGCACTGGTGCCTCCACTGTCTTCTCCCCCTGCTAGTGGTGTCCCCAGCTAAGAAGAAACAAACTTGGTCCCCCAGCAGGGGACCTGCCCGCTCCCCGGGACTCTGCGTGGCCTTCTGCTGGACAGATCCAGCTCAAAGCAGGACATCAAGCCTCTGCTGACATCCACAAGGCGGTTCTGCAAACTCTCTCGCTCGGCTGGGAGGCTGACCTCGGGCCAGGCAGCCTCTCTCATGACACTTGGGTGCCTTCTCCATCCGGGCCAGCCCATGCACGCCCAGGCTGTGTGGGGGCCGCTCCCCTCGTCCTTCCTCCCAGACACGAGGCCTCCCTCAGTCGGGGGGTTCGGGTGGGAAAACTGACTCAGACTCAGAACTCGGCCGAGGCTGTGCCGTGTCCCGGGTGGCCCTCGGCCACATTCCTGTGTCGTGGACAGTAAGCAGTCCTGCTGTCGCCCGCTGGCTCTCCCCTGGGGTCGCCATGGCCTCTTGTTGACATCTCCATAGCGCTCCACGGCAGGCTGCTCACCCCGGTAACTGTGCCCGCCCTCTGTGACATCCCCTAGCCCTACCATGTGGGGGTCCCCTCCTGACCCTCCAGAGGAGGCCATCGCAGAGCTCCTCAGGGGTGCTGGAGACCTCCAGCAGCACCCCTTGTCCCTCCAGGCTCCCCACAGAACACCCCACTCTCCCACGGGGACCCCACTCTCGCACGCCCACTCCTCTGAGCCTTGGTGCCTCCCTCTGCTGCTGGCCCCACAGTTCCAGCATTCCTCCTTCACTCAGCCTGTGTCGCTGCTCCCTCCAAGCTTCTAGGAGTCACCATCCCCCAGGGTCCCTGCACAAGTGTCAACTCCCGCATCCTGAGGAAGTGCTCTCCTGTCGACAAATTCCCCCTTTTCTACCCTGATGTGCCACCACCAAGGGTCAGCCCGACATACGCACTCCCAGCCTAGACAGGACAGGCGGGCCATGCCCTGCAGCCTGGGGCAAGGTCCTCCTTAGTGGGGCGCCCTCGGCAGGCCCAACGCGACCAGAGATGCCATGACCCGCGGCCGGGAGCGGAGGCTTGGCTGGACTCTGAGGGGGTGCACCCTGGCCTGCAGGGCAGGAGTCTGGATGGTTTTCAAGCAAAGGGGAGCACTAGCCTTCTAGGAGAGGGCAGGGCCACTCCTGCCGGCACAATCAGAGGATTCCTCATCTTCCAGTGGTCCCCATCCTGTATCTCAGGGCCTCTTGCCTCCCCGCCCAAGATGAGACCTGAGGCCTGTCTGGAGCTCGGCTTGGGGAGCCTCCTCTGTGTCTGCTGCGGGGGTGGGGGCTCCAGATGCTGCCACGGGTCCTCCGCTTTATACACACACCCATGGCCTTCTGCCTGCATCCTCCTTCTCCAGAGCATCAACCGTCCCCGCTCAGCCATCCCCCTCCTTGTCATTACTGTTCTCCAAATTCCTCCAAGGAGCGCGTCTCCTTCACGGTCTACACTCGTAGCTCACCACCCCTGAAAGTTCCAATAAATGACCTTGGCTCAGGCCAGGCTCCCCTCCTACACCAGCGGTGGGTCCTCATTGTCAGCTCCCAAATCCAATCTTAGCGTCCACATTCGGAGGCCACTCCCGGGGAAGCCGACACTGAGATGGAGATTAGCGTCCAGGAGGTTTATTAGGGACACTCAGCACCAGCACCCGTGGGGTAGGGGAGGAGCAGGAGGGGGCAGAGGGAGAAGTGGGCTGCCACTGGTGTCCACAAAGGCCTCAGCCCACCCCACAGGAGCTCTGACGCTGGGACGCCCTTCAGAGGGGTGGCCCGGGCTGACATCCTGGGAAGACGTATGACCTCGGGCGGCCGGGGCTATTCCCAGAGGGAGTGACCAGATGCTTTGCAGAATGGGCAGACGGCCCCATTAATAATTGTGCAGGCATGGCCTGGGAGGGGCCAGCCAAGCTGGGACACACAGTCACCCTAGTTACAGTGACCTCACCGGGTATCTGGAGATCTACAATAAAAACCACACTCACTGCTCAGAGCCCTTCCTGTGTGTCTTCATCCTCCAGCTTCTGTATCTGGTAAGATGCTGAGCAGGCAGGCCCCTTTCAGGGAATGAGGAACAAGGGGCTAAGGGCTCAGGGCCACCCCATTCACAGCGAGCCAGCCCCCCAGACCGTGTCTGCAGTGTGAGCTCTCCCCGTCCCTGCACAGGCTGCACGTGGCCTCACAGCCTATGCTGACAGCCCAGCTTCACAGGGGGCTCACGTCAACGTTAAAGCAAAGCAGGCCAAGGCATAGGGACTTTTTAATCTTTAGTTTTTTTAATTGTGGTAAAATACACAGAACATAAAATTTACCTTTTTAGCCATGTTTCAGTGCACGGTTCAGTGGCATTAAGTGAATTCACATTGCTGTGCAACCATCCCCACCAGCCATCTCCAGAACTGTTCATCTTCCCAAACTGGAACTCTGTCCCCGTTCAACACTAACTCCCCATCCCCCTTCCCTCAGGCCCCCGCACCCACCATCCTACTCTCCGACCATTTGAACCTGACTGTTTTAGATACTTCATATAAGTGGAATCACACAGTACTTGTCCCTCTTGTGACTGGTTTATTTCACTCAGCATAACGTCCTCAAGGTTCATCCACCTTGTAGCCTGTGTCAGGATTTCCTTCCTTTTAATAATAAATAATATTATTCTGCATGTAGGCACACAGATTTTTCTCTTTTTTTTGTAACAAAGACTAGCCCTGAGCTAACATCCGTTGCCAATCCTCCTGGGGTTTTTTTGTTTTTTTTTTTTTTGGTGAGGATGATTAGATTTGAGCTAAGATCTGCGCCCACCTTCTTCTATTTTGAATATGGGATGCCACCACAGCATGGTTTCATGAGCGGTGCATAGGTCCACACCCAGGATCCGAACCTGTGAACCCCAGGCCGCCAAAGCAGAGCACACAAACTGAACCACTATGCCACTGGGCCAGCCCCCCAATCCTCCTTTCTGCTGAGGAGGATTGGCCCTGAGCTAATATCCACGCCCCTTTTCCTCTATTTTATATGTGGGATGCCACCACAGCGTGGCTTGACAAGAGGTGCATAGGTCCGTGCCCAGGATCCAAACCTGCAAACCCAGGGCAGCCAAAGTGGAGTGCACGAACTTAACCACTACGCCACCAGCCAGCCCTGGCCTACAGATTTTTAAAAACAGAAAGCAGCCCTTAGCCTCGAAGGTTGCCTCAAGGCCAGCGGTGTGATGGGAGAGCAGAGCCACAGGTCCTGGGGCCGTGACCCTGGGGTGGATTCTCCTCCTCCTGTCAGTTGACCCACTCTGTCCTTCCGGCCACTCCACACATTCCCTGAGAGCAGCTTTCAAACTAATAAAGGCCAATGGAGTTTTAGACTGCTCCTAATGAAATTATGGGACTTCTGATGTTCATTGGAAGGATAAGTTAATTCTGAAAGATGGCGCTAATCTCCAGTTGTCCTTTCAAGGAGAACAGTGTCGCTCTGGCGACCCAGTCCAGCTGGCACTGCTCATGCACCATGCTGACGGGAGGGGGTGGGGGAGCCAGCTCTGGGCACTCACGGGCTGGCCCTTCTGCCCATTGCCAGGGCCCGGGACCTCCTCCATGGGTGAGCTGCCCGGCTGCAGAAGGCTGTAAGACACCCACTGAAGCAGAAGGGCATTTCACACCTGAGCCAACAGAGGCGGGCACGTGACGGGCTATGAAGGGAGCAGCCAGGAGGCAGCATGGTGGGGGGGGGTGGTTTGTTCCTGGAGCTTCTCATATTTAAGAAGCCCTATAAACCATAACCCCACAACCTCTAGAGCACCAAAAGCGAAAACCGACTGTGAGCTCAGCACCCACACCGGTCACCGGGCCACCAGGGAGCGGCGCAGCCTCTGTCCCACCGGCACCCGCTGGCACCCACTCAGCCGGTCCCCGCTATCCAGCAGCCATGAGCCCTGGCTCCCTCGCAGGCAGCTGGGAAGGGGCGCTCCAGGCCAACCCGGAACCTGGTCCTGGGGCTGTGTCTCCTCATTGCCATGTGGGCTTCCGGAAATTAGCAAGTACAATTAAAGGGTGTCTTCAAGAGTAAGCAAGTTTTTATATTTTTGAAAAGAGCATCGTGGAGTGTGCCCCTATTGAGAAAGGGCATTTCCGTTCAGTCTGATGCGCCCTATTTCTACCTAAGTGTGCAACGCACAATGTACTTCATATAATGATACCAAACTGCTGTCTCAATGTTCTGCAACTCAGGCCTCACAGAGAACCTGAGACTTTTATTGAACTTCACCTTCCTGGGCACTGAGTTAGGTGTTGTTCCAATGAAGCTAGGTGCACCAGGAAACCTCCAGATGGATCTCCTCTCCCCATCTCAGCTGGAGGATAAAAGAGAGCACATTTCTTGGAAAGGTCCAAGGTCTACGGGAAAACAGCAGTCAAGCTTCCATTGGCCAAAAATTTGGTGTCTTTGTAACAATTTCTATTTTGAGCTATATTTGAAATCAATTACTCACATTCTTGCACAGGGAACCAAACATGTTCCCAGCACACCCGTTAACCAGCAGCTTACCTTGGTCACTGTGCTGACGTTGGCCGTCAGGGAGAAGGCTGCCCCACATGTCGGGGCTTAGAGGATGGTCCGAGCACCTGGCACCTCCGCTTCACAGCGTCTGCTCCACAGGATAACACAACAGAAGATCCTCCCCATGACCCGTGTGTGCGGAGAAGCTGGAAGCATTATTATGGAACCTGACTGATTCCAGCCAACACAGAGGATTGGGGGGCAGATGGGGAATGTGAGGGGCCAGGAAGAGGGGCCAAGATGTTCCCCTCCTCCACCTAGGGAGGGGCAGCCTGGTCAGCATTGGCTGGAACCCAGTCTGCACCAGCCACTGCTCGTAGGAGGGCATGGCCCAGATGCCCTGCAGGCCTCCCTCGGCCCAGAGCCTCCAGCGGGGTGGATGGGGCCGCCAGCTGGACACTGACCTGGGCCACGTCGGACAAATTAGCTGCTGCCCCACTGGGGCCTGCTGTGTCCACGGGTCCTCACAGGATCCTCTCCTGGAGAACCGTCACTGACACGTGCTCCCAGCAACGTTCTGCAGCTGATGGTCCTGTGCAAGCATCCTTGGGGTCTCTCCCGAGCAGCAGAGCTGGACCACGCTCTGTCAGGGACTGTGGACTCCAGGCTGGAGCGCCTCTCCAGATGCTGGCTCCATAAAGACATCTGGGGGGTTGCCAGCAGAAAGGCAAATGAGACATGTCAGATATGGGCTTGCAGCTTCCCACTCACACGCATGCACACACACCCATGTGCAGGCACACACAGGCCTCTCTTCCCGGCCACTGACTGGGACACCAGAGCCAGGCATTGTCCTGAAGCTTAGCTGCCCCAAGTCAGGAGAGTGGACCCCTGTCCTGCTCCCTCCCTCAGCCTGGCCCCTCTCAATCACCTCCGCAGCCCCCTCTAGGAGGTGGAGTCTCTCTCTGCCCTGGAATCCCGAATCCAGGCCTGGGCTCCTGAGGCGCGGCACACATCTGCTCATCCGCTTGCTGTCTTGACCCTGCGGCCACGGCGAGGACAAGCACAGGCTGGCTGGGGGGAGGATGAGATGCCCCATGGAGCCGGGGCCACGCCAGACCAGCCAGCGCCCAGCCGACCCCACACAGCCCACCTACGTGAGAGCCCCGACCCCCTAGCTGGCGGCAGACACACTAGGGCCCAGGTGGGACCGGAGCCCTTGAGTAGGGGATGGGGGAGGGGTGGATTGCTGCCACTGGGGCAACAGATAGCTGGTAAGGGAGTGACCATAGCAACTGTCCTATTTACATGAAAGCATAATTGATATCGGGCACTCCCAGAAAGAAGCAAGTCTTGTTAACTCGCCAGGCTGCACTGGAGGTGCCGGCCCAGCTCCCCTCTGCTGGAAACCAGGATCCTGCTGTAATAATCACGTAAGTGCCACCTGTCCTGGTGTCGCTCTGCAACAACGGGCCTAATAAGGACAACAGACGGGCCTGCTGAGAAGGCCTGGCCCACACCAGGCAGGGAGATCCCACTCGTGTCCTCTATGATGGGTCCAGCTTGGTTACAAAAGGGCACGACATCGGCCTGCAGGGGCCCTGACAGTGATGCCCCGTGCCCTTGGCCGGGAGGGCTGCGAGGATCCAGCCTGTGACCTGGGCTCAGACCTGAGCACGGCCTTAGCCTCTTCTGTCACCCCCGTCCACACCTGTGTCCAGCGGGTCACCAGGGCTGCAGCCCTTGGACCCTCTCTCCCCAGGCCCACCACCACTGCCTGTCCCACCCGCCGCACTGGATTTCTGCCGCAGCCTCTGCACACAGTTCCTCCTGTGTCCTGCTCATCTTTCTCCAGCAGAGTTTACGTTCCCATCACTCCCCGCCCAGTCGCTCTGCAGGTCAAGGTCCAGCCCCACACTTATTATGGATGGGCCTTCATCCACTGCGGCCCCCCGGGTGCCAGCCAGTGTGCCGATTTCTCCAAGTGGCCGAGTGACCAGGCATGGACGCCAGACGCATGCGAGCAGGACGGTGTCCATGCCTCAGAGAAGCCAGCCCTCGGGAGATAGGGAGGCACAGGGAGAGCAAAGGAAGGAGGCTGGGGGTGGGTGCCCCTTGAGCAAAGGCACAGAGGCGGGAGCTGACTCGGGGACCCCAGTCTCATTTCTGCTCTTACCCACTTCTTACCCACTCGTGGTCTCCCTGGCCTGGAGGGCCCAACGTTCCCAGCTAACCACTTCCCCGGCCACCTCCACACCCACCCCAGGCAGCCCTCCAGGGAGCGGGGGTCCCAAAGCCCTTATGTAAGAGTCATACTGGCCTTTCCTCACCCGATGCACCTCACTGTGCGCGTCGTGCCAGCCCCCTGCTCGTAGCAAGGATTCTGAAGCCGAGGGACCGCCTTATCTCCTTCGGTGCCCCACGCTGGCCTCTCCCTCTCCCTCTCTGTCTCTCTGTCTCCGTCTCTCTCTGTGTCTCTCTCCCTCCCTCCCTCCCTCTCTGTTTCTCTCCCTCTCTGTCTCTCTATCTCTCTCAGGCACAAACTCCTCAACTGTAAAATGACAGTAACAGCAATGCCAGGCCTGTGGTGACAGTCCAAGGAGGGGCGAGGCTCCACGGAGACCAAATCACTGGGTAACCAATGATCACCTGCTCTTCTGTCCCTGCTGGTGGCCCAGGCCACAGGAGACCCAAACATCACCTCAAGTGACAACTCATAGCCCTGCCCCACCCTCCAACACACCCGGCTGCTTTCAGGAGGGCCCTCCAGGAGCCCCCAGGGGCTCCCAACTTGCCCCTGGGCCCTGAGCACCACCCGAAACCCAACCTCAAGAGGTACAAAGTGGAGGAGGAAGAACCTCCAGGGGCTGGCAGGGCACAGGTGTGGGCGGGGGACAGGGGGTCAGAGGAGGCACACGTCCCCGAGTCCCAGGCCTCATGTCCCTGTGTCTCGTGTCCCACGTTCAGTGTCCCCATGCACAGCGGGGCAGGCTCAGGAGAGGCAGAGGGAGGGAGCAGGGAGCTGATTCACTCTGGGCGTCCACTTGACACTAGGGATGCAGGAGGGAAGGGGAGAGAGACAGAGACAGGGACAGAGAGAGACAGAGAGAGGCTCCCGGAGACACACCCCATCCTGCGGGCTGTGTGCCCAGTGGTGGTGAGATGGCCGGCGGATCAGCAGTCGCTCCTTTGTCAGGGGATCCAGGCGTGAGGGGAGAACCCGAGGAAGGGGCGGTGGGCCTGCAGCAATCTGGAGAGGGGTCTGCAGGCGGGAGGAGGGGCAAAGGAGGGCCAGAGCGAGCCTCAGCCAGTGGTCAGCAGCGACTCAGGAGCCCCAGGAGGGAGGGGAGCTGCGCTGAAGGACTGAGGAGGGGCCGAGGCCTGGTTTAAAAGGATCCCACTGGCCAGGTGGGTGGGGGAAGGGAGGAGGCTGTGGCCACAAAAGGGCAGCAGCGGGGAGCCACGTGGTGACGGGGCAGTCCTGTGTGTTGACGGCAGAGGTGAGTACATGAGCTTACACGTGATAAAGCTGCATAGAACTAGATAAAGTTACACTAGATAAAGCCGCATGTGCCCACACACACACACACATGTGTGCACACACGAGGGCACACAGACCTGGTGAGACCTGAGGGAGGTTGGTGGAGCGTATCCGTGTGGATATGCTGGTTGCGATATGGCACAATGCTCGCCTTGGGGGGACTGGGTGAGGGCACCGGGGATTTCTGTTATTTCTTACAATTGCATATGAACCCACAATTATCTCAAGGAGTTTTGTAAAAGTCCCACTGGCGGGCACATGGAGAACAGGCTAGAACAGCCCCAGTGCCGCACACAGGCCAGGCAGCTCCGGCAGGAGGCCGGACCCCGGGGAAGGTGGGGACGTACAGAGAGGTCAGTGGGCACGTCTGTACCTGCTGGGGTCCAGGGGTCAGGGGGCGCCGCCTGGAGAAGCAAGGACCGGGATGCTGCTCAGGGCTTTAGCAGGCAGGAAAAGAGAGAGAGGACCCGCTTCTCCCAGGGTGCCCAGCATCACCACCCCCCCCACCTCCACCCCCCTCAGCCCCCCCACCCCCTGGCTCCGGGCTGAACTCCCCCAAAAGAGCAGAGACTCAGATGGAAATGAACCAAACTTACAACCTTGACAGGTCATTTGAGTTTGAGAACAAGGCTAGTTTGCCAAAATGGTTCTTCCCTCTTTAATTAAAATCCTTTATTAACTGCCAAACTAATACCTTCCTCCAAGACAGACAAGACAATGCGCCCCATCCATCAGCCCAGGCCGCCGCGGTCCGAGCAGGTCGGGTGGGCTCCGGAGAGGGGACCAGGCCCCCACAGACACGCCTCACTCCAGCTGTGAGCACAGCCCAAAACTCAAGGCAGGAGTCTCATGTGAGGCATAAAGATCCCTGAGGGGAATCTCCCCCCCCCCCCCCCGTGGCCCCACAGATGCCCTCCGGCCCAGCACTTTGCAAAGCCTCATTGTCGTGTGCCCCCCCACCCCCCACCCCCGGCATTCTGACCACAGGCCAGGGAGAGGGCAGGGTGCTGGTCCAGCGGGTCCCACACTTGCTCTCAGTCTGTGTCAGCTGAGCAAGGACACCAAATATGGCAGCTTTCCAAGGCCAGCGGGAGCCAGGCCTGCGCCCCAGGAGCCCTGGACGTGACCACAGCCACCAGGACAGACAGAGAGCCAGGGCAGGGAGAAGGGGTAGAAACAGCCAGGGCGGCCACCCGTCCAGGCCCAGCCCTCCTGCCACGGGGGTGCCATGGGGACAGCAACCGTCCACCAGCGTGGTTCAGGCCCTTGGTGATGGCCCTGACCCCATCTTTTTTCAGTTCATTTGAAACATTCCAAACACAGACAAGAACAGGGACCCATATAACAAAAGCCATGCATATATCACCAGCCTTACCCAATCGTAAACCATAATCTCTCCTACCCTTTAAGTATAAAGTAAGTACCCATGAGTCCATGCTGATATCAGTAAGTGACTGAATAAACAACAGGGGAGAAGAGACAAATCTCCCAAAACCTGCATGAGGAAGAATTCCAAGTAGTTTATCAACCACTCCCCCTGAAGATGCCCCTTCAGTGTGGGCTATGCACAGTGACTTCTTCCAAAGAGCACAGTATGGATGGGGCGAGAACGAAGCACCCTGACAGTGGAGAAACTCAGCCAGGGGACCAAGGTCGATATAAGCAGGGGTGAGTCCTGTTGGTGGCAGGGACCCTTGACATGCTGTGACAAGAACAGCACTTACCTCTGTGGTCTTCCTCCCAAAAAACCAGTGCCCCACTCTAACTACGGCAAAAGCCTCAGACAAACCCCAACAGAGAGACATGTTACAAAACACCCGCCCATGCCTCTTCAAACCACCAAGGTCACAGAAACCAGGGACAGTCTGAGAAACCGTCACATGAGACTAGATGTTATGTGGATCCTGATGGCATCCTGGGACAGAAAAAGGACATCAGATAAAAACTAAGGAAATGTGAAAAAGTACACACTTGAATAATAATAAAGCATCAACACTGGTTCATTAATTATAACAAATGAACCATACTAACCCAGGATGCTCCTAACAGAGGGAACTGGGTGTGGGAATATCGGAACCCTCTGGACGAC
The DNA here is from genome assembly GCF_020826845.1 of Diceros bicornis minor. NCBI lineage: Eukaryota > Metazoa > Chordata > Mammalia > Perissodactyla > Rhinocerotidae > Diceros > Diceros bicornis. The sequence continues at coordinate 92,383,676 of NC_080745.1, read as the reverse complement.
CAGCTCGATTTTTCTGTAAATCTAAAACTAGTCTAACAAATAAATACTAATTTTAAAAAACTACACCCCAATTGTCCTCACTGTCCTCTAAGGTCCCTTGGCTCCCCGCTTCGAGGGGACACGGAAGGTTTTCTCATGGGGGGAAGCTGGCCCCAAAGACTTTGGCCGTGTCCGCTGAGGCGCCGTCGGCAGCGCTGTCCTTGGTGTCTGAAGCTCCAGGCACGGTCACCCACGCGCACACTCTGTCTCCGAGGCCGGGACGCTGGGGGACGCTGAGAGGGGAGCTCCGGAATGAGCACGGGCTCGACCCCCCACGGCGGGGTCTGGGGGCGGCCGGCAGGGGCCATGACGAGGTCCCGGGGGTGACCCGCCGGCAGCGGGGCTGGGCTCCAGGTGTCTCACCCGCAGAGCCGCACCCCAGGGCGGCGAGGCCCGGACCCCTCGCGGCGCGAAGGTCGCCCCCACCCGGCCCTGCAGGACCCGGCAGGCGGAGGTCCCTGTCCCTCCCGCTGGGTCCCTTGCAGCCTCGACACCGCTGCCCGGCGTCCCAGGACCCCCGGAGGGCCCCGCTCGCGCGCCCCTCGCAGCCTCTCCCCAAGGCCGGGCTGCCGGGGGTGCTGGGGGGAGCCCCTCCCCAAGGCCGGGCTGCCCGGGGTGCTGGGGGGAGCCCCTCCCCAAGGCCGGGCTGCCCGGGGTGCTGGGGGGAGCCCCTCCGAGCCAGCCCGCGCCCCTTCTCAGGGAGCACCGCTGCCTCCAGGTCCCGGGCCAGGAAACGAGGCAGACGGCGGGGCCGAGGACAGAACGTAATACAGGTAACGCCCCGGCCGGGCCACGGAAGCCACAGGTGACATCTGCACAGGCGCGCGGGGCCCCTCCCGGGCTCGGCACCTTCCGGGAAGCGTCGGCTTCTGGTTCTGCCAAGGGGACGCCCGGCCATCAGGGAGCGCACACGCCGGCTCCTGCGCGCTCCTCGCTGCTCGCGCGCCCCCTGGCGCCCTGCGGCCGCCCCTGCAGGCCCGGCCCGAGCGCGGTGCGCAGCGCCCTCGCGTGGACACGCGCCGTCTCCGCCCGCCCCAGGTCCGCGGCGGACGTGGAGACCACTCGCAGGCCGGCCGCGCTGACCTCTAGGATCCGGCAGTGGGCAGGGAGCGAGAGCACCGGCCTGGGCCATTTTACGTTAGAGGGAACCGAGGCTTGCGGGCTTCTGGAGGATTCTTCCTGTATATGGCAGTCTGCGCCCCTGCCTGGTCCCTCCGCGGTCACCACGGGCCTCTGCCCCGCCGCCAGTTGGAAAGGTCAGCTTCGCGCAGGGGCCCTGGGCGTCGCCTGCTGTCACCGGGCCCTGGGGCAGGAGACAGAGGGGCGCCTCTGTAGAGCCTCATGACCGCGGCACGCAGGGGTCAGGGGCAGGGACCCAACCCAGCCAGGCAGAGCTCGCGAAGGCTTCGACCAGGACATCTGGTTCCAAGGCTGGTTTCAGCACGCCCCCCGCCCCTGTCCCCCCAGCAGCGTGGCCCTAGGGCCAGGGACGAGGGCCTGTGAGTTCCCCCGGGCGAGGAGACCACTGGCCCAGCGCAGATACGCCACGCCGACTCCTCCAGAATGGGGGCGCACTGGGACTTATCTCTCCAGAAGGCGGGTGCACCGGGGCCGACCCCTCCAGAAAGGCGGCGCACCGCAACCGACCCCTCGGGAAGGAGGCTGCGCTAGGGCCGACCTCTCCCGAAGCGGGGCGTGCCCGGAGCCGACGTCTCCAGAAGCGGGGCGCACTGCGGCCAATCCCTCCAGAAAGTTGGCGCGCCTGGACCGAGCCCTCCAGTTCCTCCCCGCGCGTGCTCCGGTGCGGACCCCCGAGGGCACACCTAGGTGAGCGGCGGCCCTGGCGGGGCCTGCGCGCAGAGGTCGGACGTCCCCGCTGGGATGCTCGCGCGGGTGAACCCGGGCCCTTGGGGCGGGGGGAGGGAAACTGAGGCTGGGAACAGAGGGGGCGGGCCTGGGCGAGGCGATCTGCCGTGACCCAGAACAGCACTCCAAGGACTGATCTTACTAAATTCAAAAGCAGGCCTCCAGGCCATTAGGTGTACATTAGGTGTGTTTGTCAAGGTACGAGGACAGAGCACAGTGTAAGGTTTCCTTTGCTCGATTTAGAACTTCGTTGTTTGCACAACGATTGGAGGCTTGCGCCGTGAGCGCCGGCCTGCTCCCCAGGCCGCTCCAGGGCACGATGTCACCGCTCTGGGGCCCCGGGTAAAGGAGCGCCACCCGGGACCCGCGAGCCCCGCACCCAAGGCAGGAAGGCTTCCCCCGAGCAGAGGGCTCCCTTCCGACCGCACCCGCTTGGCGAGCCGTGTGCCGGGATGTCTCCTCACCCCAGCCCGGAGCACTGCGTGCTAAGGAGAAGGACCACTTGCTGCATCCAGGAGGGGTAGGGATGGAGCCTGGCTTGAACCCTAGCCGAACCACCCACTTGTTAGGTGAGTGACTTTGGCAAATTTCCGAACCTGTTTCCCCACTGGCAAAAACAGCACGCATGACACCCACTGCGCTGGGTCCTTAGCGGGTTGGAAATAATTCGCACTGTGCTTCCAGCAGCGCCCGCCCTTCAACAGAGCCAGCTCCTGCGAAGGTCAGTTTTCTCTCCTGATGGAAGCTGCGCCCCGCCCCCACCTCCTGCCCTGGCCCTCTGCCCCACTTGGACAGGCGGGGCCCCTCTGCAGGCCAGCCCTCTGCCCTGTGCCCAGTGCCCTCTGGCCTCCCTCCCAACTCCAGGGAAGGAGCCCATTCAGTGACTCCACATGCGGTAACCTGGATGAACTCTGAAGCCAGGTGACCCAGGGCTAGATCGCAGCTCCACCTGGTACAGTGTGACCTGGAGCAGTCTGCTTCACCTCTCAGTTTCCCCATCTGTAAAATGGAGTCGCTAATGCCTTCCTCATAGGGTTCTCGTGGGAATTAAGTGATTTACTGTGTCAGATATTTAGGACAGCACGGGACACGTGATGAGCACCAGGTAAGTGAATGTTCACTGTTGTCACACTGCATCAACACAGGAATGCACACAGAGCGCAGACTCAGGGGACAGTGTGACCGTGTCGAGGGTAACCTGTACGTGTGAACAGTGTTGATCAAGTTCAAGGAGAAGCTTGATTAGCAGGACAGTGGTTACACCAAGTGGTCCTTTAACAGAATCTCCCACAGACACTGGGGTCAGGCCTTGAGGCCCCTCCACCATGGCTCTCAGACCACACCCTCTGAAGCAGGGCGGTCCTCAGGGGCCTGTGCAGGGCCCTGCACTCAGAAGTATCCCACGCTTAGTTTAATGCTCCGTCATCATCTTGAAATCCTTAATAATTTTATCTTTGCACTTGTGTTTATAAGTGAAGCGCATGGGACAACAGAGCGTGTGCGTGACAACACGCACGTCCACCGGTGTTCCTTGCCACCCCATTCACACAGAGCACTGGCAATGCCCTGTGAGCACAGAATTCCAGTGGCCCCCAGTGCCTGGGAGGTCAGGGAGACTCAAGCGAGTACAAGTGAGCGGGTTACACCTACGACGGAGGAGCAGGGAGCCCACAGCCCCGAGTGGCGAACTCACTCCATCCAAAGAAGGCAGCAGGGTTCTAAGAAACACAAATGACCGAGGAGCCCATCTGTACCTTCTGACTTGTTACTAGCTGACCATGGACACTGAAACCAAGAGAAGGCAAGGCAAGGTGGGGTGCCCCGCTGCCCCCTCTCCTCCCAGCCCTTCCTCACTTGTCATAAGCTGAAGGCAGAGTGTGGAGAGAATGTGCACATATCAAGAAGTGAAATAAAAGGTTCAGTTTTGTGCATTTCCAAAATACACATGCACACACAGCTATGAAAAACTAATTTCAGGGATTCCATGTACCAGTTAACCATGCTCTCACACCCGCATTTAAAATTGTCATTGCATGATGTAAAGAAAAACGGACTCATGCTCATACTTTAAATCTTTAATTTTTCTTTACTTAGAACATTAAATAGCAAATTTAAAAAAACTACGACATGTAGAGAATGTGGAAGAAAAAAGCTTTATGTTTTAGCACCTCTAAAGCACTTTCTTTCCCTACTTTTTGAACAAAGGGCCTGAGTTTTGACGTTGCACTGGGCCCTGCGCGCAGGCCCCACCCTAGGACTGCAGGGGGCTCCTCCCAGGGCAGGACAGCAGCTCAGAACTACCCCCCCACCCCCACCCCGGGTCCCAGCTGCAGACACAGGGAGGGACAGCCGTCCCCTGGGGAGTGATCTCTTCCTGAACAGGCACGTGCTTTCTTGGGTTTAAAAGTCTGTGAAATGTAACAAAGCTCACACAGTCAGGGGACTGAGGCTGACCTGGAAAACCCAGTGCTGTCCCTGTGGCCCACCACCCCACACACACTCTCCTGCTCTGCTGCTTCCCCTCAGCCAAGGCCCACAGCCAAGAGGTACAGTGCAGGGTGGGACACACTGCCTGCCCATAGGAGCTGACAATTCTGGGGCGAGACCCTCAGGACACAAAGGACAAGGGACCTGGATTGCTCCGAACCCAGCAAGGTCTCCACTGCTGGCCCAGAAACAGCCTGGGCCTCCTCCCTTCCTGCATCCACCGAGGCCAAATGCCTTGGAACCTTCCCCCAGGCCTAAGAAAAAGGAGGAGGGAGGGAGGGCTCTCTGAGGGCATCCAAGCTCCTTCTGTTTTTCATTTTATCATGGTCCTTTTTTAAAAACACAAAACACAGGGCAATAGCATAAAAAACTATTTTAACTCCTATGAAAACACCAAGCTTCCCTTCTTCCTGAATACACTTCCATATCCAGGTTCAAGGCCTTGGTTCAAAGGCCAGGCTGTACTTGAGAGGAGCACTCACTCCTGGAGACAGAAACCCGGGCCACAGGGCAGGCACCCTGCAGGGGACCCCAAAAACGGTCAGGCTCTCCCTCCAGGGGTTCATACGGAAACTTGTAACTTCCTCAAAGAAAATTTGATGCTCTAAGAAAAGATTAACTGAAGTAACTATCTACAAATGATAACCATTTAGATGGAGGTGGGGGAGCACAGGAGAGGCTTTTACAGTCATCATTTGCTGAGTCCTGGCACTTACTTTTTAAAAAGCCACAACTCTCCTAACACAGATGTAAAAATCTTGTCATTTCAGAGTTGAGACTTCTGCAAGGCGACTCAACGACGCGGCCTCCCGTGGCGTGCTGTGGTGCAGCCAGTGTGGCGCGACCCTCAGAGCACGGTGTCCGGGGCTGGAGTCAGGAGTCCTGGCCCAAATCCCAGCTCCAGGCCCTGGAACCTCGCCAAGTGACTGACATCACCAAGAGTCCCTCCACAAAGGGTGCCTCGGCCTTAGATGAGCCAGTGCCTGGTGGGCCCTGATCATCCTCCTCACTGGGTCCCTGAAGCTGACTGAATTCATGTCTTCTGAAGCTGAACGTCTGTAGATATGAAGACAAAACTATATGAAAAAAGCTCCCAAGATTCTGAAGCCAGAGTGAGGATACCAATTATAAAAACTGGTCTTTGAAATTACCCATTTCGCTGAATGACCCATCATAAGGTACTTCAACATACATCCATTCCTAGAGCTCAAGTGAAGTGTGTATAAAAAAATGAGTTTACCTGCAAAGAACCAAGTTACTTTTACTTAGGAAAAAAAAAGTTTGAATTTTGGTAACAAGTACCAATTGTCAAATTTAAGAAAACTGATTTTAGTTAAAATTTAAAACAGAAATCATGCTTCATATTTCAACCTTCAGCTTTTAACTTCTAGTTTGACCGTGGGATAGGTCTTATCTGTGTAACTCTTTCCAGTGAGGCAGGTAATGATTATCCAAACCAAGTCTTCGGATGAGAGCAATTAAACTTCTTTGCATGACTAGAATGTAGTTTTAAGTTATTAAAATTAGATTTTCCTATTATAAAAACATGTTTACTATTTTAAAAAATTAGTCTCAAACTCCTCAGTAGGATTTTTGTAGAGATCAAAACTGGAAAATCATTTTTACCTTCCTTCTTGACCAAGTTAATGACCAGCCAAGATGGACGGGCCTGGGGTCCTGAGAGGCCAAGAACAGTGTGGCTCCGCAGGTCTCCGCTGTCCCACAGAACACCACAGAAACGTCGACATGTCCCTGTGGGCAAGGCCAACCCACCTATTCTGCTTTCTTCTCAGACTTTAGAAAGTACCAAATCATGAAGAGAAGCTACTCACGCGGTGCAGTTGGTGGGATTAATTGCCCTTCCTGGCGCCCAGGAGAGGGACAAACTCCACTCTGAGCAAGAGTCCTGGCAAGCCACCCCACATTTCTCATCGCAGGTATGAAGGCAATTTAACTCCACACACTTCTGATGAGGGGCCTCATGGAAGGGACGAGCTTCAGGTTTGGAAAGTCATATAATCCTAGATGGAAACCCCAGCTCCAACCCCACAGCTGTGCCCTTGAACAAATTCTTATCTCCCTGAGTTCCTCACCTACACAGGAGAATTCCTAACTCCATTCATTGGTTTTACTTATTGTTTCCATTTTTGGTTACACAGCAATATCAGAGTTAAAAAAAAAAAAAAATCCAGTCTTGCATACTTATTTCCCCAAGTGGATACCAGTTCCCTAAGAACCCTTCCCTCAAGAGGCAAGTTACCTCCAGGCTTTCTGGTTCCTTTAACAGTCACCTTCTGGAAAAGCAATCCTGACGATGGGAGGTTTGGTTCCCAAGGGTGAACAAAGTCACAATGGCAGCCAACCCTCATGGAGAGGCTCCGCCAGTGCCAGCTGTCCTCAGGACCCTGCAGATTTACCCACCCTCCACAGCCCTAGGTTGCCACAATGAGCCCCTTTCCACAAGTAAACTCAAGCTCTGGGAGGCTGTGTAGGCGAGTTACTGGCAGACCTTGGGCATGCGGAGGGCCTGTTCCCCCAAAGCGTATCAGAGCTTCTGGGACCTGCAGTGTGGCTCAGCCCCTCTATCCCCATGGGTACCCCTGCTCCCCCGAAACATCACAACTTGCTAAAACCCTCACAGCAGCTGCCTGGAAGCTCCCTCCCACCACAAGCTCCCAAGAAAGCTCACACTGGGCAATGTCCAAATGACACACTGCCACCCTTCCTTGCTGACACTCTCTCAACTGCCGGAACAATTCTGTCTCCAGGATTTGTCGACCCGAGAGAGGATTTTAATTTTGACAAAACGTTACTACAAGGGCAGGCTCAATTTTGTTAGAAAATTTGATCAGGGATTGCCTATGGAATTAAGTTCAATTGGGCCCAAGAATCCCTTACCTTACTCCTAAAATATACCTAATAAAATCAGATTAGGAATGGCTATCAGTTTGCATGAACAAGCTCTCTTTCCCTTCCCAATGTCTAGCTGGAAACACCTGTAAGACAGAAATACGCTCCACTGTCACTCCAACGTACTTGAAGTCAACAGAGCCACCAACCAACAGAATTTAAAAGAAACGATAAACTCATGCTCGACAGTGACAACTCCCTGAAAACTCTGAGCACTCATCCCAACTCAAACTGTGATGCTCCACCAAGGATGCTATCACTGAAGCTCTGCATCATGCAACAGTGAACCAAAGGGAAGGCAAGGTCATCCTAAAATGCATGAAGCATCTTACAATATCAGAGCAATAGCCTTTGGCCCCAACAGTGGTTCCCAAACTGGAGGTGGGCATTTATGTTAAAAGCTATGCATTCTGTTTATTTGAATGTGCATTAGGGAAAAAAATAGCTTATCAAATCTGTGATAGCAAAGATATTCTTGCTTAGGACAAGGTGAAATTAAAGGTTGACTTAGTAGACAATATAATAGGACAGGTGGCACTTGTTAACAGAGCAAAGATCATGAAAGTGGTATGCAAATGATTTAAGGTTGGATAAAGTAGACAAGAAAATGATGGGCTCCTCCTCCAGGATTCAATCACATCCTTGAAGCCAATGGCTTAATAAAATTTCAGTTAAAATCCCGTTCCCATCGGCATTTTAAAGGTTTTACTTACACAATGACTTATGTTTTAAATGGAATAAAGAAGTTCACAGACCAACGCCCACACGAGCTCCATCTAATTACACACAGTAGCAAGAAAATCCACCGTGATGGGTGTCCTCCTCCCAGCAGGAAGGAAAACAGCCATGTCCACCTTTACCATCTTGTGCAGACTGCCCGTTATAACACACGCCCAATGCAAGTGAGCGCTCTCCTCTCTACAGTTAAAACTGGGAAAGAGCCTGGCGCTCGAGAGACGGGAGACCAGGCCGTGGTGAAGGTGAACCTGCACTAGACACACACCCGCTCCTCCTGCCTCTCCTGTGTGAGCTGCTGACTTCAGGCCCCTTTCCTTACCACCATCAGCCACTTAACCACACAGATGAACAGGCTGGGAAATTTTAATGGTCACATGTACCACAGGTACCACGAAAAACACATCTATGAACCACGGAGGTAAATTCAGCCATCCTGTTTAAGGCATGCACAGCAGAGGCCTGAGGGAGCAACTCTTTTTAATATGTTAGATTCAGGATCAAAAACACTGTTGAAATTTTCATGGACTTCAAGAGATTTTCAACCCATTTAAGGGCTAAATCAGTACTTTCAACACAACAATTAAAATAAATCGTGGTGCTTAACACAAACTGACAGCACTCTTCTGCTCTTTGTCACGGCTACCTGTTCTTCTTTATGTTTTGAAGAAAGTGCTCACTGTAACATACTCAATGAGAAACTATTTTCCTCTTAAATGTTGCTGGGTCACACACTACCAGTGCTTTCTGCAATGATCTCTGAACGTGCGGACACCTTACGTTGCCTCTGCAGTTTCACCAGCCCCAAGCTCAGTGATGCCATCAGAGGAAGATTTTCAGGTGAATTTTTCCAAGCTGTAAAGAGATCTCTGGCCAGTGAGGGGAGCCATTGGTTTGGTCTATGAGTTGTTCTAAATATCGTTGTGAGTGTTACAGACTCTGTCACAGTTCTCCATTTTCTTATAACCGTCTATTTCTTAACTGCTACAAGATGCCCACATATTATGAAAAAGAGATTTAAAGTGGGTTAATTATAGCATGTTTAACATCACTATAAAAATACACTTTTTTACACAATTATTTTTAATTGAATTTGAAGATGTTTATTGCATTGTATTTTTGGTGGAAAAAATGTAACATACATTTATTTAGCACAACCTTGTGAAATACACAAAGCATAACTGGGTAAGAAGCATTCTTCTAGTCCATTTCTGAGGACTAAATCATGAACTGCTCCACTGTAATTAAATATTTCTTGCAACAGTTGGGCACCAAGTTTAACATTAATTTTCTCCTTTCAGTATAGGCATCAATTCACCATTTTCTTTCAGTTCCTAAAAATAAAAAAAGAAAACATGTACATGTATATTTAAAAATAAAAACATATAAACAATTACAGATTGCACCTATATCAGAGAACCAAAAGAAACACCTTATTGGATTAAAACTCCAGTCTGTCAACACACTCAAACTAAATATTATGCCATAAAAACTGAGCATGCTATCAAATTACAAAATTAAAGTAAAAAGGTATTCTAAAACCAACAAATTATTTAACATTAGCGAACAGAGCAACTGGAGCAAAAGAATGAAGCCTCCTATGTAAACAACAGCAATCAACAGGGAAAAATACTTTGAGGGATTGAAGAAAGCAGTAAGGTAATGTTAACATCCACTCACAGACAATGCAAATGACACCTCCTGCCCCACAGGCAGTAAACATGCTTACTCTCTCAACCCACCCTGGAAAAGCCACAGTACTAACATGTAAATGTAAACATAAAGGCCAGAAACCATGGAAAAGATGTAATAATTCAGAAACTGTTTGTGCCTATCTTTCAGATTTAAGATTTGGAATACAGCATCAAGTTTAAAATGTGACAATAAAGGATAAATAAGATTTTCTAGTCTAAGATAAACATTTAATTTGATGTAACATTTCAGGTTATTACTAAGCAGCATGAATATCATTCAATAAAACCACAAAAATCCACTTGAGCTCCTCTCTGATCAAACCCAAATAGGCGTGACTCTGTAATACAAACTCAACAACCCTCAGTGATGTCTTGGCGTCTTCTACCCATTTAACGAGCAGACATCCTGCTGCACCAAAGGACCAAGCAGGACTTTTCCGAGCACACAACTCAGAAGGCAGTTCCATGCAGCACAATGGAAAGGCCAGGCGGTCCTCAGCTAGAATCTGGACTCGACGGCTTACTGGCCGTGAGATGGCAGACAGCTCACCTAACTTCTCTGTGTCTGTGCTTCCTCATCTATCAACCGAGAATGCGCCTGTCAGGCTGCTGGGAGGATGGCAGGAAGTCACCTGTGTGAAGCACTCCAGCAGTATGCCTTGCCCGGCAAAAGTCCCTCCACACAGCCATTCTCATCATCATCACTGCAGTGAACTCGAGCCAGTTTAAACAGCAGCCTGATCTAAATATTCTGACTCTCTCTAAACAAACTGTTTTCAGTCTAAAGATTCTGCAGGAGTAAACTGTTCACTCTTTAGAGGTAAGATTAACTCACTGAGTACATATTAGTTAGCAGCTGTTTTTCTCAGGACATTAGACTGACTCACTGACTTACTGAGTAATTCATTTATTTAATTACCCACTCAACAAAAAAATCACTCAACACTCCTACAGAGGCCAGACAGAATGAACTCGTCTGGAACATAACTGATGCTGTAATTGAACTAAAGGTGAAGAACTGCACTCTGTAACAAACAGACCAAAATGGCAACCTAAGAGTTATTCCGTTATCTTCTCAAAGAAAAATGTTAACAACATCACCAATTTCCAAATGTATATGTTCTTAGCAGGTGAATGAACATACAAAGTCATATAACACTCTTGTTATATACCTAAAAAGAAGTTGCTCATGCAGCTCAGCTTTAGAATTAAATGAGATTTATTGATTGTATCTTCCTAAGAGTTACCAATGGCTAAGGTACAGGCTATAAAACATTTAGACACAAACAGGCTCAAGAGTATTTGGGGTTTGAAGGCCGTTTGTGTCTTACAAAAATAAAAAATATATATAAAATAACAAATGCAGATCTATTGTTGCTTCAGGGCTATTCAAAAGCTACTATGTTAAACCCTTTTTTCGTCCAGGAACAAGACAGTTTAGTAGGAAAAATGCCTCACTGACTTAAGAAGTATGATGTCAAACCTAGAACCTGGCAGGAGACAAACCCATGTGGATAAAATCGCAGGGTAGCGGTCTGGGCAGTCAGAGGCGCTCACGCCTGTTTACAAAACCTACCGGCTCGCAGTGCTGCCAGAGACGGGCTAGAGTTCTCGCACGTTACGAACGTATGAGTTAAAAACTCTTAGTTTACAACGTAACTAGAAGCAGTACTACTCACTACTTGCTTTCCACTTAAAAAGTCAGAGATCAGACCTCACAGAAAATCTTCTAACCGGCGAGACGAGAAGAAGGCCTGGAGTAGTTCCAGCAGCTCACCTTTCATGGAGGTTCGTGCTTCTCAAGCAGAGCCTGGTACGCCTGCTCAGGCCCTCACCTGTACCCACCCACTGCCACCCTCCTCCAACACCGTGACGCCCAGCCAGGGTGGGCCTGGGGTGGGGTAGAGAGTTTGAGGATATTAAAGCTGCAGCCTCCCTCTGCTGTTCTGGGCTAACCAGGAGAGCTATGGAGCACACAGGTGCTATTAGGTGGAAGTGCCCTAAGTTCTAGACTTTAAATCCTATAAGAAAAGTCATGCCCATTTTAAATTCTATGAGAGTTTACTTGAAGCAAACCAACGAAGGAAATTAATCATCAAAGACATACAAGGAAGCGTCCTCTCAAAACATGCTTACAATCTGACAGAGCTAACCAATTTTCTAGTATCTGAGAATCAAAGGGGGACTTGGAGATGACCTGATGCAATCCTCCAGTTTTCTTTCAGGAAACTGAGGTCAGTGACCTCAGGCTTCTGTGGCATAGCCAGCAGGGCCAGGTGGGCACTGGGACTCAGGCCTCCTGCCCACAGCCTGGTGCTCTTCACTCCATCACCCAAGTACATGTGAGGCAGAAAGGCAGAAAGACATGAGAAACTAATATAATAATTATAATATATAAGTATAAAAGTGCAGGAGCAAAACAAACATTTCTGGCTGGAAGAATCTGTAAATGATTCACAGACAAGAGGGGCCTTGAAGAATACAGAAAACAGATGTAATTATGGAACATGCAAGGGAATCCAAAGCAGAAGAGACAGGGTGAAGAAAAGCTGAAAACACAGAAGACAGTTCTACCGGATTCAGTACAGTGTGAGTAAAATCAAATTGTGAGCTCAGCCACGTAAGTTAAGCTTCTCTGAACACCAGGTCACAGAGTGTGGACTTGAGCCCGCAGTCCCTCAGGAGCTACGGAGGTTCTGAAGAGGACTCAGAGCAGCAGGAGAGGCCCACAGTAAGGGAGAGGATGTGACCAGCTCAGGTGAGAGGTGAGAACACTGATACGGCAGTGACAGTGAGAATGACAAGATATTATGGTCTGGAAGTGAGTGGATATGAGGCCAGAAAAGAAAGGCCTGAAGGACAACCCCGAAGTTTCTGCTCAATATGAAATAATAATTTTTAAATATGTCAAAATTTTCAGTTCTTCAGGATACCAGATGAATTCCAACCTTACCTTAACAATATCCAGACCTCCAACAAGCTCCCCTTTCACATACAGCTGAGGGTATGTTGGCCAATTAGAGTAAGCTTTTAATCCCTGCCGAACCTACGGAAACAAGAGGAACCCTGAAACCTTCGTATCAGACCCTAATGATTAAAACTAAAACAAAGGACATAAATCATAGAACTTACTTCTTCATCCTCCAATATATCAAACGTCTCATATTCAACACTACAAAAAGGAGAAAACATTTTAACAGGAAATACAGTTTTAAACAAAAATTGTAAAACCTATTTTGTGTTTTAAAAACAGTCAAGGAAAGTAAACTATTTTGTTGCTAAAAAAATTTACTGTGGAAAAATGGAAATGATTTTACTTCTTAATCTGGCAGGTACGGCACAGAGTTAAGTCATTCTAAGATACAAATTATATCTGGATGTTTCTCTAGACAATACTGGGTTAGATGGGGGTCAGCAAACTTCTTCTTCAAGGGTGAGACAGTAAACACTGAGGCTCTGCAGGCCATACGGTCTCTACTGCAACTGCTCGTCTCTGCCACACAGCACAGAAGCAGCCCAGCACCGCAGAGAGGAAGGGGTGTGGCAGCATTCTAACAAAAGTAGGGGGCCAGCTGCAGTCTGCCAACCCCGGGGTTAGACTCATGCTCACTATTTACACCCACCTGTCGTTAACACTCGCACTCCATTTCCAGCCCCCACCCCAGGCTGCTGCTTCTTAACCTACTGGAAACTGTTGAAGGAGCAGGATGGAGCAGCTCTGCTGCCCCTGGACAGAGGCTGGTGAACACTGGCTAGGCTGGGGGCTCACCAGCCAGGATAATCACGCTGTCAACAAACGCCGCCTTATGGATGTCTGCTTTCCACCCAGAAATAAACTTATTTCTGAACACACATGCTGTTTTCAACATGCATAAAACCAGTGAAAGCACTGTGGCTTTATACTGTATAATGAACACTACTTGTATAAATGAACGAAAAATCACTGCATTAAAATCCAACCATATCTACTCAGACGGATTTCACTTTACGGTGGTCAAAGAATTAGTATGAATGTATGACTGAGTTCCCGCAGGGAGACTGTGGGGACATGTGCAGGTCCAAAAACTGGCCAAAGAAAATGCTACATATGAGAAACAAATTTCAGTTTCCATAAAACCAAAATCACCTTCATATAGGGAAATCTTATTTACTTGGTAAACAAGTTCCCTAGAAAACTGTCCATGGTGCAGGCAACAGTCAAAAAATAAGACAACTTAATCAACTTAATATTTAATCAGCAGCAAGTACCAAAAAAGGAATATTGGAAGAAGAGCAAAGATTTAAAAAAAAAAAAAAAAAAAAAGACCCACACAAGGTAAGTCTCCTTTCAAGTTGAACTAAAGATCTCCTCATCTAAACAGTACTGTAAAAATAACGAGCTACAGAACTATCCACAGGGGACCTAAGCAGTACTGGGCCCGGTGTATGGAGGGATGCAGAGTCATAAATGCCAATATGTCTCCTAGAAGTTCTTTGTAAAGAGTACCTTTCACACATCAATATACACTTGGTACTCAGCCCCTCGAGGCATGTGTATTCTGGCTAGCAAAGGAAAGGTTAAGTGCAAGAATGGAGAAGGAATAAAAAGCCAAGAGCTTTATGACTCCCAGCAAGATCACGATCTGTTCAACCCAAAAGAACCTCAGAGGTCCCCAAGGCCTGGCTCATCGTAGGGCCAACCGTGTTTACCAAGTCTAGAGCCAGGCGGGCATTCTCTCCCAAAGAAGCCCCTCTGTCCTAGGATAACTGGTACTTCCAATCCAATCTGGATTAGACAGAGATGGAAGCAAGCAAAGTTATAAAGATTTTTCACTGAATACATGAGCTGAGACAGGCCCAGTGTTGTCATGTCCTGGCCTCATGGCTTTACGGTAGCATGCCCCGAGGGGACACAGTGGGGCTAAGGAGAGGTGGACTGAGTGTGTCTCACCATGGAGCTGTGGCAAAAGGAAGACAGAGAAAGGAGACCATAATAAATGATTACCAAACCCAAGCCAGCCTCTCCTAAGCCACCGGCAGGATGAAGAAGGGGCAGGCTGGAGGCCACAGGACAACAGACTGACTAGACTCTCCTCTGTAAAATGTCGCAGTCATTTGAAGAAATCAACCATTCTTTTTACGTCCCTAAAGTTGTATTTAAACCTGTGCTTCTCAACTCCTTTCAACTTTGCCCAAGAATGTCTAAATATTTCAAAGATCACTTTCCCTATAATTTCATAGGGTTGGCTAATACATTTAAAGCTATGGTTAGCTTTTAAAATATTAAAAAGAAGCAATCATGAAATAAGAAAAAAGGAAGAGAAATAAGCAAAACTATTTGACAAACCTTATAGATCATGTGCTAAATATCTCCATATAAGTGTTTTTTTTAATCGAGGTATAATTGACATATTGGTTTTGTTTTTAATCACAGAAATCAATCGCAATTTTCTTACCTGGCAGCTTCATCACTGGGCAAATCAAAAGCATAGGCACTGCAATTTAACTCAGCCTACTTCAGAGATCAAGATAATGTACCTTAACATGTGCCCTATCAGTTTCATGAACTGTTTAAAACTAGAATATTTTTTTAAATAAAATTAAAAACCTATAATACACTTTCCCTAAAATGTCTTTATGCCTGGTAAGAACTTAGCTATTAACTTTCCTCTAAGAAAGCAGACAAATAGTTATTTCATTGGTTGCCTGAGAACCTCCTTTATGTTACCAATAGGTTGACACTGGCCAGAAAATACTATTGTGGTCTAAGTTAAAGCATTTGCAAAACAATATAGTAAAAATAAATAGAGAGATAAAAATATATGAATAGAGACATAACAACTGAAAAGCATCAGTGGCACAAGTGAAAAGCTGGAATTTCCTAAATGTTTGAGAACAAGACTGACTTACCCAGTACTATTTAGTACTTCCAGAATTTGTTTGCTGAATCCACATTTAGCTTCCTAAATTTAGAAGAAGAAAAAAAAAGTAAGATGTATTACATTTTCTACATGGCCCACTGGCACGGTCGTATCCAACACTCTGTCTACCAGGACAGCACTTGAACAATGCAGCGCTGCTCTGACAGCCTCCCAGTGCCTCTCCCCATCAAAGAGCAGCCAGACAGGTGAGCATTCAGGAAGCCACCTCACCCCTCCCTGCACCTTCAAGTACTGACCCCATTCACATGTCATCCCAGATGCACAGCACACAGACTTACTTCGGTTTGTAACCACTGGAGATGACGTGTTCTAGTCACTTATAATCCTTGAGGTCAAAAAGTTCCTCTAAGTCAAGCCTCAACACTCTGCTGAGACTTCAGCTCCTCTCTACTTCCCTCATACGGATCATCTCAACTCATTTAACCTTTTTGCAATGATTAGGATCATCATTTTCCTGCTCCCAACTGGACTTTTACTCTCACTTTTAAAATTTATCTTTACATTATAGAGTACCAAACTTTCTTGAGGTTATGGAAATCTTACACTTTTTTTTACATGTCACAGGATCCCAAATTCCAGCAATCTTGTAGAAAAGATTTGGCACCACATAAACATCTTAATAGTGCTAATAATTCTATCCCTAAAATACACAAATACTTTCTGAGCTTCCAGAAAAAAAAATTTTGAGAATAAAAATCTGTTTTAAATAATCATCAAGAAGAAAAAAAAAAGATTCACTTTATCACTACTGGAAATTAACTTCCCCTATTTTGTTTTAATAAATACAGTGAATCAGTCAAAGAATCTAGGTCCTAATCTAGTGATCACAACATGCTGAAATTTATATTACCACTTTCCCAGTTATTATTAGTTTCATTGTAACAGTTATATTAACTAATTAGTTATATAAACTAATTGGTTTCACTATATTAGTTATATTAACCTTCACACTAGTTATCGTAACCTTGTTCTCAAAATGACCCTGTGAGGTACCAGGCTGCCTGTTCACAAGAGAGGAAAGTGAAGCTCTGTGAAGTTCAGTGACTTGCCCAACACATCCTGGCTGATAAGTGAGGCAGACTGAACATAACTGCAGTCTTTATTCCATCAGCCTCGCCTCTTAGAGCTTTAGTTTCCTCATCTCTGAAATGGGCCAACTCTCTCCAGCCATGCCTACCTCAACATCTGGTTGAGAATAAAGTAAGGTAACAGAGGCAGGTTTTTGGAGGTTACCATTCTAAGCCGAATACAAATGATAAGTAGTTTTGCTCGAACTATCAGTGCGAGTGATCTATCAAACCTGATATTCAAAATGATGCACAATCAATATGTACTTCCACCAAAAAAGGTGTAAGAACCATCCCACAACAAATAAGAAGTGCCAAACTGTTTCACTCATTCATCAAACAAGTACTGAGCAGACGTGACGCAGCCAGGGTTTATTTCTCCATCGTCAACACTTCTAATAGATGATCTAGAACTGCAAACCCAAGAACTAGAAAGTTCCCTGTACTCAAGAAGTACAAACTGCATGCTACAAGAGCCAACAAACTCAAATGGTGGCGGGACAGCAACTATCAGAACCAGTTAAGTGTTGACCAAGTTGGCTGACAAAGTTTGGCAGCAGAAAGAAATGCACCCCACTGAGATGTTGATGATAAAGTCAAGCAAAATGTAGATTACTTTGTTTGATCTCCATAAGCACCAATTAAGGCCTGGATAACTTCCTGATACCACTATAGCTTCATTAGCTAAAGCTAGGAAAAAAACATTTAAGTGTCCCCCTGTTGCAGATGTTAACATCAAAAGAAATTACAAATAAAACCATTTTTGAGTTCTTTACCTGTTTGTTTCCCTTCATAAAGAGCATCACAGAAGCTTTATTTGTCAGTACTTTGAGCCTAAAGAGAGAAAATTGATATAAAACGGCTCAGCTCAATTATTAAACACCACTTTTGCTCCGCTTCATGAGTAACATGCATATTTGAGGGATAGCAGGATGATAGTTCGAAGCTTTGAGTGGTATTAAACAAGCAAATGCATTGACATTTTCCTTTATTTCATTCTCTCCCTAAGCCACTGTAAAACACAATATGGCTTTTTAAGGCAACGAATGTTCCTTCAAGTTGCAATTTAAGCCCATCAACTCACGGTACTAAAAAAAATAATAATAACCAATTCAATAAGGAATTGCTCAATAAGGGGCCTATATAGAGCCCATCCAGAATTTGCAGAACTATATTTTGTGTGTTCCCTTTTCCATCACGAGGCTGTGCACAGCTCTACACTCTTAAGTGCTCACAAGGTCATACCTGGAGGGGGACGCACTAAATCTTGGAACACCAACTAACACCAGCTGCTAAAATCAAATGCTTACATTAACTTTACGTTTAATATTTTATACAATCTTTCAAACATCGTGATCTAACTTGCCGTCAGGAATTTCAACCATCTGTATATAGCCTGAAGTCTAGTCACAAATCTCAGGAACTCTCCACGTCAGGACAATGGACTGCTAAGAACCTCTAAGCCCCACGGTGATACCATCACTGTGTCCTTCTCCTTTCACAGGTGCTCTGAATCACTCATGGCTCAAAAGCTCCTCATAGAATAAAGTTATCACAAATGAAACGCACAAATCATGCACAAAGCTATGTCACGTACACTTTCAATATAGCACAATTAGCTAATTCTCAAAAAAACAGTCAGAAATAAAGAACACAATGCTGATCCTGATCACTCACCTAGTGACCCAACTACCTGGATCCAGGGATCCAACACAAGTCCCTCTCTCTCACCCACAGAGTGTCACCAAGCCCAGAACTCAGGCTACTGCACTTTGTTTACCAGGAGACCTTTAAATTATTACTCAAAATATACTGAATTTTACTTTCTACAGAATTCTAGCCAATCTTTTGGTGTCTGAAACCACAGGAGATATAAACGCAGCACACTGAGAAAAGAGAAAGGTCTGATGGAGATCAACAACAGCAAGAGTGTACTCAACAGAGAGAAAAATAAGCTGCAAGCAAATGCAAGCAAATGAAAAGCAGAGCAGTCTTCTAAGGCTGCACAGCCTCTGTGAGCCTCCCAGGCCACACAGCCAAGAATGCAACTGAGCACACCCGAGTCAACAAAGGGGCTAGGAGCATTCCTTTCTTACCAAAAAGGCATGAAAGAGTGTACATCATTTGAGAAAATGTGGCACTTAAAGGTCAGACTGACATATATGGAATACAATTGATGAGGATTACTTTATTAATCAAGGACAGATAAACCAGGTATTTATTATTAAACACTTTTAGAAATTCTCAAAATTTAAATGGCAAGAAAATTACAAGAGGAAGTTTTACCTTACAAACTCAAGCCCCAACTATGAACGGCTGACATACTACTATATTTCAAAATAAATTCCTTTTTAAACCCCTACATTAATTCATACTTATTATAATAAAAATCCCTTTATCTCCCTATAGCCCAAAGTCCAAAGTTTCTAGGAGATAAAATCTCTAAAAGTTGATTGAGTTCCCTCATAAAACAAATGAAGACAGGTTTTACAGCTCCAAAATCTCCTTGAATTTTAAGTTATCATGGTTTAGACAGGACATGAGAAATCTCTAAAGTGTTTACACATGCACTACATACGCAGCATTTCCTTCTCACAGTGTTCTAACAGGACAGTGAACGCAGCAGGCATCAGGGCTCCATATAAGAAAACACAAGTAAGCCAGGTTTAGGCCATGAGCATGAACTGTTACTAAACTGTTACTAAAATCGACCACCAAGACAATTGGATCCTGGCTCTGAAATGCAGAGAGATAACTAAAACTTGGTTATTCCATTGTGATAATGACATGTCTATAAAAACAAAGAATATCCTCCACGTAATCATTAAATTGGTGAAAAATATCTCCAGTCTAAATGAGACCTAGTTTGCATGACTAGTCTGACTGCAAACAACACAATTATGACCTTGGCATACAAAAATAAATCTGATTTTCTATATAGAAAGAGCAAGCAAAAACTGAGAATTCAAAAATATTTTTAAAATAATAAACGGTAGACTATTTGAAACTTTTAAAACACTTACCTTTCCTCTAATTTCGGAGCTTTGGGGCAAATTGTATCTAGTTCTTCAGATGCTTCTAGCTCCTGAAATAAGCATACATGTAAGTTTAAGAAAACATTTATTATAACATAAAACTCCTTGGTCATATCATAATACAGAATATTAGTCAATCATCTCATCAGAAATACTTTGTATATATTCCAGATTCATATTCATAAATGTAGAGATTCTTAAGAAATTTATACTTTAGATTATAGCACTTATGAAAATACGCTCTAAATGAAAACTCTTTACAAGGTACAGATTTCTCAATTCTAACCTTAATTATATCAAGTCCTCCTATGAGCTCTCCAGAAACATAGAGCTGTGGATAGGTGGGCCAGTTGGAATAGGTTTTGAGGCCCTGACGAACTTCTTCATCTGAGAAGATATCAAAACTGCTAAACTGAATATTATGTTTGTTAAGAATTTCCACCATCTGCTTGCTGAAACCTGCATACAGAAAAAGAAAACAAAGAACTTAGCTTCTCTCCCCCTCATTAACATACACACAATTTTAAATTAATTCAGAGTACATATTATCTACTAAATATAGATGCCTGCCTCTATTTTACCAGTGATTTAATTAGCACAGCTGAATAGTATGTAAAGAGAAAGCAAATTCCAAGAACTCCTTATCTGACCTTGAAGCACACCACATGTTCAGGTATGGCTTAACTCAGGTTAACCACATGTTCAGGTATGTGTGTGTGTGTATTTATCAAAGTTCCTCTTAAGTATTAGGCACATCTTTTGTTGTAAGAGAAACAGTACTGCTCAAAAAAGCAGAGACCTGAAGCCTGGCACCTGCTCCATCCACCAAGGAGACACATGGTTTAAGCCCTGAACAGCCACCCTTCCTCCCTGTACTTTCCCATCAAGCAGGGGACTGACCTAGACACCTGGCACAGTCCCTCCCAGCTCTGCTGCTCTGTGAATCTACGAGAATCAACACTGGGTGGAGGAAAAAAACTCTACAGTAGTAATTTTTTTTTTTTTTTTGAGAAAGATTGGCCCTGAGCTAACATCTGTTGCCAATCTTCCTCCTTTTTTTCCTCCCCAAAGCCCCAGTAGATATAGCTGCATGTCATGGTCGTACATTCTTCCAGTTGCTCTATGTGGGACGCCGCCTCAGCATGGCTTGATGAGTGGTGAGTAGGTCCGCGCCCAGGATCGGAACTGGCAAACCTCAGGCCACCGAAGTGGAGTGCGAGAACTTAACCACTACATGACCAGGTCGGCCCCTACAATAGTAATTTTTAACTACTACTTGACTATACTGGAAACCCAATTCTGTTTGGTTTCTATTGACCTTTTTTACTGCTTCCTGTGTATATATTTCAGTAGTTCTCACTCTTGACCATCTCTAAATAGAATAAATTAAAAATCAAGAAGGAATGTGTTCTCTTTTAGTCTAAAATGGATATAGCACATTAACTTTCAAAACTACCTCTCTGTTGTTACATATGAACTGTCAATAGACTGACAGTGCTCTTTCTCATCTGGTGTCATAACTTGACAGTTTCTTTTTTAAAACTATTTACATTCCCCAAAGTATGTAATGTGATTTTTTTTTACTGCACTGTAGTGACAATCTTATGTTCCATGATTTTATTATACTTTTGTGACACATTTTTGTTCCATAGTTTTTTGACATCATTTTCCTATTATGACATTAGTACTGAAGAATAAGAGTGTGAATATCAGTCTTTTATAAATCTGTTAGTCTTGTCTGAAAAGAGGATATTTTTCTTTCCATAAGCTAATTCTTCCCAATTGTTTTTCAATACTTTGTACCACTCTACTCTTTCACATTCCATCACTCTTCTTTTCAAACACAGTCATAATTCACTGGAAAATAACCTATTCTTCAGATTCAAAATTCCTACAAGATTTAAGAGCATCAGCAATTATTCTTAAATAAAATCAAATCATAAAATTCAGTATAAGATTAATTGCAAGAATCTTGCAATTAACAGAAGTGCAAAAGCACTTCTACTATTAAAACATGGATCTATTACTGAGCTCCAAACCTTTTCCAGATCTGCAGCTTACTGAGATGAAGCACTGGTATTTATTTATACAGCATATAAGTTGCTTTTCCTACAACTGAAGTGTTAAGTTCATGTACAGCCTGAAGTAAAACACCGATTCTGAAATTTTTTCATCCATCTGGGAGTTCATTAGTAAACAGCTAACGGCTGATTGCTGATGGTTATTCTGTTGCCAATATATTAACTCATTTCTACTGTAACTGGCTGTGAAAAAGCTTTATTTTAGCTTTAGGCAATTACATGCAGACCAGAAAGATTGATTGGTAGTGTTTCATTTTTAAGGGTTAAAGTGGCAAACTGAAAATGTTATGCTTAAGGATAAAATAGTGAGAAGGCTTTATTCTAATAACAAAATATTTACACATACTTTTTTTTTAAGAAAAATGCAAGCATGCAATAAAAATATTTAAAAGTAGAAAATCCTGTTTAACTGTCACAGAACCACCACTTCTACATGTAGTCATTTCTACTCATGACAGGAGACATGAACCAGAGGCCCAACTGCCACAATGCATCACTACCTAACAAGAAAACACTAAAGAACACTTCCAATCCTGTAATGTTTTTGTGTCTGATTTTTTAAAAAGTAAAATCCAGTTAGACGACTCTCACTGCAAGAGAAATGTCTGTACTGTGGTTCAAATACCTTTCGCCTTACTAAAAGCTTTGCTAACTGAAATAGATATAAGAATTCCCAAATAACTTAATTAACCTGCATGTTCAAGGATTTAACATTCTGTTTAAAAAGATGTACATCTCAGTGCTTCTTGAAAATCTTCCTAAAACATGAGAGCCCTCTCTTTCTTGTCCTCTTGAGGAGCACGGAATAAGGACAATCTAATTCTTTGACGACGGAGAACGTATCAATACGTCAGGCTCATTATGCACTATACAATTCCGTAGGTAGAGCCCAAAAAGCAAAGGTTAAGAAGACCGAGATGTGAAATGTGCAGGGGCTGGGCTGTGTCCAAGTAGACTCCAGGACAGACCCTGAAACGGCTTTCAAGGTTTCTTTGATACAAAATTTAAATGCTATTCATTCATGTTTTCCTGATTAACTGAAAGCAAGGTGGGGGCCAGCCAATCAAAAATCAAGCGTAGCTCTACTTTACAAAGGGAGTCCAACGGGAGTAAAGGGTGATACTGACGGTAACGTTTTCAAATGAATTCTGCGTAAAATATGGCAATACCAGCCACTTGAGTTCATGAGTGTTGATAGTCACTGCTTTCATAAAGGAGGCTTTGCCTAACACCTCGTCTCTAATGTGCCAACAGAAGAGCAAAAACAGTTTTCCACTGAACAGGCTCACAAAGGAAGAGGGTGCAAGTCACATTCTTTCTAATAAACAATTTAAGGATGAAGACAGTTTGTGTAGCAGTGCACACAGAAAGGCCAAAGAGAATCAGAGCAGAATCAATGAAGGAAGTGACAGGGCAGTCACAACAGAAGGATCTCCCAATTAATCCTTAAGTAGAAATTTTATTAAAGAATACCATCAATCTAAAATGATCTATTCACTATATGTGATAGAAAGACATGTTGTAACAGAAACCAAAATATTGAGAAACAGAAAAGTCTATTAAAAATGTAGCTATGGGCTGGCCCCGTGGCCTAGTGGTTAAGTTCAGCACGCTCCACTTCAGCGGCCCAGGCTCAGGTGCCAGGTGCAGACCTACACCACTCATTGGCAGCCATGCTGTGGCAGTGACCCACAGACAAAATAGAGGAAGACTGGCACAACTGTTAGCTCAGGGCAAATCTTCCTCAGCAAAAAAAAAAGTAATTATAAAAATTATAAAGAATAAAATAAGTACTAGTACAGAATGAAACTCTGTTAAATCATATAAATCTAAAAATTGTTTTAACTCCCTAATTATGTCTTTTATTATCTAAATCTCTTTAATATGTTTTTCAGACTGCTCTATGTTTTAAAGCTTCTTTTTTCTTTTTTAAAGATTTTATTTACTTTTCCCCCCAAAGCCCCAGTAGATAATTGTATGTCATAGCTGCACATCCTTCTAGTTGCTGTATGTGGGACGCGGCCTCAGCATGGCCGGAGAAGCGGTGCGTCCGTGCGCGCCCCGGATCCGAACCCGGGCCGCCAGCAGCGGAGCTCACGCACTTATCCACCAAGCCAGGGGGCCGGCCCCCTCTTTTTTATTCTAACTTGTTATTTGTACAGTCTTCTAAATGCCATTCAGAAAGTTAATATCAAAATAGCTAGAAATACATCATAAATTCAGTCTAATGAAATAAAAGGTTAAGCAGAAAAATGATTATTTCTACACGTAATTCTAATTTATTTAAATAATCATACAACATCTGAATTGAAAAGACTGGCTCCAAGCTTGGCTCCAACACCCAACACTACCAAGGAAGAACTGAAGGCACAAGGACAATAAACTGACCTGTACGTCAAGTTATCAAGGCAGGTGGCATGGGGCAGAGTTGGGACTGCAGCTCACCTGCATGACATCTAGTCTATGATGCTCTCCAATATAACACCTTCCCCTCTGGTGCCTGAGTATACCTGCCCCAAGCTTCAGTTTTCATCACCCGCCAATTTTATTTGGTTATCATTCAGAAAAGATGAAGAGAATGCTACTGTTCAATTCCAAAGAAGATAACATACTATTGGTTTTACTGTAGGTTTACTAGGTATAACCTGTATAACCTGTCATACAGGTTTGTCCACATCTTACAGCTAGTTCTACAGCACTTCAGACTTGAATGAAAGTATTGAATAAAACCCATTGGGCTGGTGTTTAAGTCCTTATTATTAGGTCACCACAGAAAGTACCAGAAATAATTTTTATGCTTGACAGGAGAAAGTGAACCAGCTGCAACTTCCATTAAAAACAACCACAACACAGAGATTGTCTGTTGCTATCTTTCGTTAACTCTAGTATAGACTCAGCTAGCTTTTCAATACATAAATAGCAGGCATCTGACATGCAAATATTGGAAAAGAAATTTTTAAAGTACAACTGAGAGATAAAGGAATCATTGTTTTATCTTTTTAAGATAGAGTTCATCATGAAACTTTATTTTTAAAACTATACTTTTTCATAATTTAATATGTAATTTGTAACCATATAGGGAAGAATTTACAATTAAATTTCTATTGGAAGCTTGGCTATTTTTATAAAGTCACACTGGACGTGCAGTAATCTTATCAATAGCACACTCAATTTTACTGCCGCCTATCTTAATAAATTCCCTCCCATGCAGCTGAAACAACTACTCTTACGTTCTCAACAGCAACATCAAAAAGCACTAAGGCTCAATTATGTGGCATAATAATGCTGTGCGAGGCATAGTAAAAAGAAAACAACATAAACCCAGAGGGGTCAAATAACTCTAAAACTTACTTAAGGACAGAATTACAAGTGTACATGTGGTACAGAAAATAAGAGTGACTATAAGCCACAGAATTAGGAATCTTTAAATTACTAGCAGCTATACATTGAAAATGATGGCAGTGGGGGAATAATATAGTTATCACATGTTGAGAGACGACACGGAAGGCAAAAGTACACAGGGAAGACACAGGAGCACTACCAAAACTCTGTAAATCGGTCAACTGTTAACCCTGGACCAGGTGAATAAAAGGAGCCTGCTGAGGAAGAGAGGGTAACTGTTAACAGCAAAGTTAACTCAATAGGCAAAGCCCACTAATGGAGACAGCAATATGGTTGTTGGAACCTAATCCCCACTCTGCTACCAGGTGACCCTGAGGAGGTGGCCTTCAGATCTTTGGGTACTTATGTGCACAGAGATGGTGAATTAGATGATTTCTAAGATGCTTTTTGGTTCCAACATTCTCTGAGACTATAGTGCAAACTAATTCATATCACCTAATTATACTATGTCACTGGAAATTATGACCTTTCTGATGTTCAAAGGTATCTGAACACAAGTGTAAGATGTATGGTATGGCCTGAAAAGAGCACGTCCGCCTCAACTGTACCCTATCCTGATAAAGTACCCATTTTGTTAACATTGTCTTAAAAGCAGCTTCTTACCACAACGTGGTTCCTGAGGAGTTCCTTTCATAAACAACATGCAGGGGGCAGCATGGGTTAATTTCTTCAGGCGAAGGTTGAGATCTTCTTTAGGCTGCTCATTACCACCGGGTGGGAAGGAGCCACTAGATGCATGGCGCTGAACTTTTTTGGTCAACTCTGGGGCATGTGCACCATCTAATCGGTCAATTTTCTGAGAATTCTAAAGTTTAAAAAGTCATTTAGAATACATGTGGCATTCCTTCATCATCTCCATATTTCAGTTTCCAAAATTATAACAAGTACAAATCCATAGTTCTAGCCAATTTTTAAAGGGGTCAACACTATTATTGAAGAAGTTTTTAAAAATCTGATTACCAACTGCCTGCAATGCATCTCAATTTTAGAAATAAATGTTTTCTTTTTTTTCCTTTTTGAGAACATACAAGGAAAATACTGCTATATCTCAAACTCAGACCAGATCAGAGTCTAACCTAAGACAGAAAGGATTTTCCCACCTCTCTGGGATGAATCTATTATTAAGTATAAATGAGGTATTTGGGGAACTATGGTAACACCCAGGGGTGCCCTGAAGCATAGATTTGCACCCGCTTCCTAAAAGAGTCATTAATCAAACCAGAACCAGCCAGATGTTTCACTATGTCCAGGCACATACCCTAAACAACCAACTTCTGACCCAACTCAGGGAACTTTTGGGTCTACAGCAATATATCTGGATTTTTCTCAAGAAGCTCCAATCCTGGTTCTGGACCTCCACAGTCCACGGCACTCTTCTCAGACCCCCAGGCAAGCAAACAATGAGACTACACGAAGAAAGGGCAAAGCCAGGAAGAAGCAAATGCCTAATGTTCAGGGATGAGGGGAGTGGGTAAAGAAACCAAGACAGTCCCACGGCCCACTACACAGGCATGAGCTCTTGTGCCATCTTTATCCTTACCTTGAAAAAGAGAAAGGTGGGAACAGAACTAATTTCATATTTTTCAGACACTTCAGGAACAGCTTCGGCTTCCAACTTTAAAATAAAAGAATTTAAGCTTGATTATAAAAGGTCCTTTTTTACTATTTCAACATGTAAATCAGTTTCACATGCACTATCCCTTCAAGTAGATGACGTTTTCAAAGAGTACAAAAGTTTATGACACATTTACATTTAAATGAGACTCACTGGGCTGGCATGTCATCCACCGAGTCTGCAGTGTCAAAACAGGTTCAGAGGTTTTTATTTTGTTGCACATTTCAAAAGATGCCTGGAGGCTGTGAATAAAATTTTTGGTGCACTAGTGACCTAGTAAATTTTCAATCATATGCAGCGACTACTATATTGAAATCCATAAATCACTGACCCCAGTTATGTCATGATTACAGTGCTTATTTTCTGCCCACAGCAATTCTTGCTGTTTGCTCTATTGACTAATTTCAAGAGGCAGTACATCATGACTGACAGTTGCAGCCTTCTGCAAATTATGAAGCAAAAAGGAGTATTTCTTCAATAAACTATTGATGTCTGATAAATCTTACTTTTAACTCCTGCAAGGCTGCTGGACACTCAGCAGATATCTTGCTAGGTTACTTGCTTCTGGGTCTATTCATACACTTAAATGCATTTTAAATAAGATGACTGCATTCTGTTTGATAATTTGAGGCCCTCAACAAGATATGATGTGATATCTGATACATGGATTTAAAACATATTAAATAACACAATTTATAAATAATTAGAACACAACTACTGTAAGCTATTTATGTAGGATTTTATAAACAGTATACTTTAAAAAAGCTGACACATACTGTATCTTTTCCTCATAGGACTGTCAATGTAATAA
This sequence comes from Diceros bicornis minor, assembly GCF_020826845.1. Classification (NCBI taxonomy): domain Eukaryota; kingdom Metazoa; phylum Chordata; class Mammalia; order Perissodactyla; family Rhinocerotidae; genus Diceros; species Diceros bicornis. The sequence goes on along the minus strand of NC_080745.1, from coordinate 92,356,013 downwards.
AAACACTTTAAAACCAATAAAAATCTGTGTTCACATTATACCTGCAGGAAATAAAATTTATGGATAAATTATATTGTTAAAAGTTTTTAAAATCTCTATACTGTATTTTTCCAAGAGTGAAAGATTTGCGCTGGGCTTGAAATACTGTTCTCTCAGAGCTTCAGCCAGTGTGGTGGAGCCACCCCGGTGAGCCTGGACAGCACATGGAGGCAGCCATCTGCCTTTGGTTTGGATTCCCAGCTCATATTCTTGGGTGCTCTTTTACTACTTTAATCTCTTTAGGACGCCCTTTTGGAACCATATTTTTAATTATTTTCATTTTTTTAAATGTATTTATGTGAAAAATTATACACATTTTAAATCAACATTAACTGTCCAATAAAACTGAAAAAAGAACAAAGAAAAGTCAAAGCATTCGGAAACAGCTATTTAGAAGAAATTCTCTCTAAAGTTTTAGAGAATTCTGTGCTGTTTTCTCTCACACAATTCCACAGTCAGACCAGAGAGAGCAGAAAAGGTGATGGATGACAAAGACAGCTCGCTATTTTCTCTTTCAACTAACACCTATTGAGCGTCCACCACACACTGGCCCTGGGCTTAGCTCACCTAAGGTCTCCATCTTTGGTATTACTGGATTCTAACAGAAAAGTAATACAAATCAAAAAAAAGGGGCAATATTAAGTAGAAACAAGATAATATGGTCTTAAACCAGAACAAAACAGGTAACATCCTGACTCATAAAAAGAAATTCCTATACACTGTTCAAAGCTGATCTCTTCTCATATTCCTGCTGGTTTCCAATAGGGTCCCTTACTGACAGCTTTTCTGGGAAGCAAATGATCATCTTGAAATTCCTGCTGAAGCTGAGAGGATCACTACATGCACCTCTCCTCAAATGAGCTCCCAGAAGACGAGGTCTTAATAAGACAAAGGCAATGATGACGACAAATCCTCCTGAGCACAGGCCAGGAGTACTATTCCCCAGAACATCAAGGGCATCTGAAGTCCTAAAACCTTTGCAGCACTAAAACTCTTTGTAAATATTTTTGTTGGATATAAAACAACAGTTATAACAATGAAAACAGAAAATATATAAATATTAAAAAATGATCTGCATTCAGAAGAGACCAAAGATGGTGAATAATAGCTATCTGTGCCATAAACCATGACAGGCCCTTTACATAAGAGTGCCTAGACTACTTACAACCTGGAAAGGTGTGAAGCATATTATCATCTCAATTTTATAGGTGACTAGGTAAAGAGGTAACTTGTCCAAAGAAACGTGGTTAATAAGTAGCAGAGCTGAGAAACAAACCCAAATTCATTTGACTACAACCAAGTCTATGCTTTTTTCACTATACTATGGTTAACTTTTTCTACTACAACAATCAAAAAGACAGACTAAATTTCAAAGATAGGATTTATACATGACTTCAGGACCAAACACGAACATTTCCAGAATGGAATCCCAGACAGAATGCCTTTGGTGGGAACCACTTTTGCTTCCTGTACTGTGATTCTCAAACTTGGACCCTTACCACAGTGAGCTGTGTGTCTCCGGAGAGCAGGCGAGAGCGGGGAGGTGTTGCTACAGTAAGATAAATCCAGAGGTAGGGAATTCTCTCTCTAGTCTACTTCAATTTATCAGAGGTCACCAAAGACCGCCATGATAGTAATGGCTAACACTATGATTTATTCTAGGTCAGACACTGTTCTAAATGCATTTCATGTACTGACTCATTTAATCCTCACAACAATACGTGCTGTCACTACACCCATCCTATTGAAGAAACTAGAACTTAAAGAAATCAGGTAACTTGCTCAAAATTACAATACTGTTGAGTGGTGCAGCGAGGCAGTCTGGCTCCAGAGCCAAGCTCTGCTCATCTCTATACCACCACGTTGCCATTTCACCAAACCCATTGGTTAGTCTTTCCTCATTTTACTAACCTTTCAGCAGTCATTCAGTAAGCATGACCACACCCACCTTCTCGAGACACCCTTCACTTGGCTTTCCACGTTTTCTTTTTCCCTCTCTAACTCTTAGACTCGGTCTCTGGCTCCTTCCTTCACCTCTGGCCAACCTCTACATGGCTGCATGTCCTAGGACTTGGTTCTGAGTCTGCTTCTCTTATCTAGACTCATTCTCCTAGAGCGGTCTCATCCAACCCCATGGTTCTAAACAACACCAACATGGTGACAACACCCAAGTTCTATCCAGGCGAGACCTTTCCCCTCACCTCCAAGCTACACACTCGACATCTGCACTCAGATGTCTACTAGATATCCCCACTAAACCTGCTCCTCCCCAGGGCATATCTATCTAATTTAATCCATCCAGTTGCTCAAATCAAAAAGGAGATAACCTTGATTAATCCATTTCCCTCACCCCCAACATCCAATCCATCAACAGGTCTTCTGGGTTCCCCTCCAAAATATAAGCCAACTCAGATCATAACATCATTTCAATGCTATTTCTCCGCTAGTGCCCAAGGCATCTCTCACTTGGCCTAGTGAAATAGCCTCCTAACTGACATACCTGCTTCTAGTCTGCACCCTTACTCTCTTCAAACCATTCCCCACACAACAGCCAGAGTAATCAACTTAGGAATGAAATCCGAGCTGTACCACTGCCCACAAGGCCACTTGGCCCTTGCCAACCTCTCCAACCTCATGTCATATCCTTTCCTCCTTCACTACCCACTAGCCCTCTGACCTTTTGCCTGCTCCTCTAAGTCTGCACTTGCTAATCCTCTGCCTAAAAGCTCTCCCCCAGCTCTTCCAATGACTGTCTCCTTTTCATTTTTTAGCTCTCACTCTCCAGCCCAACCTAAATGAAGCACCCCAACTCATCCTTCACAGCCTGCCTATTTCTTTTGTAGAACCTATTACTACCTGAAATTACCTTGATAATATGTTACCCATTTATTGTCTATGCCCTTCCTGTTCTGTATTCCCAGTGACTAACACAATGTGTGGCATACAATAAGTGTTCAATATATAAATTCTGACAGAATATTGAACAAATGGCGGTCACTACTCCTAAGCCAAGAATGGGAATGACCACTGGCAGGTGGTAGCACTGAGGATCCAAGGTTGAGGAGAGAATGATTAAACCTCATACAGAAGCTTCTTTCTACCCTGTGACACGTGATACAAAAGGGAAAATTTTCAAAATCAAACTCTTTCTTTAACAGTCAAACATAAATTTCAAAATATATATTTAAAATAATATTTTTGATAACTTTTTTTAAAGATTTTTGCCAAATTTAGCCCAATAACAGCTAATAAACTATGTTAATTACAACATTTTTTTATTATCAAAACAGCATAGCTAAAACTAGGATATTTTTAAGATTTAACAATTCTACTAGAATTATCTGAGAGGCATTTTTAGAGTTCCTAAAAAATGGAGTCCTACATATGCTCTCTAAGATGCCAAATAAACTACAGTCATGTGTTGCTTAACGACGGGGATACGTTCTGAAAAACGCATACTTAGGCAATTTCGTCCTTGTGCCAACATCATGGACTGTACTTACACAAGCCTAGATGGTATAGCCTGCTGTACACCTAGACTATAAGGTACTAATCTTATGGGATCACTGTCATCTATGTGGCCCATCGTTGACCAAAATGTCATTATGTGGCACATAACTCTAGTCAATATTCTGACAATGAAAAGCAAGAATTCGGCTAGTTAGTTGGTACCTAGTTATATAGCTAGTTGGTACCCTCCGGAAATTGCCCTACACTATCTGCTTTCACGTACTAATTTTACAGACATTTAGAAGTAAACAGTGTAAACTACAGAAATTATCTACACTAATTATATAGATCTTTAGAAATTAAACAGTGTAAGCCTATGTCTTTAAGATGGCTGCACATTTAAGAATAAATCAAACTATAAAGATTACTATTTTTAAGGAATCAAAAAATACAAATTTAAGTATATAATGCCTTCTGTACCCCGATCTTATATCTGAAGTTACAATGGATGTAAAACGCAAGTAGAGCAACTACTATACAAACAAGATTAATACTAAATGAAATACAACAGTATAAAATCTCACCAACCACGTGGCTGGTAAGTCGGACTTTGAAAATTTCTGTACTAAAGTGCATTATACAGTTAAATGAGTACCACAGCCTAGCAGGATCAGGATACTAAGCTGGAACTGGGGTGGGGGAGCCTGGCATGAGGGGTGGGAGGTACTTGCACAAAGGAAAGCAATAAAAAAAAATGAGAACATGGTAAGATAAAGGTCCCTACGTCTAGTACCCTACCATCTAGTCAAGAAGCCAATCAAAGTAGGAATTAAATGACAGCACAGACAAAACTACAAGATATTCTCCTAACAGTCCAACCAATGGCACAAACTAAGTTCAGAGACCAAAAATAAAGCCACACGGGTATATAGGAAAGACTTCACACAAAATGGATTTGTTGTGAATCACCATGTTATACACTTTAAATATATACATTTTTTATTTAAAAAATAAAATTAATAAAATCAAATGTAAAATTAAAAAAATAATAAATTGCCACTCCTATTAAAAAACGGATTTGATTTGGACCTTGAACACAACTACTGGTACCCAACGTTTTTGTCACCCAAGAAGCCTCATATTATTCTTCCTCCTTCCCACCCCTCTACCAGACACTCTATCTTCAAAGATTCTACCTACCAAACAAGTGATTAAATGATAAATATGAATCCCATTTTAAAGATAAAGTGCTAACAAACTGACTTTACACAATTTCAAAAGCAAAACCACCTGACATTTTAATTAGCTATTTAATCTTATTCTGACTAAACAGAAGGTTTCTACGAGACTTTCAGCAATAGAAATAACTCATTTATCTCCTCTAAGCCCTTGGAGGTTTGAGAACATCAGAGCCCCAGGATCTGACTAGATATGACAGCAGATGCGCATGAGCAGAACACCACGTTTTACTTGGCACAGGCAAGAGCATGGGTGCACTTTCTCACCACATCATCAGCCCGGGAAATGAGAGGATTCAGATGCAATAAATATGAAAGCCTTGCCTTTCAGCAATCTATTCCAATGAGCACAAACTACTCAGACCAAAAATTTATGCTAACTTTTCTCCATATATTTTGCTATCTTCTACAAAATAACAAATTGTTGATGGCCACAAAACTTTACAATCAAACTATTAAAAACATCGTGTTTAAGATCACCTACATAATTATTCTGTAAATCTAAGTCATAGAATGGACTAATCTCTATACTTCACAAGTCAAAAATGCCAAATTAGGGGCCGCTACCCCGTGGTGTAGCAGTTAAGTGCGTGCACCCCACTGCTGGCGGCCAGGGTTCGGATCCCGGGGGTGCACCGATGTACCGCTTGTCAGGTCATGCTGTGGCGGCGTCCCATATAAAGTAGAGGAGCATGGGCACGGATGTTAGCTCATGGCCAGTCCTCCTCAGCAAAAAGAAGAGGATTGGCATAGATGTTAGCTCAGTGCTGATCTTCCTCACAAAAAAAAAAAAAAACAAATAAACTTAAAAAAAAATGCCAAATTATTAGAGTCATTTAAAAAATAAGACTAAGGAAAAAAATTAAGACACAGAGGTAGTAGAACATCAGTTCTATACCCTAGAAGTTCCAGAAAAGCTCTCATTAAGAAAAGAAAGCTGTTTTAAAATGAACCACATGCCTCTCGTACTGGGAAATGTCAACGCATCTCTCAAATATTTTCCTTCTCATTTGTTCAGTATTGTTCAGCAATTGTGACCTTTTAAATTACCTACCTCACAAACTCCATGCAAATTGTCTTTGCCCTTGATGATGTCTAATGAAAGAAAAACTATGCCATAGAGTAAATTTCCAGAAAGTAATGATGCCTGGATGAACTACCCATCTAGCACTGCCACCCTCCCCATGAATGGCAGGTGCGGTTGGGTTCAGGTATCTCCAACAGACAAGGGCTTCCCAACTCTTGGCTTGCTGAGACACTTAAGCACTTGAACAACTTAAAATCTTACTGCCAAGTCTGGTACCAATGTGAGAAGTAATTCTGTAGTTACTTTAAATAAATCATTCAGATGGCAACTAAGAACAATGTGTTATCTAAACCAGTAACATTATATACATAAAAGCAGACTTACAACAATTACCATCACCCTGATTAATCGTATGATTGAAATGTTTAATCATTCATTTCACTTGTAATCATTATCTTTTATCACTGACCAAACATGCAGTTTTAATGTCCCCTTCTATTATTTATAATGGACATTTTAGGGTTACGTTCTAAGGTTACATTACACATTTCATTGGAATTTTAAATAAGTCCTTAAATTTTAAAAAGCTAACTATCATATTCACACTTGCTCTATCTGCATAAAGAAACACTGGAAGGATTCATACAAAATTAATACAAGCAGTTACTTATGGGGTGGGACAACAGGGCTGACAGGGGAAGGAGTGGGTGAGCCTTCTCAATGGACATCTTTTTACACTGTTTTGATTTTTGAACCACCTAAGCACAATACCTATTCGAAGTACACTTATCTAAATAGAAACTGTCTGAAACTATATCATCTACTATACAAATGAATTAGACTGTGAGAACTCTGTGTTTTCAGTTTACATCAACAGTGGCATACAGACAAACACAGCTGATACAGCTGATGTCATTTTTAACACCATATATGGGTATATTTGCCAACACGTCTTCTGAATTCACAAATTCTGGTTTTACAAAATAAGGCTTTGTTTTTTTGTTTGTTTTTTTAAAATCCAAAGGATTCAGGCTTCTGAATACAGAGTGTGCCTTCCTTCCCAATAATTCATTTCTAAGATTCTCAACTCATATTTCGGCCTTATTGCCTAAACCAATACTAAGTTCTGAATGATAACATTAAAGGTGCTAAACTAAGTGAGCTAATCCACAGTCACAATTATCACTTTCCTAGTACTTACCCACGCAAGAGAGATACTAGGAATGTAGAGCATGCAAAACCAGAGTGAAAACAAAGAAGGCAACATGCAAAACAGAGTAAAAACAAAGAAGGCAAGAGACAGACTGTCTGGCTTCCTTTTTCCTCTGCTTCCTGAACAGGTTAGAAAAACTTGCAGTTTCTCCTCTAGGTTTGCATCTACCCAATCCCAGACAGCAACTTCTTCCCATTCCCCTGGGTCCTAGCAGCCTTTACATACTCTTTCTCGAATCACTTTCCACAGCATACCTAGCTTTTCAATAAAATAAGTCTTTTTAAAATTTTTACTACATTAAAACCACAGTTACCCACAGTGAATGACCTAGTCTGCTTTTGCTCACAAACCTTCCCCCACTGTCCACCCTGCTACGGACTGATCCCATCCTCCCACCCAAGCAGTGTTAGGGAAAGTGCAGTCAATTTTACACTATTCGGTACTGGAGAAATGCAAAACTATTTTAAGATTTTTAAGAATAATGTATCACAAAAATAACAGATCCCAACCCCAATTATAAACACGTGGAATTCGGAACCACTCCTCTCTTATATTAGTTAATAAAATGTAGTCTAACCCATAAGTCAGAATTAAACTCATAAAAGACACAACACTGAAAACGTAATACCTTTACAAATGAAACTTGAGGGTGTTCTTTGGCTAACTCTGCCATCACGTCGTTCATCTGAGCACACTGTGGAGCCCATGGTGCCCAAAAATGGACCACAAGGAGGGACCTGTAAATCAAAAAAATTATAGTATCTTTAGAAAAAAGCAAATACTGGTATAGATTAAATTCTATTACAAAAACAAAAAAAAAACCTTAACAGGAACCGCCTGAAGTGCTTCTGTGCTGCTAGAATTTTGTTGTATTAAACGCAGTCTGAGCTATGAGGACCTGCAAGGTCTTAAGAATCCTTCAGGTGAATTTTCAAGTTGATGACATTTCTGAGTCAATACTGAGCTCATATGAAGTGGTTCTGAGTATTCATCCATCTCACTAGTCATGTAAATCAACCATATTTTCAGACCCTTAGGAAAGGTGGAAACTAAATTTCTGTAGTCGAGGCACAATGTTTGTGAAAAATGTGGCTGCATTATCACTATCAATGTTAGCACTTACTTTTTAAACATGGTACTGTGACGAAGGGGCATGATTGTGACCACAGGAACAGGAATCAAATGCTGAAAATGAAGGCATGCAAGCAGAGAACAAGGGAAAAATGGATCTGCTTTTTACCAAGATATACTTTTTTATATTGTGCTACAAAAGATTTCCTAAAAATTGATAGTATAAACAGGCAGAATAGTGGATTAACAAATTGTTGATGAAATTCTTAGGAATCTCAGTGTATATCAACCAACTACTTTCACATAAAATTATCTCGAGCAAGGATATCTTTAAGTCTATCCTCATATCCAACTGAAAACCCTGGTTTATAGAATTCTAAATTCAAATATAATCCTTCCAACCAAAAAAAAAAATCTGAAAAATCTGGAAGAAAACACATTTAAAAATGTTACATGGAGAAAGGAACCAAGGACAACTAACCTGTGGGCAAGAAAAGAAGTAACAAACTGTAAAACCAATAAAATAATACAGGTGAGAGAAGGAGCCTACCACCCAGTGTCAGAGAGGGGAAGTGGAAGGAGGCCCTGGGGATTTCAGAGGTAGGAGGCACAGGATATGGTGACATTGGCGGTACAGTCTAGAGCTGGCCCCATGTTTCTGGCTTAAAGACTGATGGCTAGTGGTGGCACTAGCCGTGAATCGTAGTATAGAAGCTGCAAACCTGAGAGAAAAGGAAGGCTAGTGGGCTGTTAGTGATGGTCTGGAGCTCAGGAAAGAAGTCTGAGCTTGTTCTGCAGAACTGGGAATTAAGAAATAGTGCCAGCACCATGCTCACCCATACAGGAGGATAAAGAAGCTGAGGCCAGAGCCTCTGGGGCTCACCAATACTAAGTTAGGACAGATGGAAGAAAAGGAGCCCAGGCAGCAGACCAGAGAAGGGACTAACAGGTACAGTAAGGTTAAAGAGTCTCACAAAACTCAAGAAGGAAGGAGTAACAATCATCTAATGCAGCAGGAAAGGGCAACTAGAAATGATGAGAGCAATTCCAGTGGATGGTAGAAGCACAAGTCAGATTGCAGCCAGTGGAGGACTGAACTGAAGATGAGGAAGTAGAGACTGCTGGAAAGCTACTCTTTAAGAGATTCAGCTGTAAACAGAGGGCTCTGTTTCAGCGGTCCAAGCACGGACCTACACCGATCTGTTCATGGCCATGCTGTGTTGGTGGCCCACATACTAAACAATAGAGGAAGACTGGCACAGATGTTAGCTCAGGGTGAATCTTCCTCAGCAAAAAAAAAAAGAGAGAGATTCAGCAGTAAACAGAGAGAAAACTAGGCAGAGGCAAAGACAGGATCAAGGGATGGGCTCTTTTTTCTTAATACAAGAAAATCTTTAAATACAAGAAAATCATAGTTTATTTTGTGAGAGGGCAGTGGAGAAGGAGAGGTTGAAGACACGAGAGACAACCAAGGATGCAAGGTCTCAATGGGGAAATCTGAAGCAGAGAAGAATTCACCTAGCAAAGAGGGACAGTGTCCTCTGGATCAGGAGTGAAGAAATCAAGAATGGGTAAAGCTACAAATAAATGTGTAGGTGTCGGAGGAGGGGCAAGTAGGAGGAGAGCTGGGGAGATGCTTCTGGAACTCCTGTTTTCCCAGGTAGGAAGCAAGGTCATTTCTGACACAAAGGAAAATGGAGGACAGGGGTCATAGACAGGAATGAGGAAGAAGGGAGAGCTGCCCAGGGGGACACAAGACAAAAGCAGGAGGCTCTAAGGAAGACCAACCTAAGGCGGGAAGGACACATGGTAGGGCCCCCAATCAATGGGTTATAATTTGTATCCAGCAGAACAGGGAAGCTTCAGTGTGTGAGAGGTGGGCCTCAGCGTCTATGGCAGAGAATATTCTGTTCAGGTGTGTTTCACCAAGCACTGTTTCCTTCTCCTCCTGGGCACACAGCTACACTACATTCCTCAGTCTTCCTTGCAGCTGTCTAGGGCCCTGGAACTGAGTTCTGGCCAGTAGAATGCAGGCCAGAAGAGATCTACCTGCACCTCAAAACCCTTCCACATGAGCCTCTGCCTACTTCAGCCTGACCTCGCAGAGCCTCTGCAGAGGATGCAGAGGAAGGCCTAAGGGATGGTGAGAAGGAAAAAGTAACCTGTGCAAGACTCTTCACAGCAGCCTCAGACACAGTAGCCAAAATCTGGAAATAACCCAAATGTCCACAAATTGGAAAAACTGTTGTGTATTCATACAATGGAATACCACTCAGCAATAAAAAGGAACCAACTATAGATACATGGATGAATCTCAAAAACATACTGAGCAAAAGAAGCCAGACATAAAAGAACAGGAGCTCTGTGACTCCTTTCACATAATGTCCAAGAACAGGCAAAACGGATCCACAGCAACAAAAGCAGATTAGCGGCGAGGATTACTGGAAAGGGGCTAAGAACATCCTGGGGGTCTATATTCTTCTTTTGAATGATGGTTACTTGTGTGTACACAACTGCCAAAATTCATCACACCTAACAATTAAGAGCTGTGCATTTTATTACAGATGTAAGTTAACACCTCAATTTCAATTTTTTAAAAATTGGGATACCACTTTTTACCAGATTGAAAAAATATTTTTAAAATCATAATATTCAATGATAAAAAGGATGAGTCAGACAAGCACTTTCATATTCTGCTGGTAAAAATTAAATTGGAGGCGCCGGCCTGGTGGCAGAGTGGTTGAGTTTGCATGCTCCACTTCGGCAGCCCGGGGTTCAAGAGTTCGGATCCCAGGCGCAGACCTAGGCACTGCTTACCAAGCCATGCTGTGGTGGCGTCCCACCTATAAAGTAGAGGAAGATGCGAACGGATGTTAGCTCAGGGCCAACTTTCCTCAGCAAAAAGAGGACTGACTGGCAACAGATGTTAGCTCAGGGCTAATCTTCCTCACCAAAAATAAATAAATAAATAAATAGGAACCTTTCACAAATTTCTTACACACCTTAAGTACCTACCCTAAGGAAGTAATTAAAAAGACAAAGATTTATGTATATGAATACTTTCCCATTATTTTACATAGAAAATAACTGTAAAAATCTATTGTTCAACAATATAGTTTTTTAATGGTCAAGCAATAAAATATTATAACACCATTAAAAATCATATTTCAAGTAATTTTTAATGGCATGAGAAAATGCTCACAATATGATTACAGTTTTTAAAAAATTAAAATAGGTTACCAAACTGTTTAACAGTAAGAGCCAACATACGTAAAACAGAAAAGGACACACACAACTTAAATTCCATTACTACTAATGTGGCTTTGAAGAGTAATTTAACTTCTCTTAACTTCCACATTTGTAAAATAACAATAACTAACACCCTGGGATGTTGGGAAGATCAAACAAGAATATAAAAGCACTTTGAAAACATTAAAGAATGATATTAATTAACAATGTTAATTGTTATTTTAAATTATCCACACTATTCTCAAATTTAGATGCTTAACTTCCACTTTTCAATTAAGTACAGGATACGTAATATCATAAGAACATAAACGTGAAGCAAACATAAATGCTGTCATCCCCTCCTGGATTATATGTGACAGGATTCTCTCCACCTTTGTGGATAGCCCAACATGCAGGGTGCATTGTTTAAGGAAAACTTTTAGAGAAAGACCAGGGTCAAATCCTGACTAATGTGATTTTAAACAATGTAATGAGCTTCAGTTCTTCATCAATAAAACAATCAGTGCTCAATAAATGGTTGTCTCTCTATTAAGGGTCTTCTGCTCCTACGGTTATTCATCCGCAGGTAACACCAGCTACCATTTATTAAACACTATCATATACTAGACTCTGTTTAATATTTTATAAATGGGCAAAACCTTAATTACTCTGCAAATGGGTATTAATCCCCATTGTATAGACCAACTGAGGTTTCAGTAACAAACTGATTAGATGACTGAAGCAAAAAAAAAATTTCAACTCATACAAAATTTTTTAATTGAGAAGTGATGATTTGGAAAGTACACTTTGATTACATTGAAGAGTACTATTTAATAATGTTAAACTTTTCCATTTTCACAAAAAGCAGCAGAGATTTATTCCTTCCCCAGATGCCACGCGTCATTTCCCACGTGCCCATTTAAACTAACCATTATGGAAAAGGTATGTTGTTTTCTGGGTCCTTTCAAGTACAGACCAGTGGCAAGAAAACACCCAAATGGTATTCACATTTAAGCTTTTACCAGTTGTATTATTTTTAAAGACTTTTATGTTAAAAAAATGAAACATAAAAACAAAAATGTGAAAACACACAAAAAGCAAAAGAGTCTTCCAAGTGATACTAAGTTCAAACACTTATTAAGGGCAGGTCCACACAAGCCCTGCTCATTTCAGGAGGCCACCTCTGGAGTACTCCGTAACCGTGCTGCTTTACGATCTGTGGCGTGTTGCATGAATCAGAACCCGCCTTTCATCAATGAGTAAACGTCATTTCCCGGCCACCTCCCCTAGCTTTTTTTTTTTTTTAAACAATTTTCCAAGTAAACCTGAAATGCTGCAAGAGCTGTTAACTTAACCCCATTCTCAACAAAAGCACCTCCCCATCTCATCTGCACTCTCCATCTCATTCTTCCAATCAGAGCACTACCCGCCTCTAATCCACAATCCCACTGCATTCAGGTCAACAAGTACTTATTGCCTGTGAACTCCACGCAAGCCCTCTGCTCCCCACTGAACACAGGGCTCCCGCATGCAAGGCTATGACATGGCATGCCATTATGTTACGTGCATCCTCTCATTTAATCCTCACAGCCCCGAAGCGGGCACGATTCCAACCCATCTCCCGCGGAGGAAACTCAGGTCTGGTAACGAAACCCGCCCAGCGGTTCCACGGCTAGCAGGCGGCTGAGTTGGGGACCGGCTCCCAGGAACCCGACGCCGGAGCTCGCATCTTACCCACCAGCAGGACCGCCGAGAACCACCCGGTCCCCGGAGGGCGCTACAAGGGGAAGTGGTACCACCCCTAGGAAGCCCCCGTGCGCCCGCGAGCTGACTGTGAGCGTTTGTACGGCTCGGGATGTCCATCTGTCCCCCAACAGGGGCTCTACGCACCCCTGCCGGCCTCTGAAGTCGTCCGAGAGCGAGAGGCCGGGTGCCACCGGGACAGCCCGCGAAGCCGGTTGGGGAGACAGGAAACCCCCGGCCGCAGCCGCGGGCGCGCTTGGGACGCGAGCGCGGCCCGAGTGTCCACAGGCCTCACCCGCCCCCTCCAGGGCGGCAGGACCGCCCCCGCCGGGCCTGCCCCAACCGCCGGGTGCGGACCGGCGGCGGGGTCTCCGCGCCTCCGGCCGGGCTGAGTCACCGCGGCCGCCGCGCCCAGGCCGCCAGGCGACAGGCAGGATCGGGGCGCGGGCCTGGAGCGCCCGGCGGGCCGGGGGTCGGGACGGGCCCCCTCCTCTTCCGGGCCGGGAGCTGGGGGTCCGGGGCTGCCCCGGCCGCTCCGCCCAGGCCCAGCCGAGCCGGGCCGCCCGCCGCCCCGTGCCCTCGCCCCCGCCGCCCGCCGCCCGGCTTACTTGGCTCTGAGGCGCAGCAGCTCCTCAAACTGCCGGGCCGAGCCGACCTCCACCACCGCCGCCGCCGCCTCAGCCGCCCCCGCCGCCATGCTGCCGCCGCCAGACACGACCAATCGAGCGCGGGCGGCGGAGGCGGGGCCTCGGGACGCTGCGTGCGGACGCCCCGCCCCGCCCCGCCGGGGCCTGCGCGCGCGGAGACTGAAGTGCCGGAGCGCGGGGCTTCCGGCCGCGCCTGGGGGCGCAGCAGCGCCTGACCCCCGAGGATCCTGACTGTCGGGAGTCCCGCCCTCGGAGATCCGGGCGGTCGGGCCTCCTGCCTCCCGGGGCCCCGGGCCTTCCTCGCGGCTCCTCCAGCAGCCGGGAGAGGGGTGTGCGCGTGGGTGACGTGTGTAAGTGAAGTCAGGTGTGCCCATGTAACAAGCTGAAATTTTAATCTAAAATGGAATTATGCAAAGCCGGGGATGGAATGAGAGGTCAGGGAAAGGGAGGTTGCGCCGTCTCCGAATGTCAACACTGACAGGGCGCTTCGAACTCGGTCCTGAAGGACCACGCACCCCCGCCACCGCGTGTCCGGCCGCAGGCGCCCCCGGCGGTGCCACCCCTGGGCTCAGCCCGTGCGCGGACCCATCACCCACGGTGACCTAGGAGCAGCAGGGCCCGGGCGGGTGCGCCGCCTCCCAGAACCACAGGCCCAGCTCCCGGACCCCCACGCTCCTTTCCAGGATCTCGCCCCTGCTTCCAGGACCCCCGCACCCCTCTCTCTCGGGCCCCTCTAACCTCGGGGCCGTCCCTGGCTCCCCTTGGCATCCCCCTCACGTTGACTCTCCAGGTGGTGTCCTCTCCCCGACTTTCCGCTCCGCCTTGTCGTGCCTCCCACACACTCCGCCGCCTGGGTAATCTTGTCCATGCCCCTAATTTCTTCCACTGCCAGGGAACCCTCAACCGCAAGCCGAGAGCCCTCCCCTGCCCCCAGGGCCCAGGATCCATCTGCTTTGGGGAGGGGGCGTCTCCTGTTGGACGGCACCGGTCCACCCCGGGCCTTCTCTCCAAAGCGCCGCTCCTCCTATAGTTCCCTTCTCACTGAAGGTCACCCTCCCACCCAGACACGTGGGGCTCCTCCCGGACAGCTCTCGGGCTAGGCGCCGTCTTTGAGGGCAGGCCCCAGAGTCTTCCCTCAGTGTTCACTGCACCCTGTGCTGCTTCTACCACGTGCACAGCCCACCGTATTAGAACTGAGCCTGCCTCCTCCACCAGTCCCAGTTCTCATCAAGGGCCAGAACTGAGTCTCTCTCCCAGTGCCTACATTAGAGCCGAGCACACAGTAGGTGCTCAGTACATGCTCACCACGTGCAGCTGGTGGAGAGTGAGCTCATGGAGTGTCAAAGACTTAGTACAAAAAAAATGAAATATATTTTATTAATTTTATATTGATTGTATAATAATGATAATACTTTGGATATATTGGGTTCTGTGAAATATATTATTAAAAATAAATTTACCACTTTTTAACGCAGTTACTAGAAAATTTTGAATTACATTGGTGACTTTCACTTGTGGCTCACTTGGTGTTTTCTCTTGGGCAGCTCTGCTCTAGGGATTGAAATTGGCCTTTAGGAGCCAGGTTACATGTATGGTTCACCCTGAGAGATTTTACTGAAAATGGTAAATTACATTATTTAAAATGCAATAGGAAAGCAATGAGGAACAGTTTTGTATCCTGACTGTGGTGGTAGATATGCAAACCTAAACATGTGATACAATTGTGTAGAATAAAATACACACACACAGATGAGGGTAAGAAAAAATAGGAAATCTGAAAAAGATGGATGGATCATATGAACATCAGCATCCTGGTTATGATACTGTACTACAGTTTTGCAAAATGCTATCTTTTGGGGAAGTGTACACAGGATCTCTCTATATCGTTTCTTACAGCTGCATATGACTCTACAATTAAAGTAAAAAGATTAGGTTTTTTTTTAAAAAAAGTTAGTAGGGGCTGGCCCCGTGGCGTGGTGGTTGACTTCTCGTGCTCTGCTTTGGTGGCCCAGGGTTCATAGGTTCAGATCCCGGGTGCAGACTTGCACACTGCTCATCAAGCCATGCTGTGGTAGCGTCCCACATAT
Organism: Diceros bicornis minor; assembly: GCF_020826845.1. Classification (NCBI taxonomy): domain Eukaryota; kingdom Metazoa; phylum Chordata; class Mammalia; order Perissodactyla; family Rhinocerotidae; genus Diceros; species Diceros bicornis. The sequence continues at coordinate 92,340,270 of NC_080745.1, read as the reverse complement.
AAAATAGGGGAGGATGGGCACAGATGTTAGCTCAGGGCCAATCTTCCTCAGCAAAAAAATAAATGAATAAAAATAACATCAGAATCATCTTTTTTAAAAAAAAGCTAATAAAACCTAGCGATTACTATGAAAAAAATGCAATAGCAGAGATGAAAACAGCATGTTGCAAAATAGGATGTATACTCCGATGGCCATTTTTAAACACAATTGTATGTAAATAAAATATATAACTATATGTAGCTGAATGTAGCATAGAAAAAGGTCTTCAGAAGGATGTGCCCCAAAATGTCAGGAGAGCTTAGCCCCAAGAGTCAAAACAAGGGAGTTTTAAAGGGAGGATCTTCACATTTTACCATTATCCACTTCTTAGCATCATTTGTATTTTTTCAAAGAACATGCACCGGCTTTGTAATTTAAAAAATAATGAAATTGTGATGCACTAGGGAAATGTGCTATAGTGAATCTTTTTCAAAAAAGCAGTAATCACCCCTCTAATGGGGCTGTTTTAAAAATCCTAATATTTCATTTAAATGGAATTTGCTGAAAGTAGCATACACCAGCTGCAGAGCATGTTCCTACTAAAAAAAAAAAAAAAATTTACAAAAACTCCCGTATAACATTTCCAATTCTGCCTTCTGCCCTATTGCAGTTGTCACTATTGGTATTAACAGGCCTAAGGGTCAGTAGATGACCTCTGAGCTTTAAAATGCTCTGACTTGGGCAACAAAGACTACTCCACTCAGCCCTGAACCCAAGCCACATGTCTATTTATCATTCAGTGCTCCATGAGCTGATGATGTAAAATCTGTCACTGCCAACTGCCACTTTGTAGCCAAGGAAACTGCCCAGACCCACAGCAGGGAAGGGGCAGCGCCAGGACCCTCCCCAGGCCTTCCCTTCACTGCCCCAAGCTCTTCTCATGCGCCACCACCGCACCCCATCCCGCACTCTGTTGACACTCTGGAAAGCCCAGTCCTCTCTCTCTGTCTCTAAGCATTTTCAGGTCCAGAGGGAAAACCTCGTCATTATCATATTAAGCTGGTTTGTCGGTTACAGAATACTCTGCACCTGGCTTTCCCTTATGCCCTGTTAGTGCTGGAAAGCTCAAAAACACAGAACAGCAAGATGTTGGGGCTGGTTTTGGCCTATGTCTCCAGTGTGAGTTCATCCCAGGCACTGACATTCTGCTGACTCCATGTGGAAGCATCCTTTAGCCATGTCCTATTCTCTCTTGGGAGGGGCACTCCCCCTAGGGAACCTAGTGACACTTCATCTTAAGTGCTCTCTGGGCAGGGCCTCTCCGGGGCTCCCAGGCCCTGCTTGGTCAGGAACCAAGAACCGCTCTCCCAGGACGGCAGCACAGCCTGGTGGGACAGTTAGGTTTCCCCGAGGGTGCTGTATGCACTTCAGAGGCCGGGAGCGTGGGGATCAGGAAGCTTGGGTCTGGGTCCTCAGGGCTGAAGTCCTGCCTTGGAGAACCGAAGCCCCAGACAGGACTGCAGGGGCCCCTCCTGGCAGCAAAGGAACTTCACCCTATGTCTGTGAAGTGAGCCAATTTTAAAGAGCGGTGTGCGTGTGTGTGTGTGTGAGATTGACGTGTAATTATTTTTCCAGGTAATGACAGCTAACATTTACTGCGCCTAAACCAGCAAGGAAATATTTTGGCCATACACTTTTGATAATGCATCATTTATTCCTGTGGCCAACCCAGTGTTACTCCATTGCAGGGCACAGGGCTGTGTACTAGGTGCACACAAATAACCCGGGGTGAAAGGATACTTGGTGAGCATAAACGAGGACTAGGAATTGAATTCCCATCTGGCGGGGTCTTTGTAAACCCCACCAAGAGGAGCTGAGAGACACAAGGGGGACTGGGAGGGAAAGAATGAGAAGGCATTTTTAATGGACAAAGTATGGCATTAAAAAATGTTGTTATTCAAGTGAAATGGCCAGTTTCCTTTCTTTTAAGAGAGACTCTTAAATTCCAATTACTCCGCCCCCAAAGACCAGTTGAGAATAACCCCAACCGGAGGGAATTAATTTCCTTAGGAATTTCACTGTTACAAGATTGATGGAGCCCCCCTGCAGAGAAACAGTAAAACTGTAAGTACAGTAGATTTGCACCTGAAGGATACATATTTTAATTTCTGTTCTCAAGCTGCGATAACATTTTCTCTAGCTACTATAAAAAGCATAAATGAACACCCGCATGTCTGCTGGAACTTGCTAACACGGAGCTCCCTGCGAGGAGTCCGCACCCGGCTGGGAACACCTGGAGCCCCAGCGCTGCGAGCTCTGTCTACGCAGGTGGCCGGGGCCGTGGCCACGGGCGCAGTGACCACAGCTGGGCACAGGACTGAGGACTTCCCAGAGACTCCGCACTGCAGGCTCGGGCTCTGTCCACACACTGGTGGCCCCGGGCAGTAGCCAGGGGTGCAGTGACCACAGCTGGGCACAGTACTGGAGATACCCCAGAGCCCCCACACTGCAGGCTCGGGCTCTGTCCATGCACTGGTGGCCCCGGGCAGTAGCCAGGGGTCCAGGGATCATGGCTGGGTGCAGGCCTGGGAAGGGCCTGAACAAATGGGTCTCCCCAGGAGCTCCGTCGGGTCAAGACCAGGTTGATCAAAGCCCAGAGCAGAATCCCTGGATCAGATCCTCCTAAGTCGACTCCCATCCCCACGCCTCAGCCCTGCCACCCACCCTGGCATGGCCCCCTGCAAAGGGATCACCAGCCTGGACCAAGAATGGGGGAATCAAGAGGTAGAGAGGCTGTATCCTGCCTCTCCGGAGCCCTCCAGGGAATTTCAGCCTGCTGTCCATCAGCTTCGGTGGCCCCAAGAGTGGGCCTTGGGAAGGGTCTCTCCCAAACCACGTTGCGATAAACTAGACACTGCATCCAACCAAGCAACCAGCCCTTCTTCTCCTTAGCCCAAGGGCCCCCTGGCAGTTGGGATGCTTCAATTGTCACCCTGATAGCCAAGGATGAGTCTGGGATAGGGAGGTGGGAACTGGCTATGAGGTTCCCTCTGTCAACCCTTAGGAGCCTGGCACTTGATTTCGGCAGGAGTCGGCCAATGTTCTGTTCCCTTCCTTATCAGGAACCATGTTTATTGGAAGAACTCTATGTATATGCTGGCTATAAAGGTTGTTTATGCTGTCATAGCTATATTTTTATTGGTTGTATTTTTGCTGCACTTGCTTGAAAAATAATTATTTTCAAAGAAAAGAAGAATTATATATCCAGTAAACTAAATAAGACTCATGTTTATTAGGGACCTCTGACAGCTCCTCAAACGTGAAAAAAGATTTCGAAGCAGCAAATGGACAATTTATGTGCAAGTTTATTTGTAAAACAGATTTCAAGACATACTTCATCTTGGCTCCACCAATAAAAATACATTCCATTTCTTTTCAGAAGAGCATGTTATCTGATAGTTTCACAGTAATCTGGTTTCCCCTAAGAAGATAAGACTATGTGGATAAGCGTGTACCCACTAACCTAATCTAGCACTGGGTTGAATGTTTTGGGGTTGCTATACACACGCTCACACAGATGTGACCACATCCCTAAGGTGCTCTCTAGAAGAAATGTATTTCTAAGAATTGTAGTTCACAAATCTTAATCCAATTGCTGCAATCTCCAAAAACTCTTTAGTCAAAATAATTTTTAAACACGTTTTTTTAATTGTTTACAATTTATCTGTAAAAAAAATTCATCTTGAGAGTTGACTGTCCATTCTCCATCCCCTGCATAAATTCTAACTTCGTCTCTTCCCCCAGGACCAGCCAGGGCGGCAGTGTGGGTTGTAGAGCCCGTCTCCAGGCTGCAGGTGGCATCAGCGCCTCTTCAGGCTGGAGAAGGAGCGTCCTTTGTTGAGCGGTTTCTTTATTCAACCTAGAGAGGCCACAATTCAGAATTCACACAGACTGATGCTATATCTGGAGACGCTCTGCTGATCCACCAAAAACCTGACCTGCCAACTTTTAACACTTTCTCCCGCCTTCTTGTTCCACAGCTGTGTATTTGAGATCCTGTAAAATGTCCCCAGTCTGCACTGTCCAGACGAAAGCATGCTGGCAGGGGTGGGGGGAGGGGGGGGGAGCGTTCTGCACGTGTCACTTGCACACACACTTCCACGTGTATCTTTGTTTACCTGAAGGTCCAGTTCCCGGTGCGATCACCCCAGATGCAGATTCAGGAGACTTTATTGATCACGAGCATACATAACCACTGTGTATGTTTACGTGCAGCTGCCTGTTCTCCTGAGCCAAACATTTTACGTATAAACAGTATTGTATGTGTGTCTGTGTATTTATTCTCCAAGTCCATTTGGAGATAATTTTCTGCTCCTATCTGTAATTCTTGTTTCAAATCTGGGAAACTAAAGGCACAGATGAGCTTCCCTTGGTGTCATAAACAAGATGGCTTGTAAAATCAGAGGTAATTCTTAAGAGAGCTAAGAGTTCTAACCAGGCAAGCACCTTCAGGCTGTGTGGCTCCAAGATTTCACATCTCAAGGAGGACCCTTCCAGACCCATGCCCCCTCGTTTGAGCTCACGATCTGGGCCCTCTGTCCAACTGACCTTGGCATTCTTTCATAGGCAGCAGGAATGCACGATGCTTGCAGCACCCCTACTCCGTCAACTGTGGGACCTTCAGGTCACCTCACAGAGTGGACATCTGGAGTGGCTCAGAGTGTCCACCACGAGCAGAGGTGGCCCTTCCTACCTGTGGAAGGAATTCAGGGTACAGAGATCTGGGAACACTGAGAAACACACACACACACACACACACACACACACACACACACACACACACACACCTTAAAGACACAGCTCAGCAATACACAGCTAATAGTTCTGGGGACCAAGCTATGGCCAAAGCACACAGTCAATCACTGGTTCTTTAACACTTGGCGGACTCCATCCCAATCTGGAAAGCTAACTGACTTCACTTCAGTCAAATCAATGAGCACAATAGCCTTATGCTTGCCAAAATGCCTCAAAAGTCTGCCACACCTACAACAGCTTCCTTCCCATTCCCTCTGTCCTCTAAAAGCCAACAGTGACACTTTCCCCCGGTACAGGACAAAGGAACATAAAGTTTTTTTTTTTTTTAATCACCTGAAATCTGTATTCTTGAACTTCTTCCAGAGTTGTCCAGCCTGGGCTGTGTGAATGTTGGCCACCACGACGGACCCCACTGGAGTCCAGTGGGCAGGACGCAGCAGGAATGCACGATGCTTGCAGTACCCCTACTCCGTCAACTGTGGGACCTTCAGGAAGGTGTTGAAGTAAGAAAATAACCCTGAACGATGTGAGTGGATTTGGATTTGCTTCAAATTCTGAAAGGATTCCCCGTTTGGATGTCTCCAAACTGGCTTGCCCACCTTGGATTTCAATGGCTGGGATGATTTTTCTGTAAAACGATTGCTGACTTTAAATTCCTTCCTCTACAACCAAAGAAACAAAAAAGAAAGGTAAAAAGGAAACCACTGACTTTTAAGTGATGCATAGGCTCTATTGCCCCGTAGTACGTATATGAAATAAATGGACCCGTATTTCATGTTCTCACGATAAAGAAGCTCAAGTTTAAACCTCCATGGTTGTGTCCTCTCGCCAGAGTAAAGCATAAACTTGGTGGTGACTCCATTATTAGCCTAAGTTTAAGTTAGTATCTATTATTCACTCATTCATATGAAATATGCTTTATTTTAATCAGAAGAAATATCTCATTAAGAAACTTCAATGACAACATTACCTTTAGACTTTTCAACTATGACATACATTCTTTTTTCCAGTTTACATCTGCTGAACTAAGAAATGAGTAATAGGAGATATAAGAACAAAAAGTCTTCTTCCTATGATAAGTGACAGATGTGTGGGACCCTAAAATGCGTAGCCCTTTATGCTACGGATCTGAGGGAGGGGCGGGGCTCAGCCACGTCTGGCCGATTCTGCACAGACGTGACCTGACAGCTCTACCGGCGCCCAGCCCATCAGAAGTCAGGCTGCAGCTGCCCTAAGGGCTGAGATGGAAGAGGCATGAGCTCCCAGGGCGTCAAGGAGGTCTGCAATCATAGCTTGCTGCCCTCGCATCCTCAGCCCCTCCACGTGGGAGGCCCCACTCGGCCCCATGTTCTAAACTGCCATGTTTATTCCTATTGCCCCAGATTCTCAGACCTTCTTCCCAGGCTGCTGAGGACCAGGAGGGATGCCCTCACCCATTTGGGTGATGTCTTTATTTTCCAGTTTCCGCAAATTCTCTATCACTGCATCCCAGCTAGAAGTGACTAGACCCCTCTTCAGGATGCACTTCACAATGGACTCCTGGCCACCCAGGAGTCAGGTTGAGTCAGGTTATTATATCCTGCCTTACCCAGGACCAAGTTATTATTGGCCATCACTGTATTTACCCCACAGAAATATGTCCTTTTATGATGGGACATAAATATTAAACAACAGTGTTCTGGAATATCTGGTCACTAACACGGCAGGATAAAGCCAAATTCCAAACGAATCCCAGGGCCCACTCCTAGCCTTAAATGAAATGTTCTATTTTAAGGGACAGCTATGAAAATCTTTAACAATATTTAGCAAACTCTTCGGCAGGGGTTTGTCTCTTATTTACCAGAAAATGTAGTTCATGAGTTTGAGTATCTTTGCTTCTGTTTTATAATTTCAAATAGTCAGAAAATATTGCATTCACTGGCAATCAATTTATTGTGATTGATAAAAAGGAGTTAATAAAAACCCCCTTAGAAATAAAAAGCAGGTGCATAGTGATATATCTTGCATGGTACCTTCTTTCAGCTGTGCATCAAGAAAGCAAGCTTTTTACTTCTCCCCAATAAGTCTTCTCCCCTTATTTTCTACACCTAGTGAGTCATTTATAATCCTTATTATTTCCAACCCACACACTATTGTGGCATCAGTCATATTTCCACATGCTGGGGGCTTCTCCTTACTATGTTCTGAGAGCTGAGAGGCAAAAACATCCTATAATTTATATGAAAATACATGCCAAAAATGGATTATCAAACATAACCAATGTGACTTCATACACTTGCAAATAAAAAAATTTTAGGATGGAATATAAAACATCATGCTAAAATTTCAATCTCTTGTTGAAATATAGGGTGGCATAGAAAGTACACTAGTGTCTGGCATTTAAAAAACATTACCAAGTGATTAGACAAGGGAACAGGTGAAAATGAGATACAAATTAAGACTTTGTGATCAAACCTAAAGCTATTGATTTTAGAAGGCACATTTGTGGTTTACGAATATTTTTATTTATCTATAGCACCTATGAAGAAAATGCAAAATGACAGACTATAAAATCCTTGCCTTCTGTATCTAGCAAGTGTTTACAGCGACATCATGAGACGGATTGGGGCGCATATGTTACACAGTATCATATAAATCTCTAATTTGCACTGGTCATAAAGTCTTTCAATATTAAATAATTGTCTATGTTTGGTCCTCCCTGAAGAGCATATTTACAATGTCAGAAAACAATTTAGGGAACTGACTTCAATCACAAAAGTCTTCATGTAGAGATATTATTTTGAAAGTCGAAAAGCGGTGGATTATTATTTTATTTTTTTGCCTTAATGAAGTATGCCTGGTCCGTTATAAGGATTATATTTAGAAAAATCTTATACTGTCTTGTCATAAATGAAAATACAACCTGAGCTAAAATGATATTGGAACAAAACCATGACCCTCAGCAAAACAAACATGTGCTGACCTTCCAGAGAGAGGGGCATCCTTCAGATTCTAATCCTCTTGGGATAGAACCACCCATCCACAGTGAGAGGCCCTGACAAGCTGCCTGCGGGCTGTAGAGCTGAAGACCCAGGCAAAAGATAAGGCCGAGAGACAGTAAAGCTGGTCGTCCCACTTAACAGCCCAGAGATGTTAGACGCTGTGACCAACAGCAGCCCCGGGGAGGCCAGAGGGTGGGGACACTTCTCTTGGAGGCCTCCCTGGGCTGTGGCTGGAGCAGACGCCACACAGCTAACGCTGCTGAACTCACTCATTCATGGGCCTTGTGCTGTATCCATCCGGGCCCCGCCTGTGCTGGGCGCTGGGGACGCAGGGATAAATACACTCTTGGAGCTTCCAGAGAGTGGAGGGTCAGCCACTGAGTTCATGGACGACAGACGACACATGCTCAGGGAGCCTTCTGCATCCTAGGCTCACAATGAAATGTCTGTTAATGAATGAATGAGTGAGGGAGTTCAGTTCCCTCATCAGTACACGAAGCTGTTGCCCTTCTAGATCTGACACCGGATGACTTTGTGATGTGTCAGAAGGTGGTCTCATCTGTAAGATAGCTTCTTGTCATGGACTCAGAGGAAAGCATTATACCAAGGCTTCCATACGCAGCAAATATTCTGTGTTAACCCACCAATAAAGAACATTTGTCACATGCCAGCTCTATGCAGAAAACATCTGAGTCATGGTCCCTTGTCACAGGTTACTTGAGATCCCTCGGCAAGTCCAGACCGACACAGATGAGGAAGTGTGGACAGCATGATAGAAGGCGATAGATTCTTTGGAGGTCCAAGTGCCAACAGTGGTCAGAGGAGAAAACCTGAGCCATGGAGGGAAGGTCCCATGGGAGAGATGGACTCTGGCTGGACCTCGAGCAATGAGGAGAAAGAGAAAGGCGGGAAGAGTGAGGCCTGGCATGCACAGGGTCCCCTGTCAGTGAAGGACCAGGCCAGAGACAGGCTGGTAGGTGACGAGGTAGGTGGGGAGGCAGTGACCTGCCAGATTCTTAGGGAGGAGAAAGCCGTTGACCGCACACTCCCCTGCACAAGCCACTTCAAATGCAGAGGTGGGTGTTCAGGATGAAGATGATTCGTGATCTTGTACAACGGAGGCTCACCTTGAGAAAGCCGCGCCTGGTGGGGCTCTGCACTCTGCAGCCGGGCGCCGGAAACCTGCCCCGTGAAATTAAGGCCGGGACACTGGGCCAAGCTAGAGCTGCTGTCCTTTGTTTGAGGGAACTCATCTGGTTTTCAGGATCACCTGCAGCTTAATAAGGAGGGGCTTTCCACGGGAACCAAAGGTTACAGGGCAGGGGAAGGGTGGGAAATCCAGACAGAGTTGTGTGTGAATTCAGGTCTGCCACGTCATCCTTCTGCAGCCCTAGGCACGAAAGGTGACATCTCTGAGCCTGCTTCTTTATCTGAACATGAAGACAATGCTGCAGCATTGCTGTGAGGGTTTGATGAAATCAAGGATGCAAATTGACTGCTAAAGTCTCTGATGCCCGACCGACAGTCATTTCCTGAGAGCCGACTGCGGGCCTGGCTCTGTCCAGTGGAGAACAAGGGCCATGGAGGGGGACACTGAACATCCCTCGGTGAAAAAGAGAGCTCCCACCTCCTGCTGAACGCACTAGAACTGGAACAGGGCGGGGCGAGCGCGGGGTGCCTGCTTTACATCAGGGGGTCAGCACGGCTTCTCTGAGGAGGGGACTGCTCTGTCAACTTCTGAAAAACAAGAAGGAGCCAGCCTTCCAGTTTCCACGCAAAGATGATAACAGTTATTGTTATACCATCTAAAGAAAGTGCGAATTTCAAAGAAAAAATAACCTGATACTAGTGCCCAAGGAAATGCTGGGAAATTTTCTGAAGCAAAGAAAGGAGCATTTATTAAACACCTACCATGTGCCAGGCTCTCTGCTAGAGGCTTTATATATATTATCTCTTTTACATCCCAACAAGATGAGCAGAGGTAGCAATTTTTAAAAGGGGTCATTGGAGTGTGAAAGGGGGAAGGTTAAGCCAATGGGAAAATGGAAGTAATAGCTTTGCAACAGTTGAATCAAATCTGTTACCCAACTTCCTCCCCACCACACGCACACACACACACACAGATCACCCTTGGCGAGGCTGAGCTGAGAGTGGTAATAGAGGCACCTGCAGCTGCCCTTTGAAGCTCTGACTTCCCTGGAAGGCAGGCAACAGGAGCAGGCTGCTTTATTCCTATTTTACAGACAAGGAAACTGAGGCTCACAAATGGACGCTTGCCCCAGCATACATCTCTAGCTAAGTGCTGCAGCCATAGGCAAACCAAACCCCTCCAGAAACTGCCTGGACTTGGAATGGTCCCGTGCTCAGCTGGGAAAAGGCTAAAGGCAGTCACACTACGATGAACTCGAGCTTACTATGTAGCAGACCTCATGCTCACTACTCTACAGACAGCATCTCACTGAAAACTTGGAGCACTTGTTGAGGTGGGCATCCCAATTCCATACACCAAAAAGGGGTGGGGCCTGAGAGGTTAAAGCAGCTTGCCCAGGTGCTGGAAGTCGGCAGAGTGAAATTGGGACTGCTGTCACCGTCCTCCTGAGAGCCACTTCCCCCGAAGGAGGTGTGAAAGATGACCGTAAGTGGTGCACAGAGAAACAAATTTTCTCTTAATATTTAACATATTTCTTTTGTTTTTTTATTTTGGTAAAATATACATAACATAAAGTTGACTATTTTAACCATTTTGAAGTGTACAGTTCAGTGGCATTACGCACATTCACCTTGTTGTGCAACCATCACCACTATCCAGCTCCAGAACTCTTTTTATCTTGCAAAACTGTAACTCTGCACCATTAAATAAGAACTCCTTTCCCTCTCCCGCCCCTGGCAACCACCACTCTACTTTCTGTCTCTATGAATTTGACTTCTATAGGAACCTCATATAAGTGGAATCATATAGTACTTCTCCTTTTGTGTCTGGTTTATTTCACTTAGCATAATGTCTTCAAGGTTCATCCATGTTGCAGCATGTGTTAGAATTTCCTTCCTTTTTAAGATTGAATATTATCCCAATGTATGTATATACCACATTTTGTTTATCCTTTCCTCCATCTACGGACACTTGATTTGCTTCTACCTTTTGGTGATTGTGGATAATGCTGCTATGAACATGGGTGTACAAATATCTGTTTGAGTCCCTGCTTTTAATTCTTTTGTGTATGTACCCACAAGTGGAATCGAGGGATCACACAATAATTTTATTTTTAATTTTTTGAGGAAACACCATACTGTTTTTAATAATGGCTGCCCCATTTTACATTCTCACCAGTAATGCACAAGGGTTCCAATTTCTCCATATCCTTGCTAACACTTGTTATTATTACTTTTTTTTTTATAGTAATCCTCCTAGTGGGCATGAAGTGATATTTCACTGCAGTTTTGATTTGCATTTCTCTAATGATTAGTGATGTCGAGCATCTCTTCATGTGCTTATTGGCCGTTTGTATATTACTGTATCTGTGGAGAATTGTCTATTCAAGTCCTTTGTCCAGTTTTCAGGTTGTTTTTCTTGTTTTTTCAGGTTGTTGAGTTGTAGGCGTCTTTATGTATTCTGGATATTAACTCCTTATCATATTATGACTTACAAATATTTACTCCATTTAGTGGGTTGCCTCTTCACTGTATTAATAGTGTCCTTTGTTGCACAAATGTTTTTAATTTCAATGTAGTCCCATTCATCGGCTTTTTCTTTTGTTGATTGTGCTTTTGGCATCATATACAAGAATCCAATGTCATAAAGCTTTTCCCCTTTTTCTAATAGTTAACATACTTATTCTAATATACTAACATAATGAGCACTTGAACTTATCATTTTACAGATATTTGATATTATTTTAAAGTTTTTTTTTAAATTTAGGATATTAAGAATTTAAATAAACATACCAGGTAGATAACAGGAGAGGTTTAGTATATATCACGCAGTTGGTACCCACATGACTGGTGTTTGGTACATAGTGTGCTAAGCTAAACTGCATCCTATTAAATATATCTCCTGCTGTATGCAGTGGTAAAGGAAGAAGTATCCATGACACTTGTTAAAGAACAGTAAGGCAACCTTATTCAGGGAGACCATTGTGACAGTTATAGGGACCACTGCAATGGGGTTTTGCAGTAGGGGAGAGAGATTAGGCTCAACTCTGAAAACAAGCAAAAGCGGGGATTTATAGCCAACGAGGGAGGTCAGTGGATGGAAAACCACTAAGAGGAAACATCAGGGGTAAGAGGGTTCTGGCTAAGCCCACCTCACAGGATTCTTGCTGAAGGAAGCCCAGCATGATCAGACATCACATGAGGGACGGTGGAGGATGAGGAACCCCATCAGATATCAAGGGTGATCAGATATTGAGGGTGGGGGATTTGGGCTAAACTTAGCGGGATTCTTACTAAAATTGGACAATGCAGAGAGTAACACGAAAGCCCAAAAGTCATGGCTGATGAGTTTCATAGTTGATGAGAGAGTCAGAGGAGCCTGAGTGGAGTCTGGTGAAGGACTCTGACCGCAGTTCATGGGCTAAGCTTTCCCCTCCATTACTCAAGGGTTGGCTCCAGCATCTGAAAAACCAGCCCTAAGGACAAAGACCAATGATTTTGAAACTGGATGACAAGGCACATCATTTAATCTAAACTTCAAGACAAAAAAATTTGTTAGAGTAGAGGTGATAGTACAGGTGTACACTAGTATCTTATCTTCAATTCTGAAATGCAAGAAGTTCTAAAAATTACAAGTTTTTTCCTAAGTTTGGAGCAAACTCATTTGAACGAATATGAGTAGTTATCGCCTTTATATATCCCACTTAGGGTGACTATTTGTGAATATTCACACACTTTTGCTACAAAAATATTGTGTTTGATTATAGGGTGTTGTCCCAGCTGCCGCTGGAGGTGTTTTATACAGTATCTTTAAAAAAAAAAAATCCTAAAAAATTCTGAATTCCAAAAACACATCTGGCCCCAAAGATCCCCCCCATCTTTATTGAGGTACAATAGACATATAACATTGTGTAAGTTTAAGGTGTACAACATAATCACTTGATATATGTATATATTGCAAAATGATTACCACAGTAAGGTTAACACATCCATCACCTCACATAGTTAACTCTTTTTTTGTGGTGACAACTTTTAAAACTACTCTCTGAGCAACTTTCAAATACATAATACAGTACTGTTAACTATAGTCACCAGGCTGTACATTACATCTAGAACTTATTCATCTTATAAGTGGAAGACCTCAAGGGTTTTGGATATAGGATTGGGAACTGGTAGTGGCGGTATTAGTTCCAGGAGGACTAGTAAGAGTGATATACCATTTATTGAGTACTTCACTCCTGTCAGGCATTGTTCTAACTACTTTCTATGTAAATACCTCATTTAATCCTCATTATACCCTATGAGTCATCCTTATCTTTTATACTTGAGAAAACTGAGTTCATTAGCTACTTAATTTGCTGAAGATTATGCAGCAAGTAGCCCAACTGAGTAGGGTGTCATGAATTTCACCATAATGCTTAAGAACAGGGCTTTTTAACAAAGGATGCCTTCAACCGCAGGAGAATGGTAAACTCACGACTCATATAACAGAGACAGGACGGGAACCCACAACTACCTGCTCAGCCCTCCAGCCTGTAGGGAAGCGGAGCACCCCCGGGGCCCGCGGACAACAAGCCACCGCGCACTGGACAAGACCGGGCTGGAGACCACGATGAAGCCCCCCTCCCCGGGACTACAACTCCCAGAGAACCCCATAGGCTCGCCCATACTGATTGGCCCGCTGCGCTATATATCAGCCAACCAGCCACAGGAAGACAGCCGCACACTGGGCTCAGCGCCAATCACAAGAGAGAGGAGGCGGGCGCTCCTCCAGGCTATCCAAGGTGTGTAGTCGAAGCATGGCGGGACCCTAGAAGAGTAGGTTTTTCGGAGCCCCACGGCCGATTCGGTGATCGGAGAAGTGACAGGTCGGCCCTCTGTGCGAATTAATGACCTGGGGCAGACGTCCCCTTATGCCCAGAAGACTCTGGTCTCCGCTACTCCTGCCTGCGGCCGTCGCGGCACCCCGCCCCCGCCTCTCATTGGCCCCCCCGGACACGTGAGGGAAGGGGCCGTGGACACGGCGGCGTGGGCGGGGCGCCCGCCTCGGGTGGGGATCAGAGGCCCGGCGGGCTCGGGCCTGGGGCTGCATGGACACCCAGGCGCCAGGCCGGTTGCGACGGCAGAGGCCGGAGGACCTGCAGGTTCCGGGGGACGCGGTGAGCCCCCGGGGCCTCGGCGTTAGGAACGGGGAAGCGGTGCCGCTAGGCGGTCCCCCAACGGGCCCCTCGCCTCACGTCGGCCTTGTCTGGGAGGAGGCCTGGTGGGAGCTGCCCGCGCTCCCTTGCGGGGGCGGGGCCCTGGGTGGGCGGGGCCCGTCCCTCCGGCCGCGCCTGCGCGGAGATGCGGGACTCCGGGGACTGGAGACCCAGGTCCCTCAAACGTGCGCGGGGCCCCATGCAAGGCCTGGGGGACTCGGCGTCTAGGTCAGGTGGTGTCCTTGAGTCACACCTCCACGTGCAGGCGCTGGGCTGGGTGTGGCAGGGGTGCCAGGTGAGCAGACACGCCAATCGGGTGTCGGTTGAGCGCTTTGACGGGAGAGAACAGGGTAAGGGGAGGTGATTGGTGATGGGGGCCCTAATGAAGATCGGGGTGGGTGGGTAATCAGGTCTGTGTGAGACTGGAAGGGAAAACAGTATGTAGAGGAGGTAGGAAAGCGCTTAGCCTTGTAGGGAAGTGGAAGAAGTCCTGTGGGATTGGAGCAGGAAGGCAGAGCCTCTGAGCAGCGCTGTCATCTTCCACCTTTGCTTGCGAATTGCCGGTTCTTACTCCATCTCGTTTATTTCATGCTTCTTTGCTAAGAGCAGTGATGAGCAGCCAGCATACCCAGCATCTGAATTTTTTCTGTCTGCTTCTTCTAGACCTACAGGCTCGATAATCACAGGATCTGTCTTCCAAGTTAATGCAGGCATCGTGTTTCTCAAGTGTTTTGCACAGCATAAGGAGTGACTAGCTTTCTACCCTGCAGCATCTGTTTCCTCACCACCCACTGCCTGACCACGGAGACAGTGTCACTTATGTTCTGTCACAGCAGCACCCCACTTCCAGGTACCATATTACTAGGGCATAGGTTAAACTTCTGTAACAAAGAAACTTCAAACAAGGTGGAAGTTTGATTCTCCCACACATGACATTATGGAGGTGAGCAGTCCAGGGCAGTGGAACACAGGATCCTAAATATACGTATGGGGCTGGTAGTACCCAGATCAAGGACTTTCAGGGACGCAGATTCCTTCTGTCTTGTGGCTCTGGCACCCCCTGGGTGTTGTCCTCATCTACAAAGTCAATGCTAGCTTATCACTAGTGTTCACATTTGGAGAGGGGGAGTAAATAATAAAGTGACATGATCACACTGACATTCTAAGAGCTTACTCTGGCAGCTCGGTGGAAAATGAAGGGATGGTGGTGTTGGAAGAGGTCATCAAGAGGATGTGACAGCTGGTTGACCCTTGAACTGGACTTAGGCAATCAGAGGCTCCTCACCCCCTACTCTGTCCTTGGAATGTATGTTCCACCCACTGTTCCCACACTAGGGACCAGTTTCAAGGACATAGCCTTGAGAGAGTAAGGTGGTGTTGAGACCATTTGGACTGAATACATGCCTGAACCCAGTTAAGGCCTCTATTTACAGATCTTCCTCGACTTCCGATGGGGTTATGTCCTGATAAACCCATCAGAAGTTGAAAATATCATAAGTTGAAAATGCATTTAATACACCTAACTTACCAAATATAGCTTAGCCTAGCTTACCTTAAACACGCTCAGAACACTTACATTAGCCTACAGTTGGGCAAAATCATCTAACACAAAGCCTATTTTATAATGAAGTGTTGAATATCTCATGTAATTTATTGAATACTGTACTGAAAGTGACAAACAGAATGGTTGTCTGGGTACAAACTAGTTACAAGTGTATTGGTTATTTAGCCTCCTGATTGTGTGGCTGATGGAGCCCTGGCTCGCTGCTGCTGCTGCCCAGCATCACGAGAGAGTATCATTCTTCATATCGCTAGCCCAGGAAAAGATCAAAATTCGAAATGTGAAGTCCGGTTTCTACTGAATGCATATTGCTTTCGCACCATCGTTAAATTGAAAAATCGTAAGTCGATTTGCAGCCGCCCGAGACAAACCTTGGATGGAAGTTCCATTGCTTATTAAATCTGCTACCTACCAATCTGGGGTGAGTGGTCTGCCTCTTTCTTTGGTCTCTCCTTGCCCTCCGTGTTCGGGGGCCAGTTTGTGAACCAACAGGTGGTCAGAGTGAAGGCAAGGAGGCAAGGAGTATGTAGATCATGAGAGGTGACAGAGAGGCTGGTGAGATGGTGAAAGTAGACAGACCTGGCTATATATTTTGCAAGAAGAACTGACAGGTCTTGGTGCAGTGGATGTGGAAGGTAATGTCAGGGCAGGGGTCCAGGATGACTCCCAGGGTTGTGACAAGCACCTGGGTGGGTAGTGGTGCCGTTATTGAGAGGAGAAAATTGGTGTGCAACTGCAGGAGAAAAACGAAGAGTTCCAGTTAGGCCATACTGAGTTTTATGTCTTTGAGGCATTTCGCGGAGGTGTGGCAGGTACTCCTAGTCGGTGAGTGGTTACCGTGTGGATTATCTGGATTTCATAACAACCTGTTATAATACCCATGAGGAAACTGAGGTACAGAGAGGTTAATCAACTGGACTGAGGATACACAGCTAGTAAGTGTTGGAACTAGGCCTTAAGCCCCACCCTCTGCCTCCAGAGCCTGCCCTCTTAACCACTGGGCTGCACAGCTTCCCATGTGGGGCTTGTGGAACTAAAACACGAGACTTTGCAACAAAGTCCTAAACTGGCCATAAAATGATGAAAAGTGAGATGCCATGGCTGTCAGGGATGTGGAGCCAGAGGTCATCATTGATCAGGGAGAACAGGAGAGGCTTCATGAAAGAAACCTTGAATGATCTTTCAGATTGGAATGGCTGAAAATAAGTGCCCAGCGTGAGGTTGCAACACTTCCTGTTAGCAAAGAAGAGTGAGTTGGGTGTCTTATTGCCATGGTGTGTATGGCCTCCTAATTTGATAAAGTTCTTCTTTATGTTGTATTGTGTCCTAGTCTTTGATCTAATAGTCCAGATGAAGTTCAATCAAGTATCCAAGTTCTTGTCCCACGTTTTCTGGTCTTTCTCATGCATGCACACCTGCCAGAATTTGGTTACTTGGAAAGTGCAACTTGTGTCTTACCTCTGTTGATGGCCTAGTGGCTCTATGCCGTGTGCATTATAACCACCAGTGGAGTTTTAGAAACAGCAGCCGCCAGGACCCACCTCTGTAAGAGCTTTGAAAGTGATTCTCATGCAGAGGCCGAGTCAGGCGCCTCCCGTGTAATCCTGTGTGTGTCTGATCGCTGTAGGGTGAGCTAACATGGTAACGTGTAGCAGTCAAGTATCAGTCGTGTTTCTCATTTGCATTGGGCAAACATTTTTTTGAGCGCCTATTGTACACCAAGCACAGTTCTAGGCTCTGGAATAATAAAAGTGAAGTGAAGTCCTTTGTTGGGTTGACTCTATGACTCGGAGGCATCCAGTGCCCGGCTCTTTTCAGTCCCCCTGCCAACCACACACTCACCACACCACGTGTTTCAGAATCAAAGTGTCTGCCCAGAACCCTGAAGGTTCATGTCCACTCAGCCTTTCATGTCTGGGAAAACTCTCCTTCCAGAAGAGCTCCGTGAAGTCCCGTTCTCTGGGTGCAGCAACACCTGGGACACCTGGCTCAACACCGAGTTGATGTCTTTTCTAGTTTCATCTGAGTTGATGCTAGATCCCTTTTCTCAGCTTTTGATTCCTAGGGATAAGCAGCCATTTCTTCCGTTGTAATTTCTTTCCATTCTTTGTCACTGTCCTTGAGAAATAAAATAATAAGGATGCCTTAATTCATTGCCTGTTGCAGGCTTTTTTGCTTATCATTTTTGTTTCTTTTTATTTTTTATACCGTTATTGAGGTATAACAAACTGCACATATATAAAATGTATAGTTTGGCTTTTTGGCTATTATAAATAATGCTTTTATGAACATTGATGTACAGGTTTTGTATGGACATATGTTTTCATTTCTCTTGGGTGTATACCTAGTTGTGGAATTTCTGGGGGATATGGTAACTATTTTTAACCATTTGAGGAACTGCTAGATTATTTTCAAAGTGGCTGCACTATGTACACTCCCACCACATGTATGAGGATTCCAGTTTCTCCATTCCTCACCAGCACTTGTTACGTGTATTTTAATTACAGCCATCCTAAGTGGCTGTGAAGTGTTATCTCTTTGTGGTTTTGATTTGCGTTTTTCTGATAACTAATGATGTTGAGCATCTTTTCATGTGCTTTGTGGTCATTTGTATATCTTTGAAGAAATGTCTATTGGATCCTTTGCCCATTTTTTAATTGGGTTATTTTTCTTTCTTTTGTTGAGTTGTAATAATTCTTTGTATATTCTAAATACAAGTCTCTTATCAGATATTTGATTTGCAAATTTTTTCTCCCATTCAGTACCCTCGTTTTCTTCTAAAAGTCATAGTTTTAGGTCTGATGTTTATTTTTTTCCAGTTTATTAAAAAATAGTTGACATCCATCACTGTATGAGTTTAAGGCATACAGCATGATGGTTTGATTTACATATATTGTCAAATGATTACCGCAGTAGGTGCAGCTGACATTTATCTTCTCGTATAGATTTGTTTTTTTTTCTTGAGTTGTGTGAGTCTTTATATATTTTGGAGATTAACCCCTTGTCGGATATATGATTTGCAAATAATTTTCTCCCAGTTGGTGGGTTGTCTTTCCATTTTGTTCCTAGTTTCCTTTGCCTTGTAGAAGCTGTTTAGTCGATGAAGTCCCATTCGTTTCTTCTTTCTTTTTTTTCTCTTGCCCGAGTAGACATGGTATTCGAAAAGATCCTTCTAAGACCGATATCAAAGAGTGTACTTCCTATATTTTCTTCTAGGAGTTTTATGGTTTCAGGTCTTACCTTTGTCTTTGATCCATTTTGAGTTAATTTTCTTGTATGGTGAAATATAATGGTCTACTTTCATTCTTTTGCATGTGGCTGTCCAGTTTTTCCAACGCCATTTATTGAAGAGACTTTCCTTTCTCCATTGTATGTTCTTAGCTTCTTTGTCAAAGATTATCTGTCCATAGATGTGTGGTTTTATTTCTGGCCGTTCAGTTCTGTTCCATTGATCTGTGTGTCTGTTTTTGTACCGGTACCCTGCTGTTTTGATTACTATTGCTTTGTAGTATATTTTGAAGTCAGGGATTGTGATGCATCCAGCTTTGTTCTTTTTTCTCAGGATTGCTTTAGCTATTCGGGGTCTTTTGTTACTCCATATGAATTTTAGGATTCTTTGTTCTATTTCCATGAGAAATGTCATTGGGATTCTAATTGGGATTGCACTGAATCTGTAGATTGCTTTAGGTAGTCTGGACATTTTAATTATATTTATTCTTCCAATCCATGTGCATGGAATATCTTTCCATTTCTTTATGTCATCATTGATTTCTTTCAATAATGTCTTGTAGTTTTCATTATATAGATCTTTCACCTTCTTAGTTAAATTTATTCCTAGATATTTTATTCTTTTTGTTGAAATTGTAAATCAGATTGTATTCTTGAGTTCTTTTTCTGTTAGTTTGTTGTTAGAGTATAGAAATTGCACTGATTTTTGTAAGTTGATTTTGTACCCTGCAACTTTGCTGTAGTTTTTGATTATTTCTAATAGTTTTCCGATGGATTCTTTAGGGATTTCTATGTATAAATTCATGTCATCTGCAAACAGTGAGAGTTGCACTTCTCTTGCCAATTTGGATTCCTTTTATTTCTTTTTCTTGCCTAATTGCTCTGGCCAAAACCTCCAGTACTATGTTGAATAAGAGTGGCAAGAGTGGGTACCCTTGTCTTGTTCCTGTTCTCAGAGGGATGGCTTTTAGTTTTTCCCCATTGAGTATGATGTTGGCTGTGGTTTTGGCATATATGGTCTTTATTATGTTGAGGTACTTTCCTTCTATACCCATTTTATAGAGAGTTTTTATCGTGAATGGATGTTGGATCTTGTCAAATGCTTTTTCTGCATCTATTGAGATGATCATGTGGTTTTTATTACTCATTTTGTTAATGTGGTGTATCACATTGATTGATTTGTGGATGTTGAACTATCCCTGCGTCCCTGGTATAAATCCTGCTTGATCATGGTGTATGATCTTTTTAATGTATTGCTGTATTCAGTTTGCCAATATTTTGTTGAGGATTTTTGCATCTATATTCATCAGTGATATTGGCCTGTAATTTTCCTTCTTTGTGTTGTCCTTGTCTGGCTTTGGGATCAGGGTGATGTTGGCCTCATAAAATGTGTTAGGAAGTGTTCCATCTTCTTGAACTTTTTGGAATAGTTTGAGAAGGATAGGTATTAAATCTTCTTTGAATGTTTGGCAGAATTCTCCACAGAAGCCATCTTGTCCTGGACTTTTATTTTTTGGGAGGTTTTTGATTACTGTTTCAATCTCTTGTGATTGATCTATTCAGATTCTCTATTTCTTCTTGATTCAGTTTTGGGAAGTTGTATGAGTCTAAGAATTTATCCATTTCTTCTAGATTGTTCCATTTGTTGGCATATAGTTTTTCATAGTATCCTCTTATAATCCTTTGTATTTCTGTAGTATCCATTGTAATATCTCCTCTTTCATTTCTAATTTTATTTATTTGAGCCTTCTCTCTTTTTTTCTTAGTAAGTCTGGCTAAGGGTTTGTCAATTTTGTTTATCCTCTCAAGGAACCAGCTCTTTGTTTCATTGATCCTTTCTACTGTTTTTTTTGGTTTCAATTTCATTTATTTCAGCTCTGATTTTTATTATTCTCTCCTTCTGCTGACTTTGGGCTTTGTTTCTTCTTTTTCTAGTTCTGTTAGGTATAGTTTAAGATTGCTTATTTGAGATTTTTCTTGTTTGTTAAGGTGGACCTGTATTGCTATGCATTTCCCTCTTAGGACTGCTTTTGCTGCCTCCCGTATGAGTTGGTATGGTTTATTTAAATTCTCATTTGTCTCTAGATATTTTTTGATTTCTTCTTTAATGTCTTCAGTGATCCATTGGTTGTTCAGTAGCATGTTGTTTAGTTTCCACATATTTGTCACTTTCCCAGCTTTTTTCTTGCAGTTGATTTCTAGTTTCATAGTATTATGGTTGGAAAAGATGCTTGATATAATTTCAATCTTAAATTTATTGAGGCTTGCCTTGTTTCTCAACACGTGGTCTATCCTTGAGAATTTTCCATGTGCACTTGAGAAGAATGTGTATTCTGCTGTTTTGGGATGGAGTGTTCCATATATATCTATTAAGTCCATCTAGTCTAGTTTTTCATTTAAATCCACTATTTCCTTGTTGACTTTCTGTCTGGATGATCTATGCATTGATGTAAGTGGGGTGTTAAGGTCCCCTACTATTATTGTGTTGTTGTTAATATCTCCTTTTAGGTTTGTTAATAGTTGCTTTATGTACTTTGGTGCTCCTGTTTTGGGTGCATATATATTTATACGTGTTATGTCTTCTTGGTGGAGTGTCCCTTTTGTCATTATATAGTGCCCCTCTTTGTCTCTCATTGCCTGTTTTATCTTGAAGTCTACTTTGTCTGATAGAAGTATGGCAACATATGCTTTCTTTTGTTTGCCATTAGCTTGAAGTGTTGTTTTCCGTCCCTTCACTCTGAGCCTTTGTTTGTCTTTAAAGCTGAGATGTGTTTCCTGGAGGCAGCATATTGTTGGATCTTGTTTTTTAATCCATCCTGCCACTCTGTCTTTTGATTAGTAAATTCAATCCATTTACATTCAGAGTGATTATTGATATATGAAGGCTTAATGCTGCCATTTTATCACTTGTTTTACAGTTGTTCTGTATTTTCTTTGTTTCTCGTCCTGTGTATTTTGGACCGCCAATTCAGTTTGCTGGTTCTCTGTGATAGTTTTCTCTTTATTTATCATTTGTGTCTCTGATTTTTTGTTTAGTGGTTACTGTGAGGTTTGTATAAAAGATCTCATAGATGAGATAGTCCATTTTCTGATAACCTCTTATTTCCTTAGTCTAAGCAGGTTCCATCCCTTTCCTCTTCCTCCTCTAAGTTATTGTTGTCACAACTTATTCCATTTTGTGTGGTGAGTTTGTGGTTAAAATGAATTAATTGTAGTTATTCTTGATGTTTTCCTTCCCTTTTCTTTAATGTTGTAATTAAGTGTTTGCTAACCTGTTCTGATAGAGAGCTGCAATTTTATGATTTTGTCTGCCTGTTTATCTCCTTGCTCAAGGCTTTGTAAACCCTTTCTTTTTTTTTCAGGTATAAAGGCTTTCTTGATCATTTCTTGTAGGGGATGTCTTGTGGCAATGAACTCCCTCAGCTTTTGTTTATCTGTGAAAGTTTTTATTTCTCCATCATATCTGAAGGATATTTTTGCTGGATAGAGTATTCTTGGCTGAAGGTTTTTGTCTTTCAGAATTTTGAATATGTCATTCCACTCTCACTTAGCCTGTAGGGTTTCTGCTGAGAAATCCAGAGAAAGCCTGATAGGGGTTCCTTTGTAGGTTATTTTCTGCTGCCTTGCTGCCCTTAATATTTTTCTTTGTCATTGACTTTTGCCAGTTTTACTAATAGATGCCTTGGAGAAGTCTTTTTACATTAATGTAATTGGGGATTCTATTAGCTTCTTTCACTTGTAATTCTAGCTCCTTCCCCAGGTTTGAGAATTTCTCAGCTATTATTTATTTGAACAAGCTCTCTGCTCCTTTTTCCCTTTCTTCTCCCTCTGGAATACCTATAATCCTTATGTTGCATTTCCTAATTGAGTCATATATTTCTCGGATAATTTCTTCATGTCATTTTAGTCTTAGTTCTCTCTCCTCCTCCATCTGAAGCATCTCTTTATTTCTGTCCTCTAAATTGCCAGTTCTGTCCTCCATAATATCAGCTCTGTTATTTAAGGACTTCAGATTTTTCTTTATCTCATTCATTGTGTTTTTCATCTCCAACATTTCTGATTGGTTTTTCTTTATAGTTTCAATCTCTTTTGTGAAGACTTTCCTCTGTTCATTAATTTTACTCCTGATTTCATTGAACTGTCTTTCTGAGTTGTCTTGTAACTCATTGAGTTTTTTTACGATAGCTATTTTGAATTCTCTGTCATTCAGATTGTAAATTTCTGTGTCTTCAGGATTGATTTCTGGGTGTTTGTCTTTTTCCTTCTGATCTGGAGTATTAATATATCTTTTCATACTATTTGATGGGGTGGATTTGTGCCTTCGCATAGTGATAGTATCTGGTTGCAGATTCCACCTGCCACCACTGGGGTGGGCAGGAGCTGTGTATTCTGAGCCCACCATGATCCCTGGCAGCCATGCTTGTCTGAGCCTGGGCCACTCCTTGGGACCATAGCTGCCCTGTGGGCTCTACCAGCAAATGGGGAAGTGACCATGTGGGGGATCAGGGCTGCTGCCGCCTGCTCCTGTAGTCCTACCGAGGTGTGCTCCCACCTTCGGGGCCGCAGCAGTACTATGGGCATTCGCGGCAGCTGGGAACTCATTTGACCAGGTGCACAGTTCTGCCGCCACCTCTTCCTAAGTCACACCGGCCGTTGTGCTTGGTGGGCAGGGCCTCCCCACTGGGTCTGTGCCTGGATCACTTGCTGGGACTGTGGCGGCACTGTGGGCTCTCCCATCGGACAGAAAAGCAATCATGCAGGGGCTCAGGGCTGCTGTCACCTGTTCCCGCAGCCATGCTGAGGCATGCTCCTACCCTCAGGGCAGCAGCTGTACTATGGGTACTCCAGATGGGGGAGCAGTTGCATGCATGCACAGGGCTGCTGGGGGGCTGGAGAGTGCTCACTTGTCTCCACCACCTTCCTGAGGGTAGTCCATCCACCTTCAGATGGGTAGCTGTGTGGATCTCTCAGGCATCCTGTTGTGCTGTGTGGGTATCATCCGTTGATCAGTGAATGTCCATTTAGTTGTAGTTCGAAGGAGGAGAGAGAAAGGGAACAGCTCACTCTGCCATGTTGCTAATATCACTCTTCTGCCACAACTTCTTTATCCATTCATTCATTGATGGACACCTAGGTTGTTTCCATGTCTTGGCTATTATAAATAACGCTGCTGTGAACGTAGGGGTGCAGATATCTTTTCCAGTTTGTGTTTTGTTTCATTTGGATATATTCCCAGAAGTGGAATTGCTAGATCACATGGTAGTTCTATTTTTAAGTTTTTGAGGATCCTTCATACTGTTTTTCATAGTGACTGTACCAATTTACAAACCTACCAGCAGTGAACAAGGATTCCCTTTTCTCCACAACCTCACCAACACTTATTTCTTGTCTTTTTGATGATGGCCATTCTTAAGAGCTGTGAGGTTAAGAAGGTCATTGTGGTTTTAATTTGCATTTCCCTGATGATTAGGGACTTGGAGCATCTTTTCATGTACCTGTTGGCCTTTCATAGCTCTTACATTTAGATCTTTGTTCTATTTTGAGTTAATTTTTGTATATGGTGTTGGATAAGGTTCCAACTTCATTCTTTTGGGTGTAAATATTAAGTTGTCCAAGCACCATTTGTTGAAAAGACTATTCTTTGTCCCGGTTTAATTGCCTTGGCACCTTTGTTGAAAATCAATCCACTGTAAATGTGAGGATTTTTTCTGGATTCTCAGTTCTATTCCATTGATCTATATGTCTGTCATTAGTACCACACTGTCTTGATTACTGTAGCTTTGTAGTAAGTTTTGGAACCTGGAATAGTGAGTCCTCCAACTTTGTTGTTTTTTATTATTTGCTGAGAAAGATTTTCCGTGAGTTAATCTTTTGCCAATCTTCCTCTTTTTGTTTGAGGAAGATTCGCCCTGAGCTAACATCTGTGCCAGTCTTTCTCTGTTTTGTATGTGGGTCGCCACCACAGCATGACCGCTGATGGTAGTGTAGGTCTGCTCCCGGGAACTGAACCTGGGCCACCAAAGCGGAGCACGCTGAACTTACCCACTAGACCACTGGGCCAGTCCCCCCAACTTTGTTCTTTTTTCAACCTTGGTTTGGCTATTCTAGGTCCCTTGAATTTCCATATGAATTTTAGAATCAGCTTGTCAGTTTCTGCAAGGAGATCCACTGGAATTTTGATAAGGATTGATAAGGATTGGGTTGAGTCTGTAGATTCATTTGAGGAATACTGCTATCTTAAAATTAAGCCTCTGGTCAATGAACATGGGATATCTTTCTAAGTTTCACTGGTTTTTCTCTGTTGCTTTTCTGTTTGCTATGTCATCAGTTTTCACTCTGATCTTTGTTATTTTCTTTCTTCTACTTACATTAAGTTCATCTGTTCTTTTGTTTCTAGTTACTTGAGATGGAAGCTGAAGTCATTGGGTGGATACCTTTCATTTCTGATGTAGGCATTTAGTGCTATACATTCCCCCTAAGTTCTTCTTTAGTGCAAATTTTGATTATGTTTTGTTTTCATTTTTTAAATTTCAAAATGCTTTATAATTTTCCATTTGATTTTTTCTTTGATGACTTTGTTATTTAGAAATATGTTAATTAGTTTCCAAACAATTGGGGATTTTCTAGAGATCTTTCTGTTATTGCTTTCTAATTTAGTCCCACTGTGGTCAGAGAACATACTTTGTATGACTTGAATCCTTTTACATTTACTTAGATTTCTTTTTTCTTTTTCTAAAATTTAATATTTTTATTTTATTATGGTAAGAACACTTAATATATCTATCCTGTTAACAAATTTTAAGTGTACAATAATACCTTAATGTTGACTATAGATACAGTGTTGTACAGCAGATCTCTAGAGCTTATTTATCTTACTTAATTGAAATTTTATGCTTGTTGATTCATAACTCTGCATTTTCCCCTCCCTACAGCCCCTGGTAACTAGCATTCCAGTCTTTGATTTTATGAATTTGACTATTTGAGATACTTCATGTGAGTGGAATCATGCAGTACTTGTCTTTTGTGTTTGGTGTATTTCACTTAGCCTAATGTCTTCAGTGTCTATCCATGTTGTCACGTATTGCAAAATTTCCTTCTTTTTTTTAAGGCTGAATGGTATTCCATTGTGTATATACACCACATTTTCTTTATCCATTAATCTGTCGTTGGACATGTAGGTTGTTTCAACATCCTAGCTATTGTGAATAGTGCTGCTCTGAACGTGGGAGTGTTTATATTTCTTTGAGATCCCGATTTTAATTTTTTTGGTTAAATACCCAGAAGTAGGATTGCTGGATCATGTGGTAGTCCTATTTTTAATTTTTTGAGGAGCCTTTGTACTATTTTACATATGAGACTTCTTTTATGACCCAAAATATGGTCAGTCTTGGGAAATGTGTATTCTGCTGTTGTTGTGAAGTGTTCTATAAATTTCAATTCAGTCAAGTCAGTTGATAGTTTGGTTTAAATCTTCTATATCCTTAGCAGTTTTCTTCATGTTCTATCAATTTTTGTGAGAAGGTATTGAAACCTCTGAATATAATTGTAGATTTGTCTTTTCTCCTTGCAGTTCTATTAGTTGTTCCTTCGTGTATTTTGAAGCTCTTTTATTAGGTGCAAATGTGTTTCTGAATTGTTTGTCCTTTTGATAAATTGACTCCTCTATCATTATTAAATCACCTTTTATATCCCTGGTATAATTTATTTTGTCTGATATTTAATAGAGCAAATCCAGCTTTCTTTTGATTAATGTTAGCATTGTATATCTTTTTGCATCCTTTTACTTTTAATCTATTTATATCGTTATACTTAAAGTGAGTTTCTTATAGGCAGCCTATAATTGAGTCTTGGGTTTTTCTTTTTTTTTTTCAGTCTGACAATCTCTGCCTTTTCATTGGAATACTTAGTCTATTTACATTTAATGTGACTATTGATAAAGTTAGATTAAAATCTATCATCTTGCTATTTGTTTTCTATTTGTCCTATCTATTCTTTATTTACTTCTTCTGCTTTATCTGTTTTTTGGCTAAGTGGGATCTTTTTTTATGATTTCATGTTATTTCCTTTGTTGGCTTCATGAAGTTTCCAGTTTAGCTGGTAGGGTCAGGCAGGATTCCCAGCCATGTGTGAACGCCAGGCACTGCTATTTGTAATTCTTTCAGGTGTTTCCTTCCCTGCCTTGGGTAATTTCCTCACGTATGTATGCTGATCAGCACAGCTGAATACGTGCAGAACTTTGTATTTCTCTCTCTGTGCTGCTGTCTTCTCTCCAGTGCTCTGTCCTGTGAGCCTCCCCACACTCTCAGCATCGTATTCTCAACTCAAGGAGTCCACCAGGCTCTGCCTTGGTTTCTCTTCCCTGTGCTGCAGCCTGGAAACTCTCAAGACAGTGAGGTAGGGCAGATATAAGGCTCACCTTCTTTGTGCCGTATCTCAGGGGTCACTGTTCTTTGTTACTTGTTGGTCAGTGTCTTGAAATCCATTGTTTCATTTATTTTGTCCATTTTTGGTTTTTTCATGCAGGAAGGTGAACCCATTCCCTGTTCCTCCATCTTGGCCCAACAAGCTGGTTGGATTATTGATTCAAAGTTTAAACAGAAGTTGAAACACACACACACATGCATATATACTCAATAAAGTTAAGTTTGAGGAACTCTTTAAGAAGTTCAAGAATGTTCATTGTAATTGTTTTCTATCCTGTTTTGGTGTAGAGTATTTTTAAGTTCATGTAACTTGTGCACTGCAGCAGCAGCATCACCGCTAACAAAAACCACTAACAATGTGAATGTTTTCTGTGCAGAGTTTAGTTTGTCAGCCATTAGTGTGACTTGTTTTAGCTGTGCTGTGTGTGTTCTTCTGCTGGTTGGACAGCAGTCTGGCGCACATTCTAGTAGCAGACATGTTTTTCCTTTCCTTTACACCCACACACAGGTCATGCCTTCAGTCAAGAGAAGAACAAGCTTGAGCTTTTCAAAAAGGCAGGTAATTGTGAGTTGCAATCTGGAATGTTTTTTATGCAACTGTGGAAACTTAGATGTGAGTAAATTGTAAAGTTCCAATCTGCCGTTTTCACCAATTCTTGGTATTATGCATAGCTGCCCCCAAATTAAAGAGCTGAGGATGTTTTAGATCCACTCTGCTCTGTGGATAACTTTTAGACCTACCTTTGCTAACATTTGAAAATTATCCAGTAAAGCTAGTAGTCCTTGTCAGCAAAACCACTTAAACATATTGATGACTTGAACTGCATTCAATTAACCCCACGGGGTCTACCTTATAAAGTGAGAAAATTCAGAGTTAAATTTGCTTGTTTCACCCTGTGGGATGTAGATTTTACAATTTTACGGCTATTGTGAGATCCCCACTGTGAGAACCTAATGAATACTAGCTGATGGTGCAGACCCCTGACAAAACCCTTTTATTTTGCCTTCTGTGGTCACTCTTGTCATTCTAAATAATTGTAACCCACTCCTCAAGAAACAAGTGATTTAATTCTTTCACCTATTTTTTATTTTAGAAATAATCTGTTGAGCTGCTCTTATTGTCTTTTTTACTAAGTTTAATTGTATTCAGCTGTCCTCCCATCTAGCTAAAGGAAATTTATCAATAATAATTCATCTTTAGTTATAACTCTAATACAGGTGTTCACTCTGCCAGGTACACATAGCATCGATCATTTCTAGTTTTTGGCAGATTTCTTTGTATATGACCCAGAAAGTCAAAATGAGGTTAGGGTAAGTTAGGAGGTAGTTTTCCATGGTCGAGGGGCTCTTTCAGGTGTCTGTTGTGCTCTGTCTGTTGTGCTCCAGCAGAGACACTGGAAGGACCATGACTTGGCGTCTGCTTCTTTAATTACGAGGTGCCCAGAGCGAAGGAGGCACAGAATAGGTGTGCAGCAAATACTTTTTGGTTGACTAACACGTGTGTGTCTGTGATTTAACTGAAAAGCAATGAAGGGAGGATTATACTAATGCATAAAATTGTTGGTATTTTCAAAGTATCATTTATTTAGAGAAAATTATAATTCAACTGGTAAATCCCCAGCAGTGTGCCTCATCATTGCCCTTCATGACCATGACTGTGGCTCACGTCTTCTTAGCTTTCTTTCTTGTACTATCAAGACCACATTGTTTATGCTTTTTGTAAAAGTGTACAATGAAGTGATTTTTCGTAAATTTATGGTTGTGCAACCATCACCACCCAGTTTTAGAACATTTCCATCACCTCATAAAGATCTCTTGTGTCCATCTATAGTCACTCCCATTCCCACCCCTAGCTCCAGGCAATCGCTAATGTAATTTCTCTCTGTCTCGATTTGCCTTTTCTGGACATTTCTTCTGACGGAATCATGCAATGTGTGCTTTTGCTGCTGGCCTCTTGCACTTAGCATAATGTTTTTGAGGCCCATCCATGATGAAGCATGTATCAGTAACTTGTTCTTTTATATTGCTGAATAATATTCCATCTTAGGAATATACCACAATTTGTTTATCCGTTCATCAGTTGATAGTCATTATGTCTGGGTGTGTTTCTTTTGCTATTATGAATAGTGCTGAAAATTCGGAAAATTCATATACAGATCATTGTGTGGAAATATGTTGTAATTTCCCTTAGATAGACATCTAGGACTGAAATTCCTGGTTCCTATGGTAAGTTTATGTTTAACTTTCTAAGAAACTGCAAAACTATTTTCCAAAATGGCAGCACCATTTTGCGTCCCCACCAGCAACCTGTAAGGGTTCCAGTTTGTCTACATCCTTGTATTGTCTGTCTCTTTGATTATAGTCTTTCTAGTAGATATGAAGTTAGTTATCTCACAGCAATTTTAATTTGCATTTTTTCCTAATAACTAATGATGTTGGATGTCTTTTCATGTGCTTATTTTTCTTTCATGTCTTTTTTGTGTGCACTGTCTATTCAAATCTTGCCCATTTTTAAAAACAGCTTTGTTTATGTATAATTTACATACCATAAAGTTCACTCTTTTAAAGTGTGCAGAACAATGGTTTTTAGTATATATACAGAGTTGTGTGAACATCACCATAATCTAATCCCGAAACATTTTCATCACCCCAGAAAAAACCTGGTACCCATTAGCAGTTACTCCCTATCCTCCTCCTCCAGCCCTAAGCAACCACCAATCTACTTTCTGTCTCTATCGATTTGCCCATTCTGGACAATTCATATAAATGGAATCATACAATATGTAGTCTTTTGTGACTGGCTTCTTTCACCTAGCATAATAATGTTTTTGAGATTCATCCATGTTGAAGCATATATATCAGTATCTTATTCCTTTTTGTTGCTACATAATGTTAAATTTTATGGATATACCACATCTTGTTTATCCACATATCAGTTGATGGACATTTGAGTTGTTTGCACTTTTGGAATTTTATAAGTAGTGCTGCTGTGAACATTCATGTACAGGTTTTTGCATAGACATTTGTTTTCATTTCTCTTGGGTAGATACCTAGTTGTGAAATTGCTGGGTCATATGGTAACTCCAGGCTTAACAGTTTGAGGAATCACCAAGCTGTTTTGCAAAGCAACTGCACCATTTAAATTCCTACTAGCAATGAATAAGGGTTCCAATTTCTCCACATTCTTGCCAATGCTTGTTATTGTCTGTCTTTTTGATTATAGCCGTTCTAGTGGGTGGGAAGTGGTATCCCATTGTGGTTTTGATTTGCGTTTTTCTAATGACTAATGATATTGAACATCTTTTCGTGTACTTATTGGCCTTTTGTATCTCTTTGTTGGAGAAATTACTATTCAAATCCTTTACCCATTTAAAAAATTATGTTGTTTTCTTGTTGAGTTGAAAGACTTCTTTATGTATTCTAGATACCAGTCCTTTATCATATATATGATGTGTAAACATTTTCTCCAAAAATGTGGCTTGTCTTTTCACTTTCTTAATGGTGTCTTTTGAAGCCCAAAAGTTTTGAATATTGATGAAGTCCAATTTATCAATTTGTTTCTTTTATGGATCATGCTTCCGGTGTCATATCTAAGAAATCTTTGCGTAACCCAATATCACAGAAATTTTCTCCATGTTTTCCTCTAAAAATGTTATACTTTTAGCCCTTACATTTAGGTCTCTGATCCATTTTGAGTTAATTTTTGTGTATGGTGTGTGGTAGGGCCCTAAGTTCCTTCTTTGCACGTGGCTATTGAATCATGCCAGCACCAGTTCTTGTAAAGGCTGTTCTTTCTCCATTGAATAGTCTTGGCACCCTTGTCAAAAGTGAATTGACCATAAATGTAAGGGTTTATTTCTGGATTCTCAGTTCTGTTCATTGATCTGTATGTTTATCCTTATGACAGTACCACACTATCTTGATTACTGTAGATTTAATATTAAGTTTATATTACATTATATTTTGAAAACTTTTTTGTACATTGTTTAGTTTTTGGTACTTTAGTTGTATTTTTCAGTCTCATCTCCCCAGTTAGACTGAAAGTGCATGAAGACCCAGCTCTGTCGTTTCACATCACCAGACTTCAGGCAAGTTAGTTAGGGTTTTGGACTTCACTTTCCTCATCTACAAATAGAAATTAATTCCCTGCCCTTCCTATGTCACAGGATTACTGTGAGGATCAAATGAAATAAATGTGGAAACACTCTAAACTGTCGTTTTTATAATTGCAAGGGACATTTGTTATGTTTCACCTGTCGTAAGTAAATAAGATCCTTAATTTTCATAGGGAGTATAACTTAGGTTTATAGTGCACTTGGTAAATCTTGAAGCCTAATATTAATCCTCACCAAGTCTAGTATGTGCATTTATGTCTTTTTATTTTAGTTAGAAGTAAGAGTGGTTTTCTTGGCTCTTCTCTGATGTCTTCCTTGAGATAACTAGCTCTCATAGAAGTAGGTTGGCACCCTTTCTTCTGACCGCTGCCTTACCTTGCTCATCCCTCATAAATGGCCTTCTCTTTGCCAAACTAGACGTGGTCACGAGTGGACTGAAAGCCCGTGCACAGTGAGTCGAGGAGTCTTCTAAAACATGGCCAGCGCTGAATAAGGTGCAGCACCGAGATGTCATGATCCATTGGGTTCAAGTCCTCATGTACCCTGGTAGCACGGGGCTGGAGGGCAGGCATCGTGACTCGTGGTCTGCTCTGTAGTTGACATGGCGCCGGATTTCATTGTGCTGTGGAAAGCAAACCTCGAAGAGCGCAAGCTCGCTTTCCAAATGAAAGTGTCATCGAGGAGAAATCTTTGCTTGATGGAAACCATACTTTCTTTCTCAACGGAGGTCTGTAGGGTCTTTTTTTTTTTTTTTTTTGCATTTAACATTTATTCAAAGATATTTATTGAGCATCTGCTATACTAGGTATTAGGATACAAACTCTGAGCCATACAGAGCTTACAGTTTATAGAGACAATCAACAATCAACGGGAGCAAACGTAAAACTGCTATTGTGGCAGTTGCTACAAAGAGGAGATAACATATATTTGTAATAGTGAGATCCCACCTTGTCAGGGAAAGCATGAGAGAGACCTGGGTGGGATATGTAAATCTGTGTACATGTTCTTTTTTTTTTTTATTTTTTGTTTATTGCAGTAACATTGGTTTATAACATCGTAAAAATTTCAGGTGTACGTCATTATACTTCTATTTCTGCAAAGATTATATCATGTTCACCACCAAAATACTGATTACAGCCCATCACCACACACATGTACCGAATTATCCCTTTCACCCTCCTCCCTCCCCCCTTCCCCTCTGGTAACCACCAATCCAATCTCTGTCTCTATGTGTTTGTTTATTGTTGTTATTATCTACCACCTAATGAAGGAAATCATACGGTATTTGACCTTCTCCCTCTGACTTATTTCACTTTGCATTATACCCTCAATGTCCATGCATGTTGTCACAAATGGCTGGATTTCATCATTTCTTATGGCTGAGTAGTATTCCATTGTGTATATATACCACATCTTCTTTAGGGTCTTATTAATCTCCCTCCATCCAGCTTAACGCTTCTGTGTTCAGGCCTGGTGGACGTCCGTTTCAGCTACTCCAGCAAAAGTAAACTTTCTCATCTGTGGTAGAATTAAAACTAAACTAAAGTAAAAAACCTCACTCAGCAAACTGTTTCTGATAACTAGGACTCAGTTAGCCAGCATTACACATTTATAATACAAATGATCTTTAGAATAAAGGCCCCGGGGCCGGCCAGGTGGCGCAAGCGGTTAAGTGCGCGCGCTCCGCTGCAGTGGCCCGCGGTTCACTGGTTTGGATCCTGGGTGCGCACTGACGCGCTGCTTGGCAAGCCGTGCTGTGGTGGCATCCCATATAAAGTGGAGGAAGATGGGCACGAATGTTAGCCCAGGGCCAGTCTTCCTCAGCAAAAAAAAAAAAGAGGAGGATTGGCAGATGTTAGCACAGGGCTGATCTCCTCACAAAAAAAAAAAAGCAAAAATAGAGTAAAGGCCATTGTCAATAAAAATTCTCAAAATACCTTCAAAATGAAAGATTAGGGGCTGTGTGTGTGGAGACAGGAAGAAGACGTACCATTAATTGCATTACTGAGTTCTAATGATTTACATTGGTATTCTAATTTGGATTATATATGCTTAACTCATATATTAGCATATATATGCTGGATTCAAGGTGTTTAATTTTTAAGAATGCACCATTTTCTTATACGTGCTTTTCTGTCGAAGAGTTCCAAGAAGCTGGCATCTTTTTTCTTTGTCCTCCACATTCTTCTCAAGCACAGAAAGTGGAGAAATGGGTTTCCAGAGGTGGCCGCGTGCCCAAGTTCAGCCGACAGCCGGGCCGGCCCAGCCTGTGCTCTCTCTGCTCGCCCCCACCGTGCACTGGCTCGCCACTGTGTTCCCAGGGGCGTCCTGAAACTAGAGGGCTCGCTCGCATCGCACAGAAGCTGAGGCTCTGAGTTTCCTTTCTGCCCAACTGTGAAGCCCTTAACACCCCTTCCTCTCCTGCGCCTCACCCGTGACGCCCACTGGGCCCCATCTCTTCCAGTAAAGGAACAAGTCCATGGCAACAAGGGCATGGTTACGCCTCGTCAGTGGAGGACAGCTCATGCTTCCAAGACCTGCGCCAGCCTTGCTCCATCGTTGAGGCACCATGATCCATATTTTATATTTTAGTTCATGCATCTTCTCAAGTGTCTTCTCTTGTCCAAGCATGTTCCTGTTTCAGCTGTTCTTTGGTGAGGTTGCTGTTCAATTGATCTTCAATTATTGTTAAGTAATGGGGTCTTTGTCTATACTCAGGATTTTAATTTTGTTTATATAGTGCAAGTGTCTTCTTAGTTGAGCAGCAAATCTTCATCTGCCTTTGTGAAGGCTGACAGATCCTCTCTAGAAGGGAGTAAAAGAGAGTGAATCATGTAAGCACACATGCATCCCGGAGTTAAAGGCCTCTGCAGCCCTCATTCTCCTTTGGTCCAGGCCAATCCATGATAACTGGACTATTTACCAAGTAGGTTTGCAGGTCAATATCACATGCAGTTATCTCAATTGCAATTATTATCTCAATAATCCACAGTAAATAACAGAAAATATGAGTAATTTAATCCACTCAGCTGGCTGAGGGCCACCAAGCAGGTAATTCCCACATTCCCTCGAGGTGCCCAGCCCTCACTGACCACCTAGGTGCCAGCATGGCTCCCCATTTCGCCTCAGGGTGTAGGGACCCCATCCCCCAGCCACCTGAGCCACTC
The DNA here is from genome assembly GCF_020826845.1 of Diceros bicornis minor. Lineage (NCBI taxonomy): Eukaryota > Metazoa > Chordata > Mammalia > Perissodactyla > Rhinocerotidae > Diceros > Diceros bicornis. Next base: position 92,305,654 of record NC_080745.1, on the reverse strand, counting down.
GAAGAATGTCAGCTCGTTAGCATGGATCACACAGTCTGCTGACCTTAATGTGCCAAGTGTCGTTTGGCCCCACACAGAGATGGTTTAGAATGTAGTTCCAGAATGTTTTAGATTTCACCCAGAAAGTATGGGTTCCAGTTCATCGTCATCCATCCGTGTCCCTTTGCTTTCCTTTTTGGCAGGTCTGATGTTATTCAGAGAGAGCAAGGGAAATAATAATATTGCTATTCACCGACTATGATGTTACTGGGGGAGGAGTTGAAACATATGTATAAAATGACACCGGGCATATTTAATATTTCCACTTTTTGCCTTTAGCCCAGATATTGAAAGTTGTCAGTAGACCGATTTTAACGCACCATGCCTCGTTTTACAGTACAGAGATTGAGCAGATCCTGAGTAACCAGAGATCTAGGTCCTTGTCTTATCTTCTTCAATACTTTCATCTGACTTAAGTGAAGACAGAGGGCTATTTACAAAAGTCATGAAGATGGTTAATATGATTACTGCAGCAGTTGACAGAATAAAGATAGCATATTATAGATATTCTTGCACTTTGTTTTTTTCACTTAGCAGTGTATCCTGGAGATCACTGCACACCAGCTGGCAGAGCTCTTCCTCCTCCTCATTACAGCTGCGTAGTGCTCCATGGCCTGGACGCACCGTGTTTATGCAGCCACTCTCCTGCAGATGGGCATTTGGGTTGTTTCCAGTGTTTTGCAGTTTAACCAACGCTGCAGTGAATAACCTTGTGCATTTTTTTTCACATTGTTGTAGGTATACCTGTAGGGTGGATTCCTGGAGCTATAAGTTCTGGGTTAAAAAGTGTGTATGTAGCTTTGTTAGCTATCTCCAAATTTCCCTGCAGAATTTGTATTCCACCAGCAGTGTGGGAAATGTCTGTTTCCCACGGCCTCACCAGCAGTGTCTGCATCACACTTTAAAATTTTTGCCAGTCTGATAGGTGACAAATGGTGTCTTGTTACTGTCTTAATTTGCACTTCTTTAAATATGAGTGGGTTTGAACATTTTTTCCTCTGTTTGGGGACCGTTTTTATAACTTTTTTCATCAATTGTCTGTTCATGTCTTTTTTCCAATTTTTCTTTTGGGTTTTTGGTTCTTTGTCCCTTGGTTTTTGTGAGAGTTTCATATATTAGGGTTATTAGCACTTTTTCCATGGTATACGTTGTAAATATTTTCCTCCAATTTGTCAGTTATCTTTTGACTTTGTGTGGGGTGTGTTTTGCTTTGCCCTGCAGATATTTTTTTATTTCTGTGTAGTTAAATTTCTCAATTTTTGTTTTATTGCTTCTGGATTTGACTCATAGTTAAAGGGTCTTTCCCTACACCAAGTTTTGATTCTTCACCCACCTGTTCTTCTAGGAATGACATAGTTTCAGTGTTTTACATTTAGATCCCTAATCCACTTGAGGTTTATTTTTGTATATGGTGTGAGATACAGATCTAATTTTACCTTTTTCCAAATGGCTGCCAACTTGTCCTACCACCATATGTTAAAGAGCCCATCTTTATCCTAGTGACTGGCGCTGCTGCATTTCCATATGCATTCTGATTTATTTCTGGACTTTTTATTCTATCCCACTAGCCTACTTGTCTGCTTATCACCAGGACCACTATGTTTAATTATAGTCTTTATGGTATGTTTTAACGTCCAGTAGTTGTGGTTTTTTTCAGGGATTTCCTGGCTGTTCTTGCATGTTTGTTTTTCCATGTGACCTTTAGATTCAACTGGTGTAAGTCTATGCAATAGTTTATTGGTATTTTTACGTTGAGTTTATAAATTAGGGAGAACTGTCAGCTTACAATGTAGAGTTATCCTGTGCAAGAATAGGGGATACCTTTTCATTTGTTCATATCTACTTTTGTGTCGTTCAAGAATGTTTTAAATTCTCCTTGTATAGGTTTTGTGCAATTCTTAATAAATTTATTCTAAAACATTTAATCTTTGTTGCCATCATTTTAAATGGAGTTTTCTTATTGTTTTATATTTGAAGGCTGTTGATTTTTTATGTTAATTTTGTATCTGCTATTCAATGGGTTCTTTTATTGTTTGAGTTAGTTTTATCATTGATTCTCTGGGGGTCTCCAGATATACATTATAATATCATCTGCAAATGGATAGTTTGACTTCTTTGCCCATTCTTATTCCTCTGATTGCTTTCTCTTTTGTAGTGATACGGGGTAACATAAAACCTCTAGGACAATGGTGAACAGAAATGGAGAGTGGGCATCCTTGCCTTGTTGCTGATCTTAGTGGAAATGCTGCTAGTCTTTCCCCTTGAATAAGTCACTGGCTTTAGGTTTAAAGTGTGTATATTTTATCATGTTAAGAGTATAACCCTCAATTCCTATTTTCTTTAATTTTTATAAATGGGTTTTAAATTTTATCAAAGTCTTTTTCAGTTTCTATGGAGATCCTATTATTTTTTCCTTAGGTTTATTAATATGGTGAGTGATACTGGTAGATATCCTAATATTGAATACATCTTTCACTTCTGGAAAAAGTCCTCCTTGGTCACGGTATGTAGTTTTCTTAATGTGTTGTTGGATTCTGTTTAGTATTTAATTTAATATTTTTGCATTGATATTCATGAGTGATGCTGGTCTGTAGTTTTCTTTCTTTGTTCTCTTTATCTGGTTTATCAGTGTTATATTTGCTCCATAAAAGGAGTTGGAATGTTTTCCTTTGTTCTCAGTGCTCTGGAATAACTTATGTAGAGTGTTGGGACTATCTGGTCTCTGAAGCTTCGGTAGAATTCACCAGTGAAGCCGTCTGGTCCTGGTGCTTCTTGTGGGGTACTTGCTTAATAACCCTCTCTATTTCTTCTTTGGGAATCATCTGCCTAAGATTTCCAACTCTAATGGGGTCAGTTTTGGTCATCTGAATTTCCTTAGGAAGTTGTCCATTTCATCTACATTTTCTAATTTATTTGCATAGAGATCTGCAAAGTAGTCTCTCAACAATTTTTAAAATTTCTTCTGTTTCGTTGATAATTTCCCCCGTGTCATTTCTTACCGTCTATATTTGTGCTTTCTCGCCTTTTCTCTTGATCAGGTTAGTTAGTGGTTTGTCTATTTGGTTAATTCACCACCAGCAGCCCCCCCCAAAAACAGGATTTAGATTTATTAGGTAGATCTACTGTTTTTCAGTAGGAAAACCTCTACCTCATGAATTTGCTTTTCCCTCCCTGTTTCCTTCCTCATGTTTTCTTTTGGGTTACTGTGTTGTTCTTTTCCTAATTTTTGTGAGCTAATGTTTATTAGTTAATTTTATTCTTTCACTGTTATTTATAAAAGTGTTAGTATAATGAATTCTTCTCTGATTACTGCTTTAAATGCATTCCATAGATTCTGATATGTAGTGTTCTGATAATTATTTTTTTAAAATTCTGTACTCTCAGATTGTATTTCCTCTTTCACCTAAGAGTCAATAATAGAATTTTTAAATATCCGGGTGGAAATGCCTTTCTGTTTTTTGTTTTTGTTAATAAGATATAGTTTTATTGCATTATGATCAGCAAGTGTTGTTTTCAGTATTTCTACCTTATGGAAGTTGTTCATGTTTTCTTTGTGACCTAATATATGGTCAGTTGTTGTGAATGTGCCTTAGGTTCTTGAGAAGAATGTATATTCTCTATTATCAGGTGTGGAGTTCAGTGCATATTCATAAGATCTACCTTGATTGATAACGTTGTTTAGATCTTCTATCTCCTTACTTATTTTTTGCACACTTGCTCTGCCTTGTACTGAGAATGATGTATTAAATCTCCTAGGATTGGTATGTTTCTAACTATCTCCTTCATCTCCTGTAGTGTTTGCTTCATAAAGGAGGTGGTGGTTGTATTATTTGGTGCATAGATGTTCACAAACATTGTGTCTTCACTGTAAACTGTGGCTTTTAGCATTAAGTATGTCCTCTGTTGTGTTTAACACTTTGGGGCTTGAATTCTATTTGGTCTACTCCTGCTCTCTTTTTGTTTTCATTTGTCAGGTATAACTTTGTCCACCTTTTAATTTTTAGCCTTTCAGAATCACTTTTTCTTAGATGTGCCTCTTATATACAGCATACAGTTGGGTCTTGTTCTGTGAGTCAAATTAGAAACCTTTTTCTTTTAATAGGTAAATTAAGTCCATTAATATTTATTCATATGACTGATTTGTTTGCTTGCCACTCTATCATAATATTTTATAATTATGTATATTTTGTTATATTGTTTCTTTCTCCATGAGATCTGTATTCTTTGATCTTTTATTGGGATTTTTAATTTTGAATTTTGGAGGATGTGTATTTTCTAGTGATTACTTTTGTATTTAAACCTATTTTAATATCCTTAGTAATCTGTTATTTAAGTCTTTACTGTCTGATTTATCAGTTTTTTCTGGTACTGTTTAACATGCACCTATTGCTTATACAATATTGGCATATACATAATCAGAATTTTTCCTCTTCTTCCTTCATCTCCCATTTCTGCTTTGTCACAGTGTGTAGTATTTGCGTATTAGTCTTTCAGCCTAACCCCACTTTTATTTTAGTCCTAGAGGTACATCTAAATACTTTTAAATGCTTACCATGAATCCTTTTGCTGGAATTTTCCCAGCCATCACTTGGTTAGATAAAACTTACCCTCACATAGAATCCTCCAGAAGGGCTGATGAGTGAGGTATTCTCTAAATTCATGTATGTTGAGAACTGTTTTTCTGTAGTCTTGATATTTGAAGGACAGCTTGTGGATTTAAAATTCTTGGTTCATACTTTCTTTCATTGAGTTTCTAAAAAATGTCACTCCGTTGTCGTCTTACTTATGTGTTGGTTTTGAAAAGCCTGATTGCTGGTCCAGTTTTTTGCAAGTTCATTGATGTTTTCTCCCAGGGGCTTTGAGGATTTTATCTTTGAAATCTGATAGTTTCATTAGGATGTGTCTCAGAGTTGATCATTCTGCGTTAATTTTCCCAGGCACCCTGTGAGCCCTCACATTTTCAGATCCTGTTCTTTTTCTGTTTCTGGAAGTTTTCTTAAATGATAGTTCTGAGTATCAGCTTTGCTCTGTTGTTTTGTTTTCCTCTTCCGGGAGCTCTGATTTATGGGCATTATTCCTTCTTTGTCTCCCATGCCTGCTGCTTTCACCTTGCCCTCTTTACTTTCTTTATGTCATTTTCCTCCTCTTGGTCGTGCTCCTGTCTTTCCTCGGTACCGCTTATTAATCTTCATTTGAATCTATTCTCTTTGGGCGCTTTGTGATGTACGCCTCGTTTCTGCGATGACTTTGTCTTTCCCTTCCATCACTTTCCTGAGCTCATTCAACTCTCTTCCTTTCTCCCTGTTTTGTCCCTTTCTGTCTTTAATTTTACATTTCTAATTCAAGGTGGTTTTTTGTATCCTCAGATGTTTGTTTGAATTTGTTTATTATGTTTCTAGGGTGTTGGATTACAGTTTTCTTTTGCTTCATGGTTGTTTTTCAGGAGGACATTTTTATGGTATTGCGGTGTTTTTACAAGATTGCTAGTCCAGTGGCGCCTCTTGTGTTGGTTTGACCAAGTCCAGGTGCTGCACACTTGTTTTGGTGACTGATGGGGAGAGTGTGAGTCTCCTGATATTATGGTCCTCCTTCCTTGCAGGACCCTAAACTTTCCCTGGTTCTTTTTATCTTCACTACCCAGTTGCCAAAGGGCACTTCTCCCTTCCTCTTTTGCATTTTTTCTTCCCCAGAAACTATGAGTTGAAGGATCCCTCTTCAGATGGTGTCTGTCCATTTAAACTGTGTGGACTGTGGAATCCCTTCCCTGAGTCCATGCTCTGGTCTGCTCAGGGACTTGCTGAGCTCTTCCGTGTTTGTAGTGGGCTTCCCAGGGAGGCAGATCACGCTCACCCCATGCTGGTGCCCCTCTGCTGTTGTTCGTGGTTTTTCCTTCTGCCTTGCTCCCCACAGAGCCCACCTTGTGGGTATGGGCTGGCAGCACGAGGGGACCCCACACTGGGGTTTGGTGGCTTTTCTCTTTTTACTAGCATTATTTTCAAATTTCGGCACTCTCTGTCTTTAAGTTATGCCAGGGATATAGTTTGATGTAGAATTTACTTTTGCCCTTTCTGTAGTTTCATTTCGTTTGGGAAGAACTGTAGGGAAGTAGGTGAGCTACATGGTCTCCCTTGTCTTCAGCCACCTGGAGGTCAAGCACTTACCCCAAAAGATTATTCTGCCTGGTTTAAGGGGCCAGAGTTCAACATTTTTCATTTTAATCTTTAAGTATCTCTTTTAAGACGTGTTAGAGAACAGTAAAATTAGCAGTCTAAACCCTTGATATAAGGTTTCTCTATTGAATAAATCCATTAAATTTAAAAAAGTCAGTTTGGAAAATACTAAGCAAATACTAGTACAGATAATAAACAAATTTGACACAGAAAATGATGATGGTTTGCAAGTGACTGAGGAAATTGAGGAACTGCTGGTTTAACAGGAAGTGTCTTCTGCTTCGGACGGGAGCTGTCCAGCGTCCGGGCCTGTTGTCTGGCCCCGTAACCCCGAGACAAGCACTGGCATCCGGCGAAGGGCGACTCCATGGCCATTTGCCAAGGTCCCCCCACCTCTGCACCTCTGTGGCAGTGAAAATATTGTTACCCCGCAAAATACACAAAGTCTTGGGACTTTGAGAGTGAATAATTTTGCCTTTAGCGTTAGAAGATTGCTTTGGTAATTTATCTTCTTTAGTTCACGGGGAAGCAAAAACTAAATGCTAACTTTCCCGGAGGTTATCTGTTATGGACTGTGTGTGCAACTTTTGAAATAAATAACATTAATTTGTTCTTCAGTGTCAGTAAGAGAAAGAATTATTCACATGTGAATTATTCAGATTGTATTAAGAAAGTTTGTAACTTAATACTAGGCAAAATGTGTTGAAGCATATAGCTAGTTTCTTGAACAGAATTTATAGGTTTTTGTACATTTTCAATATCAGTAAACCAGTCACAATAGTTTATTATAAGAGTTTTGGCCAAAATTGTTAAAATGACTATTTTAAATCTATAAAGCTAAGTAAATATCAGACAATGCTAGAAATAATGAGGTTAAATGTAATTGATGGTGGTTATTCCTGAAAGATAAAGTTTAAAGTTGTCTCCTCAAACGTCCTATAAACTTTCCCAGCTCCACAGGGGTCTGTATTTGCAGCTGAAGTTTTCAGAAAGCAAATTCAATTAGAGTGTTGTGTGCTTTATGAGGCCCTCTCAAGTGAAATTTTGTTTGTTGCAGAAACGGGTGTGCAGGAGATTAGAAGCAGCTGCACAGGAGTGGGGCTGCCCCCAGGTGAAGGCGGGCCCCCTGGCATTCTGGAGCATTGAGAAGCTGGAGTCACAGCCCAGAGGCCCGCCCCCTGCACCAAGGCTAGAGAGCGGCCAGGGGCGACCAAGTACGGGGGTAGGTTCCTGTTCCCACCAAACCAGCTGTGAACCCATTTAAATATTTTAATAAAAAGTGTAAATAATCATTGTTCTGATAACATCTGTGGCTGTGATTTGTTAAATAGATTGCTCAGAATGGTGGAAGGAGCTCGGCACAGCCTTGCCTGAGATGTATTGCGGGAGAATCTGTAAGTGCATTAACCTTCTTGCTGTGACATAAAAGATAGACTTGTTTTTAAATATTAGATCCATAAAACAAAGTTAATAAAAATGGCAATTACGTTTCTAAGGAATGAGGGATGTAAATAAAAAGGTGCAGATTGATTTAAGCTTTTCTTAGCATTCTACTGAGGTGCAAACTAATTTATATCCAGCTTCAAATTAGAAATAGAAATTGAAAATACATTTAAAATTCTTTCTAAAAGCAGTGTTCAGGGAAGGGAACAGGCGGCTGGATATCACTGAAATAGAGATCATTTGAAAACATCTTAGAGAAAAGATCTACCCTCATATAATTATCCAAATGGGAATCAGTGTTGTTTTTTCTTTTCCCTGTTTAAGCTTTTCTTTCATGTTTCCATAAACTTCACATAAACTGCAGATTTCAGAAGGAGAAACACAGTATTCACACCATTAATTCAAAGTAAAGGGAGGTCTAACACTGCCTGAGTGGATGCTCAATCTTTCCGATGGGGTGGAATATCATAAAGGATACATTAGCATAATAATACCTCTGTTATTAATTTTGAGCTTATTCTAAGAACAAGTTAATATGTCTTTGATAACCTCTGTAATTCCTGGGGTTTTTTTTTAATTTTAAATTTGGAATCTTAATATTGCAATAAAATAGAATTGTGTTTAATTTCCACACAGAAACCAGGAGTGTGTGTGTGTGTGTGTGTGTCTGTGTCTGTGTGTGGGTGTCTGTGTATTTCTGCGATTGCCCCCTAAAGATTTTTAGAGAAACATATTGCTCTGTTTTTGGTAAGTGAAAGATTGAGTCAATAAAGTATAGAGATCTTCAGTTGACACACTGAAGGCTACTGTGTTTTACAGTGAAAGTCAATGATTTTTGTTTTAAACCAAGATCTAAAACCGTGTCAGCTGTCACCCACGTGAACCTCTGATTATCTAAAGTCATTGGATAAATATGAAAACAAAGCTTACTGTCAAACTCGTGCCGTGAAGGTGTGCTTTTTGTGCTCTCTTTTCAGGAAAATTTCCACAGTTTGTGTTGCATTCCATGGGGTAATTCTGAACAATGGTGAAATAAAAAATTCAGCAATTTGAACTTACTATATTTAGGTTGATTCATACAATTGCCAGACATTCCCCAGAATGCAAATAAATATTTACCTTGAGAAATCTGACCCCATTATGGGTAAATTGCTTTAATGCTGGTGACTAGTAACCATCCTTATTCTCTTCCTCTTTCCATGGAATGTATCTTTCAAATCCCCTTATCTGTTGGGCAAACACTTGGAATGTAATATGGATTCTTAATTCTCTGAGAGGTTGTGTTCTGGCATGAATGGCTTAAAGGAAAAAAATTTGGCTCAAGCAACTGATTGGATCATTTTGGCTAATATTCTGTTTGAACAACAGTACCTGTTTGATTAGGGTTTTTCCTTCCTTTGTAATTCCCCAAGCTTGCCTCTGGAAATGAATCTATGAGCAGAAAACCTATGTTGATATGTAAATATATCATTTTTTCGTTAATGCTTGATATTCTTTTCATCTAAATTTCAGAAACCAACTTTTAAAAAAATCAGTTTCCCTTTATTTGTAGTTATTCTCAATAAAATTTCACCCAGGCTTGGGTGATTTAATATTTACACCCACTATTTCTAAAAGTCTTATGTAAATAAAGATTGAAATGTGAATTTGAAAAGTCACACCTCTTGATATTTGAACAGACTATAGCTGCATATATCTTCTTTTTCTAATAATATGGCTAGTTTCCCTCCTAAGCTTTTAAAATAATAAGACACTATTTTTGTATTCTAGAACGTCAAAAGGTTCAGTGTTAAATAAAAAGCAAATAGTATTTTTAGGAATGCATGATCCCAGGGAGCAGTGCTTCACAGTAATTCACCGATGGGCAGCAATTCCAAATTTCAGAAGACTTTATTAAATACAGCTCCATTCACAAATGCGTACCCATTTACACACGAGCGCACCCCCTGTCCTGGCCCATAGTTCCCGTAGCTGACCCAGGGTGGCAACCTGGGGTCAAAGAGAAGCAAAGGTTATGTCGGAGTAGTTTGTGTGGGATTCCTAACAGGAAACTTGCATATGATTCTCAGCTTATCTGGTGCTTTTCCCCAATAAGCTTCGTATCCTAGTTCTCTGGTGTATTCTGACCTGTCACAGTAGGGTATCAGCTGGTCCCCTCAGTTCTGCTCTGAATTCTCAGCGTGGCTGCCTCGGCACCTGAGTTCCTGTTGTCCTTCTGTTCCTGAGCTCTTCCTTATTTTTACCATGAGTCATTTCTCACGTATGCAAGGACTTGACTTCTCACATATGCAAGGACTTTTTCTGTAGACCTTCTCAAATTCATTTTTCAAGTTACAGTGATTACAGTTTCAGTAGTTGCTGACATAGTTTCTTACAGTGATCACTATTAAGGATCAGCTCCTGGTACTGGTTACTATTTAGGAACATCTCCTCTTTGCCCTGAGTCACCCTGCTCATGTTACTGACAACTGGAATGAAACCATCCTCTCTGTTCTTGTGGTAGGTCTTGGTGTTATGTCATGCAGGGTGTCCCCCCATGTCCCAGGGTCAGGCTGCCCTCTCTGCTGTGTGCCGTCCAGTGTGCAAGTCTGGAGGCAGTGCCAATGGTCGCTGTAACTGGCAGACTTCCTTTCCTCCACAAATGGTTGCAAAGCTGGACTGTGAGCTCAGAGCAGGCTTCCTTTCTCGGGTCAGCTCAGCTTGCTTGGCACAGGGGTCCGTGGTAGCCAAGTGTAACGTGGAAATCACAGTATTCTTTGCAAATTCAAATCCATTAAATGAAACCTAACAAGACTGCCAAAGTTCTCTAAAATAATCAAAAGAAGATACATGAAAAGCGGGGCCATTGTAATATATAAGACAGAAAACTATAGGAAGGACAGATTTAGGATGTTCATTGAGGTGGAAGGTGCTGTTTCCTCGCCTTGTGTTTTCCGAGGGGCATCTGGTCTCTGACACTCTGTAGCTCCTCAGCGCTGGAGTCCATCAGGGAAGGGGCCACCCTCAGGTTTTATTGAGTCAGTGTGACAGTCAGTTGCCTTTCTCTCAGCTGTGTCCCCACCTTCATCTCCCCTGCTCCCTGTTGTGGGGACTGCATTTCTAGCCACTGGAGCATGGTGGGAGGGTGGGGAGGAAGCCAGGGCATTTCTCCATCCCTTCCCCAGGGCAGCCTCTCAGGGTCCCAGCTCCTGCAGAGATGTCCCCCCATGGTCCCAACTCTTGGGTGGTGCCTGGGCTCTGTGGTCACCGTCCTCCTCCCTGTCCTCTCAGCCTGAAGGTGAGGCTTCCCACTGTGTCTCGCCTGCCCTTGTGTGGCTTCTCTTCTCTTCCATCATTTGTGTAGTCAAATCCCACGTTAAATTCCCTCTGTTTGAAATACCTAGATTGGTTTCTGTTTTCTGACGGGACCCTACCTGGTCTCATCAGCTGATGAGTGGACAGATTCTCCTGAAAGAAAAAAGAAAAAAGGTTGCTGTTGTAAACATAGGCCTCGGGGCCCTGGGTCTTGACCCGCGCTCAGGGCTCAGGGCTCAGGGCTCGGGCTCTTAGTCCAGCAGCCTCAGCGTTTGGAGTGCTTGCGGAGCCAGTCCCCACTGTGAGTCCCACGGGTGGTGTGGAGAGCCTGCGGTTAAATTGCAGATCACAGGTGGGATTGAATGTTGCCCATCACTGGTGTTCCTTTGGTTTCTTTTATCTGGGGTTATTGGGTTGTATTACCCAAACTAGTAGTGAGTTCCTACCTAAAAGCCAACATGCAGACATGACTGTTTGGTGTTGTGGACTAGTCCCCCGGCTCCGCAGCACTGATTTTGGATACCAGCCTGTTCATTAGTGTTGAGGGCAAATACTAAGGGGGTAAGCTTAGTGAGGCTCTGTGTCATTCACTTTTTGACATTGAAATCCATTGCCTGACAACAGGGGGTGTATGTGGCAGGGCAGAGAGGCTGGCAGTGCAGGAGTAGATAGAGGGCGAGCGAGGGGGTGTTGGGTCCAAGGCTGTTGTGTGGGCTCAGTTTTCTCCTATAGGGACAGCAGGAGGAGCCCAAGTATGATTATTATTCTGATTCTAAATAGATACACTTTTTTCTTGGTACTTCTTTTTATCTTCATATGGTGACCTTTAAAATATTTATTTTATTTCCCTATCTGTGTTATTGGTAGTTGCTTCCCATGTCTGTAGCACCTATAAATACTGCACTGAAGCAGGAAGGGACCCGGAACCTGGTGTAAACAAGATTTCTGCCTTCTCCCGCACCTGTGGCGACAGCAGCAGTACCACCTATGCTTGATGCTGCAGGCCCAGGCGTCGAGCCGGGGACAGAGGCCATGGATGAAAATGCGACGTTCTGACATAGATGAAGAAAGACCGATGTGCAGAGGTTCGCTCTTTGCATCCTGTTTCAGCACCTGCTAGTTCTTGTCAGTCCTTTATTCTTATGTCCTGAGAGAGGAAAACACAAACCATGGAGCGGTCAACAGGAGTTTCATTGATCATTCTGTAAGAATCAAATTGTGCTGCATGCGTTGTTCCCCTCAGTTTGGAGAGGGTCCTAGAGTTCATCGGTCTAACCCCATCCGTTTACAGATGAAGAAGTGAGGTCCACAGGGGTTAAGTGGTGGGCCTGCCATGCCCCGTGGTGATGGGCAGGCTGGACCCCAGCTCGCACGACACCCTCTCCTCTTTCTGCTCTTCTTGGCTGGTCTCTGTGCTCGCAGCCCATGTGCCAGCATCCCCATGCTCGCTCTAACACCCTCTGAGAAGCGTGGCAGTGACCTTGTGGGTCTTTGTGGACGGCGTTCCCAGACACAATGAGAGTTTCTTGGCTAAGACACAGGGCTGAATTATTCAAACTGTGGAGTAAGCAGCTGGCCAAGAGAAGAGTTGGGCTGTGTCGGTGTAGCCAAATGCGAATCCGAAAATAGATGAGTTTGAATAGACTCACTGACAAAATCTTCAGATTTAGCTTCTGACAGTAAACGTTTTCTCTGGAATATGGATACCAGACAAATAGTTTCATTTAAAAACTTTAACTGTGTTATTTAGATCATTTCCAGGCTCTGAAGGGACAGAGAGAGTTCAGATGACTAGAAGAACAAAACAAAAACTTCTTTCTCTAGGAATGAAATATGTTAAACTATGAAGAGATGGTGAAATGGATTAAAAGAAAAGTTAGCACTTTAAGAAAAATGCAATTTAGACTTCCTATAAGCATGTTGGACTAAGCTAATGCAAGTGTATCCCCTCCTGCTATAGATAAAAGCGTTAAATACATAGTTAATCATATGATAAGAGAAGGAGACAAAAGCAGAGCAGCAGATGTAAACACGTCTCTTGTGGCTGTTCTTGGCCTTTGTTGGGTTTGGTCCTGGGTTGAGCCCGGGGGCTGGGGGCTAGAATTCCAGTGTCCAGAGATATGTGTGACTTTGGCCAGTGGAGGTGTGGGAGCTAGAATTTGGACCATTGTGTAAAGTTCTGAGCCTTGAAGATCTGCCTATACCTTAAAAGAGGATTAGAAATTAAAATATCAGGCCATGCATGGGTGTGGGCTCTTAAGTTTATTCCATCTCAGTGGTACAAGAAGCAAAAGCCAAAGCATTAACATAAAAATAGGTGCAGACTATTGAAGTCCTTAGGTCTTGGGTAGTGATGAATGCAGAATCATCCTATAGGCGTGGTTCTACCATCCAGAGCGCACAGGATTCAGAGATGAAACAGCCCGCACAGAGGATGAGATCACAGTAGAACAGTATAAACTACATAAACAAATCTACTGTGATGGAGGGTGGGGGAGTCAGGAACTATAACAAACAGAATGCAGACCTCCAAGAATCTGAAATAATAAAAGAAAACTGAAGTTCACTAGAAATATAAGTATTGTAAAATTTTTTAAATGATTTAAGAAGAAATAGAGCCATAATGAAAGAAGACGACAGAATGAAAAAAGTACTGGAAGGTAAAAGAAAACCAAACTTGTAAAAGTGAATGATATGGTCATTGAAGTTAAAGACAAAAGATCATCAGGCTGGCTGGGTTGTGTAGTGGTTAAGTTCACGCACTCTGCTTCAGTGGCACGGAGTTCGTGGGTTTGGATCCCAGGCATGGACCTACACATCCCTCATCAAGCCATGCTGTGGTGGCATCCCACATACAAAATAGAGAAAGATTGGCACAGATGTTAGCTCAGGGACAGTCTTCCTCACCAAAAGAAATCATCAAGTTAGACACAGTTACGGACAGAATTAGTGAGTTAGAAGATAGATCTGGGGAAATCATCTAAAACACAGCAATAGAGATAAAGAGATAGAAAGTGTAAAAGTGTGATTCAGAGTCATAGAGGAAAGAATGGGAGGTCCAGTAGGAAATCCAGAAGGAAGGAATATGAGATATCATACACAGCAGTGAAAATGGATGAACTAAAAAAAGGAAATTACAGAAGGATATGTATAGAAGAATACTATTTAGAAACAATTTTAAACATGTGAAACATTGGTACGTATTAACTAGAAGAATAATAAGATTCCTGAGGATGATAAACGTCAAGTTCAGGATAATGAGATTATTTCTACTGAGGGAATGAGGGCTCCAGATACAGAGGGCATTTCAGTTATATCTGTAATGTTTTGTCTCTTAAGCTATGTGATGGTTCATGAGTGTTTGTTATAATGTTGTCTGTACTTTTTTTGTGTGCCTGAAGAATAATGGTGAGTCTTGGGCATGATGTATGCGCATATCCATTGTGGTGAAACTGAAAAACATTACAGACAGAGAAAAATCTGTAGAGTTGCTAGAGAGAGAGATTATCCGTGAAGGAACGGTAATTTGACTGACAACAGACCTCTTATTAGTGAGAATAGACACTAGAAGACCTTGGTATAACATGTTTGAAATACTAAGGAGACTGTGCCTGTGTGGACATGTGGGCTAGCTATACTAGGCACAGAGCTGGGATGGCCATTGCAATGGGGATTTCTTCCACCTCCCTCCACAGGAAATTCAGTTACCAAATTTGACTTCAGAAGAGAGAACATAAACCAGTAACAATGGAAGAAATAACAAGGGGAAAGTTATCAAAAAGCTACCATCTCAGGTGGTTTTACAGGTTAAAAAAAAATCCTACATGAAGGAACACATGGATAACTTAACATTAGAAAAACTACTATAGGAGCCGGCCCGGTGGCGTAGCAGTTAAGTGCGCATGCTCCGCTTCGGCGGCCCGAGGGTTCGCAGGTTCAGATCCCGGGCCCTCACTGATGCACCGCTTGTCAAGCCATGCTGTGGCGGTGTCCCATATGAAGTAGAGGAAGATGGGCATGGATGTTAGCCCAGGGCCAATCTTCCTCGGGAAAAAGAGGAGGATTGGCATTGGATGTTAGCTCAGGGCTGATCTTCCTCACAAAAAAAAAAAAAGAAAAAGAAAAACTACTATATTGTCTGATCAAAAGAGAAAAAACAAAGGATACTCTTAATAGATGCAGAAACAGTGTTTGGTTAGCTCCACATCCCATTCATGATGAGAACTCAGCAAACCAAAAAAGAAAGGTTTATCCTGATAAGGGTTAAGGAGCATCATACTTAGTGGAAACATTTCCATTGATGAAGGAAAAAAGGCAAACTTGCTTGCTGTCACCACTTCTGCTTAGTGTACTATGATTCCTAGCTAACACAATAAAACAAGTAAAAAAGAAACAATAGGTATAAGTACTGGAAAGAAAAAAACCAAATTATTTCCAGATGATGTAATTATCTACATAGAAAATCCAAGAAATGTGCAGATAAACTAGTAGAACTAATATTTATCAAGATTGCCGAATATAAGATGAACATTTAAAAACAGACTCTTATTCATTGGTAATAACTAGAAAAAAAAATCCGTGACATTATTTCTTCATGTGGCTTGAGTTACTTATAATGTCCTTTAGTTTCAACCTGAAAGACTCCCTGTGGTATTTCTTGTAGGGTAGGTCTACTAGCGACAAATTTTCTCTTTTTGTTTGTCTGGGGATGTCTTAAACTCTCCCCCATTTTTGAAGGATAGTTTTGTTGGATATAGAATTCTTGATTGACAGTCTTTCTTTCAGCGCTTTGAATGTGTCATCTCACTGCCTTTGGACTTCCATATTTTTGATGAGAAATCAGCTGTTAACCTTATTGAGGATCCCTTGTACATGATATGTCACTTTTCTCTTTGTGCTTTCAAGATTCTTTGGTTTTCGATATTTTTGTTATGATGTGTCTAGGTGTGGATCTCTTTGGGTTTATCCTAGTTGTAGTTCATTGAGCTTCTAGGATGTGTAAATTTATGTTTTTCATCAAATTTGAGACGTTTTTGGCCATTGTTTCTTCATATATTCTTTCTGCCCCTTTCTCCCTTCTCCCTCTGAGACTCCTGTTAAGTGTATGTTGGTACACTTAATGGTGTTCTGCAGGTCTCTGAGGCTCTGTTCATTTTTCTTCAATTTTTTTTCTTTCTGTTCTTCAAACTGAATAATCTCTATTGACTTCAAGTTCAATTCTTTTGCCTGCTTAAACCTGCTGTTTAACCTTTAGAGTGAATTTTTCATTTCGTTCATTATATTTCTCAACTTTAAAATCTCTCTATAGGTCTTTGTTATAAGTTTTGTCTCTTTATTGGTATTTTCTGTTTGGTGGGAATACTTTCCTTTAGTTCTTAATCATGGTTTTCTTGAGTTCTTTGGATAGCAAACAGATGAAGAAGTCTGGGTGTCCTCATCTCTTTGCCCCTGCAGATCTACTTCCCATTCTTCTCTGCATTCTGCCCAAGAGGTCAACCAGTATGATTGCATCTGTGCCTTCCGGCTTCCTTTTGGGTTTGGATACCAGGGGGGTTTGGGGGAAACGGCAGGAGACTTGGCTATGTCCCTTGGTAAACCTTGCTGTTCCTCTCAAGAAGCCAGCAATACGTAACACACTCTCCTTCTAGGTTCTGGTAACTGCTTCCTCCCCTGTCCCTTTGTCTAGCCCCTGTACTGTCCCTTGCAGCTCCCCTCTAAAGCTTTGTGACTTGTCCTTTCATAAATTACTCTTCGTGAATTTTCCTGTTTGCTCATACCATCTGTTTTGTGTTGGGACTCTGACTGATACAGAAGAATGCACACCTGCCATAGACTACTGGTCACCTCCAAGGAGGAGGGGAGGAAGATGAAGTAAGTATGCAATTTTGTGAAATCTGCATGGGGTGTACATAGGTCTTTGTTATAAAGATATTTCATTACACAAAGACTCATGCCAGCTAAATAAGGATGACTGTTGTAGCAGTCTGAGCTTTTATTGTAGGCCTTTGAAGAATTCTCTTGAGAAAGGTTACTGCTTTGTGGCCATAAAGATGAATATGCCATTAAGGAAAGAAGAAAAATGACTCCTCAGGCAAGTGGTGGTGGTAGGAATAGTAGAAATCACTGAATCACAGAGGGCTGCTGTCACAAGTCACACAGTTGCTCAGGGAGAGAGAGCTGGCCACAAAGCTAAGGCTCTGCATGTCAATGAAAAGTGGTTTTAGCAAAAGGGAAATGGAAGGTGGCAACATTCTCTCTTCACCTGGTGTGCATGGGTTGAATTGTCAACTAGGTTTACTATAGACAGAGGTACCGGTCTGGGTGTTAATGTGCTCCCCAGATGGAGTGACGTCACACGCTCATAGAGTGAGATGTGTACCTGTTGGCCTTGCTGTACCTGCCAGCCCCCAGGCAGGTGAGGAGATCCCAGGCAGGAAGTTTTTAGTAAAATGGGAAGTTTCGAAAGGGTTCGTGAATTGTGGCAAGCACTCCATGAGGGAATCATCACAGTGAGAGAGATGAAAGAAACGGAAGGCTGTGCATACAGAGGTGGCCCACGAGGGAACAGTGAAAGAAGATGCCCAGCAGTGGAAGCAGCTGGAAGTGGTGAGACCTGAGTCCCTTTGATCCCAATATTAGAAACAAATTAAAACTCTCTTCAAAAAGCATCTTTCTGGGGCCGGCCCAGTGGTGTAGTAGTTAAGTTCACGTGCTCCACTTTGGCAGCCCAGGTTCGCAGGTTCGCATCCTGGGCACAGACCTACGCACTGCTCATCAAGCCATGCTGTGGTGGCATCCCACATACAAAAAGTAGAGGGAGATTGGCACAGATGTTAGCTCAGGGACAATCTTCCTCACCGAAAAAAAAAGTCTTTCTCGCTCGGTGGACAAATATTGGAATTGTGTTTTCTCAAAAGTAGTGTATTATTTCCCACGATTGCTTATCAGATCACTTTTCAAGCCTAATTAGACAGCCAGCAAGGCATTTCAGTTGTCAGCAATAAAACTTACAGTCGAGGCATAAACCAACCTTCTCCTCCTTCCTGACGTCATCAAATCAAATCAGAGACTCACTGCCTGGACATCACCGTCAGATGTGCCTCTGATGGCTGGTCCGTGCCATTGGGCATCTCAGAGTCCAAGGACTTGTGACCTCCCTGTGCCACCCCTTGTCTAGATCAGGGGTAGGACAGGCTCCTCTTTGCGTGTCACTGTGACTCTGTGCTTTGAGAGGGACACTAACAAACTGGAATGTGTCGAGAAGAGTGAATAAGTTGAAAGGTTTAAATGAGCAATTTCTACAAGTTCTTTTGTGTTTAAGATTCTAGATCTCAGTCCTCATGTTGACGTGGCTGTCTATGTAATTGTCCCCAAGTCTTATTCATTCTACCTCCAACATGTCTTCAGGTGTATCCTGTGCACCAGGGAGGTGGGGATGGGGGCAGGAGTGAGACATCTCTGTGAAGACCTTCTTAAAAAAGTCACTTTGTTTTTTGAGTTGTGTGGTGGTGGTGGTGTTGACAACGATGATAAAGAAGAAGATGATGAAGTTAGTTAAAAAGCATTGCCCGTACTCCCCACTCCAGCCCCACCGTCTCTCCTGAGAGAGGCCCCGTCTTCTCTGGGGTCTTGCCTCCTGACCTTGTCCACTCCGCTCCCTCCCCAGCAGCACCTGAGTGCATCTGACCTCGTCTCTACAACTCCCTGCGCCCAGAGCAGCACTTCTGCACCTGGCTCCTGCTGCTGAGGGTCTCATGACAAGAGTTTCCTGGCCAAGGAAGTTTGGGAAATGCTGTATCCTTTCCCCACTCTTTGGAGATTACACTATTCAAGACCCTGAGACTCACAATAAAGAAACTTGTTTAATTTTGCTCAGTCTAGTGTTTCCAAAACGTCCTTCCAGAAAGGAATGCCTCTTAACGCATTTACTTCCAAGACTGTTTTGGGAAACAAATAACAGGCCCGTTGAATAAACTAAGCACCTATGTTCATGGCACTCGGGGCCCTTCACAGCCTGGGTGCAGCCAGACCTTTCAGACAGATCTCCCATCCCTGCCCACGTGCACCATCATGACAGACAGCTTCTCTTGTCCTGGAACGTTCTGACCTCCTCCTGCTCTCACGGTCTGGGATGCCCTCTCCCACCTTGTAAGACTCTGCTCCTCCTCATGGTCCACTCAAGATACCTCTCCTTGTGTGACGCTTTCCTCGACCCTCGTGAGATAGAATCAGTGGCCATCGTAGCATCTCCTTCCAGTTACCTGAATGAGCCATCCGTGTGAAACAGATGCTCGTGAGCTTGGGTGCCACTTCCCCTGCTGTCTGCAAGGCCTCAGTCTCTCCTGTTGGCCCCTGTGGCTCAGGGCAGCACCTGCCTTCTAGGAAACAGGGACGCCATCATGGACTGGTCTGCTTTGTTCCCCCCACCACTTGGCCCACCCCACCCTTCCCAGCCTCAGCCCGCCCAGGGAGCCCACTGCCGTCACAGTGCAGTCTTGGAGAGCAGGGCTGTCCTGCTGGCCTCTGCTAGTGGGCCACGGAGCCACGCTGCCTTTCACTGGTGTAGTGGCCAAGTGTGACAAAGGTTTCTAGATGCTAGACGAGACCTCGCATTTCACGGTGGCAGAGTGTCTGGCCACCTGTCCGCCCCCAGCCATCTGGTTCTCTGAGTTATTTCTACAGGTGAAGTGAGGAGACACAAGGCCTGTTCTAGGAGACGGGAAGAGTAGAGGCCCTGGTGGAGTTGTATGAACCTGGGTTACCTCCAGACCCCAGTCCCCTTGGGAGGAGCCCGCTCCATTGCTTTTGTGTGAATCCTGATTCAGTGTTTAGACAACATCGTTTAAAAAAATTCTGTTTCATAAATATATAAATGATATGTTCATTCTCTTTTTTTCCCTCATAGGTGACAAGAGAAATAACGTTTATTGAGAGCATTCTATGTACCAGGCACTGTAGGAAGTGCTTTAAATATCGCAATTTTAATGTTGTACAGATATGTATATTCTGTGAATACATACTTACCTCAGAAATAATACATTATTTACAAGTGTTAGCCCAGTCATTTTAAATGCAGTGCTTTGTGTTGGTGAATATACAGCCGAGGTTTATGAATTTACCCAAGGTCAATTAATTCCCACAATGTGCTTCTTTGTCATTTTAGGGACATTTTAACCATACTGAGAATCATTAGAAGATGCAAGTTGGAAAAGGAAGATACCAGTTTTGGTTTCAAACCCTCCCTGTGACAGCGAACGCCCGTCTCTCATGGATGGATGTGGGTGTCCACCTGTTCAGACAGCAGCCCGCTGTTCCCTCAGTCAGGTTATCCCACCGTCCTCCGCACCAGAGCCCCAGGATCCCCGTCACTTCACAGGAGCCTGCAGATTGCTAGCACTCGCTACAGCCTCCTTTCAGATGAATCCCGCTGAGATGGAGATCAACTGCGTTATTTAGAAGTTATAAAAGACTCAGTATCGAGCCTCCTGTGAGGTTGAGAGCCCTGTGGCCTCCGGAACCGTGTCCAGGCATAGCCCCGCTTTTGTACTTCTCTACTGTTATGTGGAGCATCCAGGGCTGCTTCTGTACGCTTTTTACTTAAAAGACTTATTTTTATATTTAAAAATGTTCTATAATCTTAAACTGAATTTTACTGAATGTTCGTATCCAATCTGTTCTGTGTAATTCTCCAACTGAAGTTATCGGGTATGGGACCTTTTTTATATTAAAATGGAAATTTCTCATTTTCTCTTGGGTTTTCAATGTATCGTCTGACTGGAGACTGGCATCCTTTTCCCCAGTCTAAAGGCTTCCTGAGATGTCCTGTTCACATAATAGACAAGGTCCCAACAGAACCACTGGGTTGCTCTCAGGCTCTTCACCCTTCCAAAACCAGAGGCAGGACAATGTCCCTGTGCTCTGTGCTCGCACTGTGTTATCCACATGGCCCTGTTCTGTGCCGGCGAGCGTCCCTCAGCATTGACGTTCTGAAGAGCCCAGTCCATAAACAATCAATGGTATGTAGTCATGGAGGGACTTGCCTGTTGGAAAGACGGGACAGAAGAAGACAGGTGTGGAAAGGAAACTGGTACAGTACCATTAGTGATACGGATTATCCAGAATCTCAGGACACACTGCCTCGTGGCAGGAAAGAAAGCAGACTCTCCTACCCCAGCATCTTTGGAGGTCACGAGACATTTAACCCCGAGTAAGATCACAGAGCTGGGGCTTGATGAGGAAGCCTCAGTCCTGCCGAAACAACCACGGGTGAGAGAGAGAGGATTGAGATTTGCGGCCTTAAAATATATGTTTTTAAAGAGCTTTAGTTTGCTTTTCTCTTTTCAAAATGAAATACACATCTGAATTTTTATGGAAAAAATGAAAATTCTTAGATGGACAACATTTTCTTTTTGTGTGTAAGTTGTTCCTTTTCCCTGAGATTCTTGGGGAGAGGAGATGTCCACATACTTACAGCTAGGTGTTTTGGTAATTGAAGCAGCACACAAATCACCATGGCTGTTTACATGAGTTGAAAGCTTTTTTGTAGAGAATAGGCCCCCATGTGTCATCCTGCCTGATGGAAAACGCCCCTACTTCAGAGTCGGACAGACGTGGGTTCAGGTCTCCTCCCCCACAGCGTCTAGCTGTGCGGCCTTGATGAGTCGTTGTTAGCATCTTTGAGCCTCACTCTCCCCATCTGTGAGATGGGGTGATGACCACAGGGCTTGTTGGCGTGACATACAGGAGCAGACACAGAGGGCCTTGGTGACTACGCAGTGTCCCTTCCCTTGCCCTCATTCCACAGCCCCTTAAAACCAAAGCAGGCATTCTTTTCTGGAACAGCAAAAGGACGTGTAAGTTTATAGCAGCGTGAAGATGACAAAAGGGGAAGCGAAGCCGGCCAGACTTTGGGGAACCAGCAGTTTTATCATAAATTCCTGCAAGTCTGAGATCCGTGAACAGAGTACTCAACGTGGACAGGCTTGTCACAGGGCACCTGGGAGGTGTGGCCTCAGCATGTCCTCAACGTTTTCAGTCAGTACAGGTCATAAAGTAGAACACTCTGAGATTCTATGCTTCCAGAACCATCTTGGTGCACACTGCGGAGCCCATCCTAGCCCGCCTGCTTCCCCAGCAGAGGTCCTCGAGCACGGCACGGCTGGACAGCGCATCCTCCAGCCCACTGACCGGCAGTCACAGCCCGCCCCCGACCCTGGCTTTTGGCTGCACCTCCGGCTCCAGAATTTTCTCTAGCCGCAAGGATGGCCTCTACTCCCCTGCCCAACCCACCTCCTTTTGGGCCTGGTGGCCTGAAACATATGAGGGAAATGAACGTTTTGGTAAAACATTTTTGGTTTAATTGGGCTTTTTATGATTATAAAAATAATACTTGTTCATTGAAGAAGAATGTGGAAAACAGAGAAAGGAAAACAAAAACCACTCACCCCAGATTGGCACCATTGACCTGCTGGTGTACTGCCATCCAGAGGTGGACTTCCTTTTCACTTTTAACTGAATGTTATATAGTGAACATTCTCCCAAGTCATTGTAGGAAAACTGCATTTTAAAAGGTGGCAGGAGATTCCACTTTGGAACAGGCCATCGCTGTGACAGCTGTGACACTAGGTATGCCCATCGTGTTGGAAAAGGCTGTTTTTAGAGCCTGTAGTAAGTGTGGGGAGCCTCTTCATCTGCGCAGTAAAGGCCAGGTGGGGTGTGACCGGCGGGAGGCACGGCCACGGGTCCTGCCGGACTCGCAGGGAGGAACGCCCGCAGCGGCCCGGGTTCGCTCTCCCTACGCGGAGACCGTCTCTCCTGGCCAGGTTAATCTGTCAGCACCGCAGTCCCCAAACAGATGAGCCAACAGGCAAAACCCGTGCAGGTTCCAGCGGACTGGGTTTTCACACCCATGACGAGCATGAAATGAGATTATCCCTTTAAAGGGCTTTATCTTTGTTTTCTCGTCAAAAGAGGAGGAAAAAGACATTTTCTTACACCCCGAGGAAACAGATTAGGCATTTATGTATGTGTATTTCCATTAGATAAATTTTCAATTGATTCTTTCATCATGATCTGTTGTGGTTTTTGAGTAGGGACAAAAATATCAACACATACCTTTTATCATTTCACAAAATAAGTTTATAGTGGTTTCTAAACCAACAAATTATGAAACTCTCAGAAAATCCAAGAGCATGGTAAATGGTTAACGAAGAGATATTAACATCATTTGAAATGTTTTGCCTGCTTTTAAAATATGGTTTATTTCAAAGTTATTTTTTAAAATTTATGGTATACCTCAAATCTATATTATTAAAGAAATTTTAAATTGTAGATAAGTAAAAATGAAATGTAAATATAAAAGTCATCCATGATCACATTATTCGAAGGTAACTAATGTTAACATTTTGATGTGTATCCTTATAAAACTTTTTCTCTATGAACTCATAAACATATACTTTTAATGTTAACATTATGTACATCTTTTCGTGTCAGTAAATGTGTGTTAGATTGTCATTTTAAATGGCTGCATAGTATTCCATTGAATGGAAACGCTATAGTGTGTTTGTCAAATCTCTTCATAATGTGCATTTACGTTATTTTTATTCATTCATTCGTCTACTTTCTGTTACAAAAATTGCTGGATGAACATTCTTACACATTTTTATAAAAGTTTTCCAATTACATTCGTAAGAAAACATCTTAGAAGTTGTATTGCTTGGTCAGAATTTTCTACCCTCTAGAAAGAGCCCGTGTCCCTTCCATTTTACCAACAGTGGATAGAGCCAATTCTTTTTTTAATTTTTAACTTGGAGCATTTTGAACACACGCAAAATAGGCAGCAGAACAAACAGTACAAGGAACCCGTTAATCCTAATTCCAGCTCCAGCAACAGTCAGCCTGTGGCTATTCCTGCACAGCCCCCCCCTCCCTGTGCACTGGCAGCAGATCTCAGATGTAACACTAGTTCATCTGTAATTATTTCAGTGTGTCCCTCTCAAAGAGACATTCAGAAAGCACAATCACATCACGGTTGTTGCTCCTCAAGCACGATTTACAATAATTCCTTATAAAATCTCTGGTCTTTGATCAAACTTCAATTTCATAAATGATTGTGTTTATGTCATTTTGTTTTTTACCACTTGTTTGAGTTGGGACCAGATAAGGTCCACAGACCTGCCTGGTTGATGCTCCTGCCTCTCTTGATCCAGGGTTTCCCTTCCTTGTCTTTTCCCCCTTGCAGTGGATTTTCAAGAAGCTGGTTTGTCCGTCGAGTTTGTGTTGCGATTTTGCTAATTGTCTCTCTGGTGTGTTACCTACCCCCTCCCCTCTGCACTTCCTGTAAGTTGGTAGTTGACCCAGAGGCTTGATCAGCTTCCATTTTGACTTTTCGGCACAAGTTCTGTTTTGATCCCTGCCAGTCAGATCTTTGCTGCTGACTTGGTTGTTTTGATTTGTGTGTCCTGCATCGCATTTCTGATACATTTATTGGCTGTATGCCCATCTTTCGTGAACTTCCCATCTTTACCCCCTTTTCTCTTGGGGCATATGTCTCTTCATTATTTATTTTTAAGATTTCTTTGTATATTAAGGCTATTAAGTTTGTTTTTCTCTCATATGTTGTAAATATTTTTCCAGTTTATGATTTTTCGCTTTCTTTTCAATGATGTTTATGGTAGCCTTCACTATGCAGAAATTTTTATCTGTCATATCTGTTGGCCTCATTTTTGCTGGTTTCTAGTCTTAGAATCATTCAAAAAAGGCCTTCCTTTCCCAAAATTATGTACATTATATGAACTGATGTGTAAATTATACATCTACATTTTTGCATGATTCTGATTTCATTTTTAACATTTAAAACTTTGCTCTAGCTACAAATTTTTGAGGCATAAAAGGCCATTTATCTAACTTAATTTTTTCCCCAAACATTAACCGGTGATTCTAACCACATCTTTCTGCGCTGATTGTAAACTCCACTTCCACCGTGTATGGGAGTGCTTCTGACTTTCTCTCCTGTTCTTTGATCTGTCTTTCTCAGCTGGTGGCTGTAACGCTGTGTGTATTTGGTGTCTGTGTGTGCGTGTGTGGCTTTTTTATTAAAATAGAACGTGCGGAACTGTGAAGAAATAAGTGTCCAGGCCCAGTGCACGTGCTTGCGTGGAGGGGCTACTTCTCCATCTCCCCCTGTGTATCAGAATGTTCCTGGCTCTTCTCACACGCGTTCTTCCAGACCAACTTTAAGATCATTTTGTCAAATTTCAAAAGTAAACACCACATAAAATATGGATTGGATTTGTGCTGAATTTACTGATTAATTGCAGGATAAGCAGTAGTTTTACAATATTGAGACTTGTCACCGAGAGACACGGTCCATTTTACTATGACAAATACTTTATGTGTGTATCTGAGGGTTTCCTTTTCTTCTTTGGTCTTTGTTTTGTTAGTATAGATCTTGCACTTGAAACTCAATCATAGGTAATCTTTTTTCCATTACATTTCTGATTAAAACTGTTATACCAGATCATTTCCTGAAAATTTGCTGTTTAAAACGCAATTGTGAATTTTTTCCCAAAATGCAAAGGGAAGGAAGCTGCTCTTTACTGAGCAACTCTCTATGTCAGACACTGTACTGAATTATCACATTAAACCCTCAGAAGCCCTTTGAGAGAAGAATTATCCTCACTGTACTAATAAGGATGGAGGCTCAGCAAGGTCCCTTGTCCACAGCCAGACCACAGGGCCAAACTAGGCCTCTTAAACCCTGGCATCTGCGCCTCCAGACCCGCACTCCTCAAACCGCACCTGGGTCACGGGCAGAGGGTCTTGCTAAAATGCAGACTCGCTAGGTCTGGGGAAGGGCCCGGGATTCTGCACTTTGAATAAGATGCCGCTAACCACACTCTGAGAATTGGGGTGTGCTGGAGTCATTTAGGGTTCTATAAAACGGGACCTTTGCAGAGGCGCAGGCAATCCCTGGGTTCTAGTGTAGAGAGCATTTCCGGTTTTCTAGAATAATGTGAACAGTCTGCTTTGCCAATCTAGGAAGCCCCTAAACTTGGCGTCCACCCACTGAAGTAGTGACGCCTGGTGGATCGAAGGGCCTGGGGTCGGCGCCTGCCTGGGACTCCTCTGCCACTTACTCACTCTGACCTGTGTCTCGATTTCCCCGTCTGTAAAATGAGGATAACAACAGTGCCCACCTCGTGACTTGCTGTGAGTGGAATGATGGAACGATGTATTTAGGGTGCTGAGAATGGAGCCTGACGATAGTGACGGTCATTATTATTGCACATATGTGCACAAGGCCTTAGAGCCCATCCAGCCCAATGCCCAGGTCACAGGGTGTCAGTGACAGGGGAGGTTAATGCCGGGCTCTCTGACACTGACACTGACCCTGTCATGAAGCCCTGTCCCCACAATCACAGGCTGCATGGAGAGCACCATCCCAGACCTCGTCCCGCAGCTTGCTGCCCCTCAGCTCATGACTAGTATTCTTGGTTTTTATGCATATTTTAGAGCACCATTAGAAACTGCTGGCCATCAGTTACTTACAGACATGTACACACATGTGATGAGGATTTCTGGCTGTCGTCTCACACGGTCCCTGTTAGTCTCCTGCAACCTGGTGGGAAGGCGGGGCTGTCTCCTGCAAACTTAGAAGGCCTCAAAAAAAGAAGTGGGGGACATTGTTTATTGGGGATAGGATTTCAGTCGGGGAGGATGGAGAAGTTCTGGAGATGGATGGTGGCGATGGTGGTACAACACTGTGAGCGTGCTGAATGCCAGTGAAAGGTACACTTAAAAATGGTTAAAATGGTAGATATTATGTCACGTGTATTTACCACAATAAGAAAATCAAAGCAAATCAAGACTTACGACTCAGTCCTTCCCTTTCTCTGTGGGAAACAGTGATATTTCTTGTTCTCGTTCCCCATAACTCACCAACTGTGGACGGTCCCCATGCTAGTCGCTCGTGTTCCTCCTCTTCCTCTTCCTCCAGCCACCAGAGACTGTGGGATAATTTGGGGACACAGACGAGCCCCCCCACCCGCCCTGGTTTCTATGGGCAAATGGTCACAGAGAGCTGGGGATGACCCTTCGACCCCCATGTTTGGGGAACACATGCTGACAAGCATCTGGATGGGCTCTGTTCCTCCTGGCCTGCTGAGAGCTCCTGGGGGTTGGCGGCGCTCCCGGGCCTCCTGCTGTAATTACTGGAGGGCAGAGGCAGTGGACAGCGACAGGGTGACGACTGTTCAGTCAATTTAATTAGTCGGCGTTGCAGGGGAGGGTCTCAGCAGCAGCAACCTGCGTAGGTTTTATCAGCCTTTCCCTCCATCACATGCGGGGTTGGCAAAGCTGATCAAGAAAATAATGGAAGATGAAAAGAAAGAAAACTACTCTGAAGCTCTGAGCTCTACTGTAAACTTCTGCCGAGAGTCTTCCTCAGCCACCTGGTGTCCTTTCATCTTAGACCCCCCTGGATCCTGCTGCAGCTTATATCTAATATAAATAACCCTCTGTCTCAAGAACTCAGCAGTAATGCCCTCCAGCTGACCATCGGGAAGGGGGCTGGTCAGCATCAGTCAAAAATCAGGTTCCTTTGTGTCCAGTTCCTCTGTGGACAAGCAGCGTGGTGCGGGTCCAGGATGGCAAGTAGGTGTGATCTCCTCTGCTGGCTCCAAGCCATTGGAATGCTGGGTTAGTTGGGTAAAAAGAGGCCAGGCACATCCCATAGCCAGGTGACAGGTAAGTGGGTTCTACAGTGACTGATGGGACAGAATGCAGAGTGTGGGTTTGTGTTTCCCGGCTCTCCCAGACTCAGCTGGGGTTTCTGTCTGACCGTCAGTTTCCTCTGCTGTATTTTGGGGCTAACATCTCCTTGTAGAGTCATTGTGACGATTACTAGCCACCTTAGGTGACATGCCTGGTGTGCCCGTAGTCAATGCTCCTCATGGGGTGACTGCCGCTTCCGGGCCTGTGCGTGCTTCTCAAGGTGGTCTCGTCCTGCTCGAGACAGTGCTCCCACTTCTTATCTCATGTAGAGACGAGAGCCCCGAAGCTTTGGAGGTCTGGGGAGCAGCTCTTCCTTCTGGCACAGGAGCCCCAGCCCTCGGATTTCCTGCTCAGTTCAGTCAGGGCTAATTGCACTTTTACTAAATACACACTGACTTTTAGCCCAAATTCAGGACAGACAGGTTTCTTTACTGACATCTAAATTTACTTATGTGAAGATAATTACACAAAACATACAACTCTTACTTAGTTATGACCTTTATTAAAGAGAATAAAATTACAAGAAAAGAGGTAACCATCAGCCACAAATGTGTGTCTTGATTAAAGTGATCATTTTTGCCACTTTGCTGGTAAAGCTCACTTATTCATGTTTCAGGAAAGCCAGTTCAATGATCTAAATCACTTAATTTTTTCAAACATTCTTGATGAGCCTCTTAATAATTAATTTGAGTTAGCAGAAGTAATTTAATCTGAGGGGTCATAAATGCCTTTTCCAATCCCTAAAAGTTGTTCATCATCAAAAATGACCTGTGGCCATGTGTGTGCCTCTGGAGAAGTGTCTATTCAAGTCCTTAGCCCATTTTTTAAAACAAGTTATTAGTTTTTTTGCTGTTGAGTCATAGGAGTTCCTTATATATTTTGGAAATTGATCTCTTATCAGTTACATGGTTTGCAAATATTTTCTCCCATTCCGTCGGTTGACTTTTCACTCTGTTGATGGTTTCCTTTGCTGTGCAGAAGCTTTGCAGTTTGATGTGATCCCACCTGTTTGTGCTTTTGTTGCCTGTGCTTTTGTTGTCATATCCATGCCAAGACCAGTGTCATAAAGGTTTTCTCCTATGGTTTCTTCTAGGAGTTTTAGAGTTTTAGGTCTTACATTTAAATCTTTAATCCATTTTGAGTTGATTTTTGTGTGTGGTGTAAGATATGGGTCCAATTTCATTCTTTTGTGTGTGAATATCCAGTTTTCTTAGCACCATTTGAAGAGACTGTCCTTTCCACATTATGTATTCTCGGCATCCTTGTCGAAGATCTCTTGACTGTATATGCATGGATTTATTTCTGGGCTCTCTATTCTGTTCCATTTGTCTATATGTCTGTCTTCACACCAGTATGTACTTTTTTGATTACTGTAGCTTTGTAATATATTTTGAAATCAGGAAGTATGCTTTCAACAGGCATATGAAAAGATGCTCAACATCACTAATCATGAGAGAAATGCAAATCAAAACCACAGTGAGATATCACCTCATACTTGTTATGATGGCTATTACCAAAAAATCAGGGTATTAGCACTCCCATGTTCATTGCAGCACTGTTCACAATAGCCAAAATATGGAAATAATCTAAATGTCCATCAACTGATAAATGGATAAAGAAAATGTGATATATACACACAATGGAATATTATTCAGCCTTATAAAAAGAAGGAAATCCTGCCTTATGCGACAAGGTGGATGAACCTGGAGGACATTATGCCATGTGAAATAAACCAGTCACAGAAGAACAAATACTGCATGATTCCACTTATAAGAGGTCTCTAAAATAGTCACACTCATAGAAGCAAAGAACAGAATGGTGGTTGCCAGGGGCTGGGGGAGGGGCCATGGGGAGGTGTTGCTCAGTGGGCATAGTTTCAGTTGTGCAAGATGAATAAGCTCGAGAGCTCTGCTGTACAATCTAGCACCTACAGTTAACAGTACTGCATTGTACACTTAAAAATCTGGGAGGCTAGAGCTCATGTTAAGTGTTTTTACTACAATAATAAAAAAAAAAGGCCCGTCACCGGCAGTGGCATTTGGGAGGGAGGGTCACACTCGCTCTTGGTCCTTCCATTTGGTTCAGATACTGCCTTTCCCCTGGGAGAATCCTCCTTTCCGTGTCACCGCTGAAGGACATTTTCTCCCTCTCCCTGCGGCCAGCAGTTTCTCCTTGGACTCAGGGCTGGGGCAGCTTCCTGACAACAGAGCAGGAGGAGACTTTTCACAAAGCCCCTTTGTCCCTCCAGATGGTTCCACTTTGGCCGTGGTTTCGCTGGCATCCGGGGTAATTGATAGATGTGCTCAAGACCCGTGGTCCGAGAGTTCAGGCTCTGGAGAAGCCCGCGTTGGCTGCTGTCCCCCTCTAGACTGCAGAGCTGCCCACTGCTAGCCATTTGTCCCTCGATTCTTGCATTCAACAGCAAAATCCTGACACAAGTGGAAGTACTCCTGTGAGGCCCTGTCAGGTTCTGGACCTTATTCTGGAAAACACCACCATGGACGTAGAGGCCAGAACTGGAAGATCTGACTCAGTGTCCCCAAAAACCTCATGAACAATGGTTACGGTCTCAACAGATTCCGAAGGTCCCACAGCAGCTGAGCATTATTTACATTCTCTCATGCTCTGCATCACTCTTAGAAAGTTTGGGTGTTAACATAACCAAAAAAACCCATATTGACACAATTCGTGTAAGTGTGTAAGATCATACAATTTGCCCCCAGATGTGGTATTCAGATTTGGCGGCAAATGTTTACTATACAAATGATCCCCACCAATATTCGACTGGCATAGGCAGACAGGTTTGGAAAACATTCTTAGAACAGGTATTTTTCTCCTCAAAGTTATTGCAAGAATTTTCAAATGCTCTCCTAATATTTTATCCATGAGGCTGTTGGGGATCACAAAAGAGCAATGAAGATGAGGTGGCCACTGGTCTGATCCACAGGCATCCCTGTCTGAGGTCTTACTTTTATCCTGTATTCCTATCAGAACGCTCCTGATATTGGCGTAGGCAGTGGGGCCTGAGATTAGATGGACGTAGTGAAACTGTGATAGCAGGTCAGGGCTCCGAAGGTTCTTCCTGTAAATGTGAGGCCGGTCACTGTGGGGCTGGCACCTGCCTGAGCGGCCTCCTCGAGGCCAGGCCAGGCCTGAGGCTTGGGCTCCATCTGGCCTCTGCTGGTCACTCCCTCTGGGCTGGTTGTCTCCCTCCGCTAACTATCCCAGGGAGCCCCTGAATGTCAGGGGGACTGTGTGGCTGGTGCTTCCGCCACCCACCTGTGACCTTCTGCAGAGCATCACCTGTGGTGAATCACTCCAGGACCCGACGGCCCAGGGCTGACGACTGACTGGTGTGGGGTCCACAGACCCCCATCCCTCGCGTGCCCCAAGCTCCCCATGCGATCAGGCCCAGATGTCTCCTGCAGCCCCCTTGGGCCAGCGTCTTCTTATCCTGTCCCCACACCCCCAGGTTTCTCCCGAGGGTATCGTTCACTCTCACTGGCACAGGAGCCCCCGCCTCGGGCTCCCTTGCCACAGACCTGATGCAGGACAGAGTGCATTCTGTAGGGTCAGGAAGGATGCTGTGGCCGGGCGAGGAGGGGTGGGGAGAGGGGACGAGGCTCTGGTAATGAAAGGAACTTCAGCTGCAACTGTCATGATTTATTAATTAGAAAAGCGAAGGCGAATATGACCAAGTGTTACTGGTTAATTCTGGTGAGAACGTGGATGTTTGTTACATATTGTATTTTTCTTTTTTTGTATTTAAAATGTTCTTTTGAAAATTAACTTTGAATAAGGAGCAAATCGGCTTAGCAGTCCACCTAAGTCTGTAATCACAGCTGACCCTGGCTCTGTGCATGCACGTCCTTGGCGCTTTGCAGCTTAAGCAGCTCGGGGAGACCCCCAGAGTCCCTGAGGCAGGTACGTCATCTGCTTCAGAGACCAGGAGGTCCAGGAGGTCGGGGTGGCTGAGGCCACACGGCTGGTCAACGCTGGAGCAGGGCTCAACTCCAGCCCGAGGGGCTCCAGAGCTTACGCCCGTGATTAAATGCTGTTTTAGTTGCCACCTGTTCTCTATATTTAAAAGTCTCAGAATAATTTTTAAATGGAATCCGAACGCTAACTCATGTTTCTTTGATTGCTGATGTGACATTAATTCACATGTCCCCTATCTTATTTGCAATGTCATGTGTAGATTTTCAAGCGTCTTTTAAACGTTATGTTTTAAAGCCTTACTATGATTACACTTTATTTTCTTTTCCGTTTGCCTTTATTTGTGGCTGAAGTGATTTTTATATTTCAGTGATGATGACAAGGTCACTATGCTGTTGCGCCCATGCAGTCACACTGGCTCTGCTGTCAGCCGGTCAGCCCGGGACCCCTGCCCACACCCGGTCTACCCAGGACCCCTTGCAGACGCCCTGGGGAGGCCGGCCTTGGAGGCAGAGGCTTCCTTTTGTGAGCTAGTAGCTTTTGGTTAACCCCCAGGCCCCCGCCCGAGGCAGGCGCTGTCATCATTTTGGCGATGAGAAAGTTGGGACTGTGACACTGAGTGGTGTCTCTGAGCCAGGTTTGCACGGGGCTTGAGTGGGAGGGGAGGATGGCGCTTCCCTCAGCGGTGCCCCAGAGCTGTGCCGAGTGCCCCGGCACTCCGGCGGCTTCAGCGTATAGCCGCAGAGAGGATTTGAACCGATTTTTAATGAGCTCTGAACTTGAGGAACCCAGCCACCATCAGGCCCGCAGTGGGCGCAGCCAGCTGGGCGCTGAGAGGTCTGAGTCCTGAGGGGGTGGGAGGGGTTGGACCTCACTGGCCCCTGCCACCTCCTAGGTCCTGTGCTCCTAGGGAAGGCCCTAGCTTCCTGGTTTGTCCCACCCTGGGCGGAGTCCACCGCCTGCTTTCTGTTTGCAGCCCTGCCCTCAGCCTCCGGCGTCCCCTGTGTCGTTGGTGATCCCTCCCATTTATGGGAGCCTGCGTGCACCCGTCGGGAGGCCTGTCCGCACAGCCCTCTGCCTGGAGACCTACAGCCACCCTTCGTTTTTCACCCAGGGGTAGTCACTTTCTGAGTGTTGCTGTATTCCGCTCTTTCTCTGCTTCCATTCCTGAGCAATACACAATTGATTATCTTGAGTTTTTCATTTAACATTTTAAATATTTCCTATGACTTGCAAGCTCTCTAAATTAGAAAAAGTCCTCAAAACGTAAAAACCCAGACTCGGCCCTGCCAGCGGAACGCTCTCCCTCCCAGGATTGGAAGGGGCAACTTTTCCATGTCGCCAGAGAAAGAATTGTCACGTTGGCAGCAAAACAAACAAACAAACAAAATGACTGCAAAGAAACCACCTCAGTGGCCGCAGCGGGAGCCCAGATGCCTCCACGGGTTCCCTGCCCCCACCTGCCTGAGGTGGGGCCCCAGGCCCGAGTGCCCGCCCAGGACTGAAGGGGGCCCGAGTGTCTTCCAGGAGCTGGGTTTCAGCAAGGGTCTCCTCAGACCCCAGGGCAGGTCCCCAGCCCCCTTGTGGGAGATCTGGACCTGCCCCGTGTGTCGCATACCAAGCTCGGAGAGTCGCTGTCCTGCTCGGGACAGCACGCTCTGCACCTGGGAAGGGTCGTTTGGAGCTCTGATTCTAAAGGAAGAAACCAGCAGTGAAGACAGAACACAAAGGGTGGAGAGGAGCTCCCGTGTGCTGGGCCTCGTTACTGCCCCTCCCACCCCACTGCAAGGTGGGCAGCACTGTCCTCTCCAGTCTGGGAGGCAGGAACTCCCTCCAGGCCCTGCCTCACTCCAGGGTGCCTGCTCTCCCCTCATCCCCTGTGCTGTGTGGTTTTCCCGTGGGCTGGAATCAGACATGTGATATGCAGGTGAGCCGGGCACGCTGCATCTGACATATCAACGTGGAGCCCAGGCAGTCACTCTGCCTGAACGCAGGCCGGAGCCTTGTACCCACCCCTGGCCCCACCCTCAAGGACACACCTGGGACAGTGCTGAGGATTGGAGCCCAGGAGTTCCAGGGGCCAGCTGTGGCCTTCCTGCACATTCTAGGCCCTCTGCCTTCGGAATAAAGTCCATTAAGAAAATGTCTCCCAAGCTCTCTCTTGCACTCATGGGCTTTCTCTGCAATGCACAGTCTGTGAGAAATTCGGTAAACTTCTGGGACTCGTGTAACTGTGGGGCTAGTGGATGGCCCTTGAGCCTGAAACAGACTGAGGCCCCTGCAGGCCTCACCTCCCCTGGGCGCCCCCAGGTCTGGAACAGCAACCAAATCCACTCACCCAGTGTCCTGAGTTGGGGGCTCACACAAATGGAAGGGGCCCTGGTGGCCCCAGCAGCGGGCACTGGGGACTTAGCCTGTTCAGCCAAGCCACAGGTCAAGGTAGTGACAGGGGTGTGGGGGGTACTGGTCCCAGGGAATGGGGGTGCCTGCTTCCAATCAGCCTGCCCCACCTTGCCAGTGGATGGGACACCCACAGACTCAGGCTCCATCCTCGGCCTTGGCGGGTGAGGCCAGGGAGGGGACACAGCCAGACCAGCCTTTGCCTAGCCCCACTGTCCTACAGCTTCGAGAGGGAGCTGGACAGCCCACTGCAAAGCATGTCAGTGATGAACCGCAGAGGTGGAGGCAGGAAACAAGTTATGTTGTACCGAAGCTGAGGGCAACTGGACCAAAAACCTGGCCACTGGACATGAGCACAGACTCTTTCTCTGGGCTTCTAAGTTACAAACAGAGATGGGCTGAGATATGCCCCATGGCCCACAAAAGGAAGCACACCTGTTCTTTAGGAGAAACATGTTATTTCTCTGGAGCTAAATCAGAAAAAATACTTCCAGTGGATCTTTATGTAAGTGACTTTGATGGGAGGAGGGGAACATCCCTGACTTGGGGCACCGGAGGCCAAGGCCACTGCACTAAAATGTAAACATGTGAAAGCAAGTCTCCAGGAGCCAGGCTGATGCGGCCAGGGTGTCGCAGGTCTCAGCTGACGCAGGGACAGGCGTTAGACAAGGCGGATGGTGCTCTCCCCTTTCCCTGCCCCTCCCCCAGCTTTGTGTGGACCTGCTGGCTTTGTACTGGGGGGCCTGGAAGCCTGGAGTGCAGGTGTCTTGGGCTGCTCCTGGAAGGGAGATCCAGGTACCTGAGAAAGGTGCTGCAGGTGGCAGAGCTGTGGGCACTGTCGGGGTGTTAAGGCAGCTTCTGGGATGGGCGGGGCTTCTGGAGGTCCCCCATTGTCCGGCTGTTTCCCCACCAAGCACCCGTCCCTTCATGCCTTGAATGGACCCTCAGGCGTCCTGAGTCGACTCTCAGGATGAGAGCAGACTGCCTTTGTTACCCATGCCACAGCGATGACGTCAACAAGATAGCGTTAGTGAGCACTTCTGATGTGCGGCCTGTACTTTTCCAGCACATTTCCTGATGGACTCTTGATCCCTAGGGATGCCATAGGCACATCCCAGCCTTGTCCCCACTTTACAGATGAGCACACCAAGTCCAGAGAAGCTATAGGACACACAGTGTGTCATCTGAAGTCACACAGTGGGTTGGGTGGCTGCTCTCAGAGCCCACCTGATATCAGCAGGAGTCTAGGCCAACCTCAGAGCCGTGATGTGACAAGCTAGGTGACCATCGTGGACGGAAGATGCACCTCTTGCATGCAAGCACCTGGATAAGAATGTCCATGCATTTCCTTGCAATCGAAAAGTTGTATTACTGTTGTTTTGAATGCAGAGCATTATAAAACAGGTGTGCACAGGTGTACACACACCCCTGAGAGGTGATTCACACTGTCTACCGCCCCAACCCGGGAAGGTAGGGGAACTCCCCTGGGGAGACATAAGGGGCCCCTCCCAGGGAGACCTGAAGCCCATGCGTGCGGAGGTACATTAATTAAGTGAACCTCTCGTCCCTAGTTAACGCTCCTGACGGTTGGAGCAGGTGTAGCTGCCAGTGGCCTTGCTTCTCTGGAAACACGCCCAGCCCAGCGCAGGGGCGGCTGGCAGCGGGCGCCATCCGTGACTTATACGGAGATGGCAGCTTTACATATTTAAAAGGAGCATGGCCGGCTTCCTATCTGAAGTACGTTTCCCCGGAGAGACCACCATCATTTGATCTATTTTTGATTAAAATGTAAAAATTAAAAATTAAATCAAATGGTAGTGTAACTCCTTGGGGAAAACACACTTGGGTTATGAAGTATTCCCTGCAGTAACCTTGAGACTCTTACGGCAGCATTGTCTCATCTGTAGGTGGTCTCTTTATGTCACATGTAATTAAAACGGATTGCGGGGAGAACCACCACATGCCTGCCTTCCGATGTGTGCACTGGGGGCGGGTGCTTCTGGAGCAGGTCCAGGGGCTGGGGAGGAGCCAGCAGAGGGGACAGGTGGGGCTGCCCAGCCAGCAGGGAACCCAAGGTGCCCGCTCTGGCCCCTCCCCTGCCCAGTGGCCCCGTGCAGCCTTGTCCCACGCCCTCAGATGACGGGCCTCGCCCCTCTCCTGCTCAAACAGCCTGAGCACATTTCACGTACTATCACCAAATGACGGATGCACCCCAGAAACCAGAGCAGGTGCAACTGGATTTCCTAGGAAAATGCGCTTTGCAGGATGTAATCTACAACTTATTTGTACTGAAGTACTTGATCAGCGCCTCGGAAGATGGGAAAGCGCATTTGATAGGAGTAGAGGGCGGCCGCCTCGCAAACGAGACGCCAGCCTTTGCATCCACAGTCCCTGCTGCCGACGGACACGTGTCAGGCCGGTGTGATGGGGTGTCACTTTCTGAGTCGTGACTTCATCTCCATGAGTGTAGGCTGTGACTGGACATGCCATGGCTGCCTAATGACATTTTCTCCTCTGCATTCATTTTTTGAAACCTCTGCTTCAAATGAAAATGCCGCAGAGTAAGAACGTTTCTGGAATAAAGGTCTTAACACAGCTACCAGCAACGCTATGCCATGGTTTCTAAGCGAGCGAGGGTGAGTGAGGGTGTGGGGCCCAAAGGTGGCTGCAGAAGTGCTGAGTTTGGTGTCGGAGGGCACGGGGCTGTTACCGTCCCTGTCGTCCAGTGCACACAGGTGGGGCTCGTGCCATTTTAATTACCTACTAGTGTCAGCCCTACAGCATTTGACAGTGTAGAGTTCCCTTTCTGTTCTCAAAGGTTCTGGCAGGCGGCCTGGCTCCTTGGAAGCCAGTCGCTGTCTGGGAAGGACGTCATCTGAGGAGCAGGGGAAGCTGAGTGTAGTTTATGGCAAGATGCTCCCCGCCCCCACCCCCGAAAACCTGCCCTGCAGGGAAACGCAGTCAGAGCCCCGCAGCGGCCAGGCCTGGACTGAGGACGAAGCTGATCCCTGCCCTCCAGGAAAACCAAACCACCTGGTTGGAGTCCAAAACTTTCTTCAGGGGTGGGTTTTGTTCACCTCGACGGGCAGTGCTGTGACTCTTGGTGACCCCACAGGGCCTAGTGACCCCTGGAGCGCAGTGAGCAGAGAGACAGGAGGGACAAAGGTGGCAGGGGGACAGCAGGCCCAGCCAGCCCTCTGTGGGGCAGGCACTGGGGACTCAGCATGTCCAACCAAGCCACGGGCCAATGTCAGGGGCTGGGGGCAGACCCGAGCTGGGCCCCACCTGTGGGTGCGGCTGGATGTTTGTGTTGGTAGTAATGCCTCTCTCATTCCACCTCTTGTCCCACACGCCACAGGAGGCCCTTCCTGGGGACAGAGACCCTTTGAGGTGGCCTAGGGCACATGCCCAGAGGGAGTTTATGACTTCCTGAGGCCAACAGCCAGTCAGCGTTAGAGCTGGACCCACCCGCGTGTCAGGTTCACAACTTTCCCTCTGGATCAGGCTGGCAGCTCGCACACCCTCTTCATTCAGAAGCCAGACTGAGTTCTAAGATCCAAAGAGGCAGTTCCCCTGAATGTGCTCCTCTGCGCTGGGCACAGTGTGGAGTCCTGAGGAGGCCCTTCCATGTCCTTGGCAGGAGCAGAGCACCTGACAGCAAGGAAGGCCCCTTTCCTCGGAGGCCCAGCCCTGGTTGGCCAGGGGTGGAAGGAGGGGAGGAGATGGAGGGAAAACAGGCAGAGAGAGAGTGCACAGCTCAAGCTGGGAGGGAGGGGCATCTTTGTCATGGGCTGTAACCTTCTTTCCAGCTCCAGATGAGACCTCGCCACTCTCCTCCTCCAGCCGCAGCCCCCACCCGGCTTTTCACATCATAGGAGCCTCACTGTCCACCCGAAGGGGTGACCCTGTCTGAGCCCAAGTCTCAGCTCCACCACCCCACCCAGACCCAGCCTGTCCACTGGGGTCCTCTTGGACTCTTTTCCACGAAGCCCCTCCTGCCGCAGCAGCCGCTGGGTGGGTCCTCAGCATCCGGTCCTCAGACAGCGTCCTACATCTCTGCCCAGGTGTGGCTAGTGGGTCAGCCTGGAGAGAAGCATCTGACCTGTGCTCAAGTTCTCTCGCTCCCTTTCTCTCTTGTCCTCGCCCCACCTTCCCTCACCACCTCTTTCTTCTCTTCCTCTCTGTCTCTATTTCTCTAGCACTCTGTGTCTCTCTCTGTTTCTGTGTGAACGAGGAAGTGTGTTGTCCCCATTGCCACCAGTCGCCATCTTGAAATCACAAGGGGAACTCATTTGGGGATGGTCCTGACACTGAGAACCACAGAGCAGAGAAACAATGCCTTTGGTGACGTTTGGAACCATAGAATGGGCCAGTCCTACAGCCAGCAATGCCTCTGGCCTTCCTGTGAGTTGAGAAATTAAGTGGTCTCACACATTGCTTTTTGAGTTGGGTGTCTGTCACTTGCCAGAAAAGCATCCTTACCATCCTGGGTGTTCCAGAACCAGCCGGTTTCTGCTTCCGTGCTTCAGCACACACTGGTGGCTCAGCCTAGCACACCCCTTGGTGCCAGCTGTCCCCAGTGCTCCAGAGAGTTGGGCGCTCCTCTCTCAGAGCCCACAGCCCCTCGGTCGTGGCTCAGGGGAAGTCCCCAACACAGCAGGTGTGGCCATCTCCCGCTAAGCTTGAGCTCCTGAGGGCAGAGTCTCAGGTAAAAGTTGGGGGCCTGGCCCCACAGCAGGCGCCACTCTGGTGTCTGCAGGCTGAGAGGTGCCAGTCACAGCGGCCCCAGGAGCTCTGTCCCCACATGGCTGATGCATCACTGGGTGCCACAGACTGTGAGGGTTTGCAAGCCCATAGTCTAGGTGCCCAGGCTGAACACCAGCCCTCAGAGTTTCAAATCAGTCGTGTGCAGAACTAAAACATCGCCATCATCTAAGAGCTGCAGGCAGTCCCACCTGCAGGAGGCCAAGCTCTGCACTCTGGGGCGTCTGTTCTTTCACTTTGGTTTAACCGCTGGGTGGATGGACGTCCTGGTTATGCAAAGGTAGGGCACAAGCATCTCCTAGAACAGAGGCGTGGAGACGTGGTGGCTTCAGGAAGATCAAGCTGCTGTGGGGAGAATATCCCTGCTGCTTACGGCCCCAGAGAACAAAGAGTGACAGGTGGGGGCAGGGCTTCCTCCCACCTGCCCCCTTCCGAGACCCAGCACCATCTTAGTAATGAGCACCTTGTAAATGGCATCTTTTAAAAAATCTGTTTTCCAGTGGCTGGAAAGGAGTTTCCAAACTTATTTGGGAGGAGTTTTAGATTTTTATAGATGGGTTTTGTATCTGACCAGCTGATAAACCTTCCAATTAGTTTGAATATTTTAACAAATTAATTCTCTTGGATTTTCTAAGGATACCAACATCTCTATAGATAATGATGATCTATTTTGTTTTGTTTTAAGGATATTGGCCCTTTAGACTTCCTGATTTTTTAGTTTATTTTTTACTATTGGTAAGTGCTTTAAAAAACTTAATTGTTGTGGAAAATTCAGACCTACTCAGAAGCAGAGAGACTAGGAGAACGGGCTTCCTCAGACACGTCCTAGCCTCCTCAGGTATTCACTCTTTGCCAGTCTCCTTTCCCCTCTCTCTCCTAGGGTTTTTTTCCTGGAGTGTATTAAGGAAATCCAAGGTATCATTTTATATCATCCTGAAATACTCCAGTATGTATCTTTAACAGAGAAGGATATCTTGACCTCACTTATATGTTATTACATCTAACAAAATAAACAGTGATCCCCTAATATACTCTGATACCCAGTTCAAGTTCAGTTTTCCTCCAAGTGGTGAGGTCTGCCCACCTTCCTTCCCAGAGCTTCTTTCCCTTCTTTTATTTCCAATTTGCTGCCTTCTCACCTTGGCTATATGTAGGCTTTCTAAAGGTAGGTTGGAATGATGAAGACAGCTTGTGGCTTTGAGCAGTTATGGATCTAAGAACAGAGGGGTAGATACAAAACAAACGGCAAAGAATGAATTTCAAACATTCGAGGTGAGGTGGCAGGATGGCCTGAGGGAAGGGAGCAGAGGGGCCGGAGCTGAAGGAGGTTTCTATGCCGAGGGGCTGGTCCTGGTCGCTCAGGCAGCTCCAAGGAGAAGGTCCAAGTCTTCAGCCCGAAACTCACTGGCCCTGTAACATACAGGGCAAAGACTATGCTAGAAAATGGAGAGCAAAATCTATCACAATGTTGCTCCTGAAAAAATGAGCTAAAGAAACGCACTTATACTTACCCATATACAGACTCTTCTAAGAACGTAAATTCAATCCAATTAGCAGATTTTTCATTTTCTAATATGTTTCCTTGGTCAGTTGACTTAGCTCCGTCCAAACTGTCCTAAGTGGTTAACATTTGCAGAATGACTTTCCCTCTACCTGGTGACTCTGTGCACGCTATCTAATTTAGCCCAAACACTAGTCCAGTCCTGAAATCCAAGAAGTGACAGCCACCTGCACTGGGTGGGCTCTGTGTCATGTCTTCCCACTTGATGCCCACAATGCTCTGCCTGTGGGTGCGTATGTGTCAGTGTGTATGAGTGTGCGTGTGAGTGTATGTGTGCATATGTGTGTAGGACCTACATAAAATTATACACAAAAGTCCTGCAACTTTCATTTTCACTTAGTAACATGTCCTGGAGGTCTTTGCTGTGAATACAATTCATCAGCACAGATCTGGCTCCTCAGTTAGTGAACCATGCGTTATTATGTGGACTAGATGCACAGTAATTCACATAGCCGGCGTCCTATTAATAGACACTTGGGTTGCTCCTGAATTTTTGCTATGGCAACAGATGCTAAAACTCATAAGTTAAAAAGTGCAAATCAGATCTGTTAGATATCATTTTACTATCAAGTTGGCAAGAATTTTTTAAAATTATAATATTTAGGGCTGATGAAGATGTTGGAAAATAGGCACTCAGTCACTGTTGGTAGCAGTGAAAAGTGTTACAGTCATTTTGGAAGATAATTTGGCAAAATCTATTACTATGTAAAATGCCCTGCTCTTTGGTCCATTCGTTGCCCTCCTAAGAACGGATTCTGTGCGTAGATCTCTGCCCAAAGAGGCCTTCTGAGGCTTGTTCCCCAGACCTACTGAAGGGACCGCTGTCTTCTTCCCCTTCTGAGTCAAATGTCATACCTGGAGACTGGCGATACCTGTCAGCACCCTGAAAGACGCACGTGTGTGGCAGCATCTGTCATCAGGAACCAGAGCGTCGGCATCGAGGCCGCTTTGCATTCTGTCTCAAACACAGCATCTCCTTGGCAGGACGTCAATTCAGGAGACTTAGTTCCCTCAAAGTAAAACAAATTTCACAGACTCTGCCCTTCGGTGGCGAGGAGGAGGTGATACCATTTAGGATGATGCAGCACCTCCCACCCACCTGAGGAGGCCTCTTGGAGGTTGGGGTGGTGGTGGGGTCCTCACGAAACCCCAAGCATCCCTTTGCAGGTTGTTCATGCCCAGGAATGGTCCCCTGATCAGGAGGTCGCACAGTTTCCCAGAACCCCCGCGGCCCTTGGTGCCCCTCTTGCTGGGCCTTCGGCTCCACCACCATGATCTCTTCATTCTGTTCTCTTGAATAAGGCGCTGACCCATCGCAGGCATGCAGTGTGGGGTGGGACAGGAGAGGATCACCGAAGACTGTTACTGCTGGTCTATTTCCAATAAAGAGGAAGACTTTGATGCCAGTACTTGGTGTCCATGAACAAAATGACCCACTTCCTGAGCTGTTTCGCAAAAGGAGCCTTGACATGGCCTTCACCTTGGAGAGACCCAAATGCTCACACATGCCTTGCACGGCAGGGACAATCAGATGTTATGACACGGTCACGGGAGCTCTGTGGACTGCTTGGCAACAGGCTGGCTGGCACAGGGGCACCTTTAGCTCAGTAGGGCCTGGGGCCTGGGGCCCGTGGACCTGGGCTGCTGGTGCTGCTGGCAGCTGAGTATCCCAGCATTCCCTCACAGAGGTGGCACCTGGGCTCAGGCAGCTCCAACACCAGCCACCCGTGAACCCACTGATACATCCTCTCATACTCACCCCGTGAAAACAGAGAGAGGCTGGGGACAGGGATCCCTTCTTGGAGCACCCTCACAGTCTAAGATGCCAAGAGATGGGAGATTTCAGGCCTCCTACTGCTGACTTTGGAGCCAGCTTCCCCAGACAAGCTAGTTTCTTATACCAAACCTGCGCCATCGATGCTGTGTAATTT
Organism: Diceros bicornis minor; assembly: GCF_020826845.1. Taxonomy (NCBI): domain Eukaryota; kingdom Metazoa; phylum Chordata; class Mammalia; order Perissodactyla; family Rhinocerotidae; genus Diceros; species Diceros bicornis. Next base: position 92,263,343 of record NC_080745.1, on the reverse strand, counting down.
GCCACATCCCTAAAAGGGTCATGCCCATTGGCTCTCTGGGGACAGCAGATTGGTGAACCCACCGTTCCTTAAAGGCATCCAAAGTACCTTGGGGAAGGCCATGGACCCAAACAAAAGAGTGCATGAGAAGCCATGCGGTTTCCTAGAGGCAAAAGGCATCCTGTAGTCCACAGTTTACGATGAGGAAATAGGCCCAGGTTGTAAGCTGACTTGCGGGGTCAGCCAGATGGGACAGAGCAGCACTGGACTGGGCTCGCAGCTCCATTCCTGGCTGCTAGGGTGACCAACTATCCCGGTTTGTCTGCGCCTGAGGGTTTCCTGGGACATGTGACTTTCAGTGCTAACACTGGAACATTCCAAGCAAACCAGGATGAGGTGGTCACTCTGCACAGCATCTTCCAAGCTCTTCCTGGGTCCTCTCTGCCAGCTGGGACCATGTCCCACTGCCCCACTCCCCTGCCGTGAGCTCAGAGCCCTCCAGTTCATCACTTCTTTCTGGGTGATGGCCTGGATTTCAGGCCTGGAATGAAGGAGTGTACACGGTTGGTGCTCAGTAGTTGTGCTCTGAGTTGCACTGAACTAGCTGTAGACAGGGCCTGCAGATAATAATCAGGAGGGCAGCCCAGTCTAAGGCCAAGGCAGGCACTGGGCGTTGCTCTGCCGGAAGGGGCCTGGGCAGTGATTAGACACCCTCCAGGCTGCCGGACCCTGCCCATACCTCCCCGTCTGTTCTGGCGGGCCTCTGCATCCCATCATTTAAATTGAGCAAACACTAATTAAGAAAATAATCCTCCCAAATCATTTCCCTCCCAGGCTGCAAGCCTGCGTCCAGAGGCAAAGTCTGGAGGGACTGTTAACACGGGCTAATAAAGACCTTAATGTGTGGCTGTGGGGACCGCACTGATCAGGGCGACACCTGGGCACGAGCCAGCAGCCAGGACACAGATGCTCCTGGAAGACCTAAAACAGAGGTGAGGGGCTGCGGCAAGAACCCCGGGGGTAGACAGGGTCTTTCCCAGACCTGTGGTTCTCTAATGAACAGATTTCTCTTCCAGTGAACGACATGTGACTGAAGACTTATTCCTCGCAAACAAGTGAGAAGTTCTGAACTGGAAACTTCAGTGGCTAGACCCTGCTTTGGGGCCCTCCTGTCGCCCACTGGCCTGGATGCCTTGGGACCCACACGCTCTCTCTGCACCTGTACCTGCTGGAAGCTGCCGCCACGCATTTCTCCCTGTCATGGAAGAATTAAAGACAACATCTTGGGTAGGAAGCAATTGTGAAGGGTGGAAGTTTCTGGCCAGGCAAATAAATTGGATTTAAGTATATTACAGTCATAATCTTTTTCTGCCTCTCTCCAGACGGGCTCTGTACATGGGAAAATGAGAATGTATTCGCAGACAAAGCGTGACCTGAGGGAGAAGCCTGCCGGAATCTGGATTTTCAATAACCTAAGACAATAAAGCTTAGACTTCTAACCTGCTGCAATATGGTCGAAGTATAAAGAGCTTAGCTGCTAATAAAAGAGAAGGGGCTTCCCCTCATATCCGAAGATCCAGACCCCCCGGAAGGACACTTCATAAAGATCGTAATGGGTTAGCTGGGATCATGCAGACACGAGGCCCCTTGTTGACCGATTGTCTGACAGTTGTCACCTATGGGTCTGATATTAATAAGTCCCGTGTTGATTTCCTTGGGGTATTTTTGTCCCTGTAATTGCGTATCTCCCCGTTGTGACCCTACACTGGGCGACATGCGGGCTACAGTTACCTGATGGCAGGACGCAGACGCATCGCTCTTTTCTTCCGGGGGCAGGCCCACCGTGCATTGGCATCTTCTGCAGTGGGGGAATGAATTGGTGGCAGGCGGACAGACGTAGGACAGAGCCAGCTGCCCCTCCTGGGGGGCAGGCACCCCAACTTCGCTCACAACAGGGGAGGCTGGTGAAATTCAGGATCGTGAGCAATCCCTCTCTGAATTTGTTTGCTTATCAAATACTTTGCCTGGGGGTTTCTTTACCAGGGATCCTCCGACAGTGTAATTGAGGCAAATTGTGTGCATATACTGCATGAACATGATTGCAGGAACGAAGCTAGGGCAGACTAGCAGTGCTTGCTTAGAAATGTTCTGTGACGTGTAAAACGCCACTGAAGCAGAACACAGCTGTGGAGAATTGTAACGCCAAGCAGCCTTTCCACCTGTCCATCCCCTCCCATGGTGCAGAGGGCATTGCCCTGTCCCACCACACACTGTCTCCACCCAGGCTTTCTGGTGGCTCCAGGGCTGGTCCATGCCTCAATTGTCCTATGCCACGCCTTCAATATAATCTGCACTTTAAAATGACAAGGAAGCGAAGTTTTCCCAAACATTCCAATTCTGCTCATTCCAGGTGTTGCTTCGTCCATCTAGCTGCACCTTGGAAGAGCCAGCCCCGTTCTATACAGGACACATCTCTGTAGAGGTTTTCATTTCTAGGGTGGTACATAGTGGGGAGAGAAGAATATAGGGTGCTGGATGCTCCAGGACAAGCCCTCCCTGTAAACTCTGCTAGACACCACTGTTCTCTGGGAACCCACACCGCAATCCACTTGGAGAGGGAGCAACATGGGGCAGCGAACACTTAGGTGGGCTGCATGCCTGTCTTACAGGCATGTCATAGTTTGGGGACTCAGAACACTTTCTCCAGTGATTCACAACACTCAAGGAGCCACGTGGGCTTCTCCCTTTGGTTGTCAAATACAGACCGTTGAAACATGGGGTGCTCACAGGAAGCACACAGTCATGAGTCAGCTGACAAAAAGAAGGGGGCGGAGGCATAAGGCAAGGTTTTAGAAATGTCCAGGAGCTGGTGTTGGGGCACCTGGAGAGGGAGCTGCCTGCCTCTGAGTCAGGCTACTGGGGCTCCCAGGAGCTGATGCTGAGCCACAGAACCACCTGGACCCCTCTGGCCAACATGGGAGCTGCCCCATCTAATGCTTAGGATCCTATGACGGGAGGTCCTGAGTCTGGGGGTGGTGCTCATAACCTATTGGGCTCGGAAGACCAGAACCCAAGACCCAACATGGGTTCCTGGTCAGACAGGCCTGGCATAGGGAGTGTGCAACGGATGTGCCACCCACTAGCTCCATGACTGCCTCTTATCGGAATATGGGGACAACATAGGTGCCATTGGGCAGATCAACTGAATTAATCACAGACTTTTAAGAGAGGGTCTAAGCTTTTGAAGAGCAGTGTTATGGGATGAATCATTCCCCCCACCCCCACCCCCAAATTCGTATGTTGAAGTCCTAACCTCCAGTACCTCAGAATGTGACTGTATTTGGAGATAGAATCTTTAAAAGTAATTAAGGTTAAATGAGGTCATTGGGGTGGGCCCTAATCCAATATTACTGTTGTCCTTATAAGAAGAGGAGATTAGGACACAGACACACACAGGGAAGACCATGTGAGGACACAGTGAGAAGAAGACGGTCATCTACAAGCCAAGAAGAGATACCTCAGTAGAAACCAAACCTGCTGACACCCTGGTCTCAGACTTCTAGCCTCCAGAACTGTGAGAAAATAAATTTCTGTTGTTTAAACCACAGAGTTTGTTATGGCAGCCTGAGAAGACTAACATAGACAGTTTTGCCCACAGCTGCCTCTGCCCCCAGCCTGGAGAGAGTTGGCCCTTTATTCCTCAATCTCTTCTGAAGGTGTTTCTGTCTGTCACTAAGTCACCTGCTCAGAGGCCTCCCAGCTTTGTGACAGGTGAACAAAACACCTGTGTGTTAGAAACAAGCATAAACCAAGTAAACTTCTACTGGACCTAACCCTCTTGTGAATAAAAACTACAAACTCTGGACAAAAAGAAAGCAAGAAAAAAAAAAACTCTACCCAAGTCTCTGGCTGGTCCCTGAACCACAAGTGCTTTCAGGCAGACTCAAAGCAGTTTAGCTAAATAAAAGATCGGAACTGTTATTTCAGGTGATACTAAAGAGACAGAGTTTGCAGTTTAAGTCTAACCATGCTAATTGCCTACTAAATCAAAAAAGTCAACATTCTCTAGAGGATTAGAACAGAATCCAGAATCTCCAAAATATAACATCCCCAAAACATGACATTCCAAGGTACAATGTAAAATTGCTTGACATAGGAAGAAACAGGAAAGTGTGACTCTGTCTCAAGAGAAAGGTCAATCAACTGAGAACAATCCTGAGAAGACCCCAAGATGTTGGAACTAGAAGACAATGATTTTAAAGAAGATATTATAACTATACTCAATGAAGTAAAGGAAAATATGCTGGCAGTCAAAGAAGAGCTAAGAAATCTCAGCTAAGAAATGGAAATTATAAAAATAAGAACCAAATGGAAATTTTAGATCTGAAAAAGTACAATATCTGAAATTAAAAATTCAGTGGATTGGCTTATTACTAGAATGGAGATAACAGATGAAAGGGTCAGTGAACTTGAGTACAGCTGAATATCGATGATCCAATCTGAAGGAGAGAAAGAAAACAGATTGAAAATAATGAACAGAGCCTCAGGAACCTCTGGGATAATATCAAAAGGTCTAACATATATGCAATTTGAGTCCTAAGAGAAGAAACAGAGTATATAGCAGAAAAAGTATTCAAAGATGATGGCCAAGAAATTTCCTAAATTTGGTGAAACACATAAATTTGAGTTTCAGAAAGCTCAGTGAACCCCAGACAGGATAAATATAAATAAAACCACTCTAAGCATAATAATCAAGCTGCTGAAAATCAAAAGAAAGAGGAAATCTTTAAAGCAGCCAGAGAAAAACTGTATAAACATTGTACATGAAATACTATGATTTGAACGACTGCAGACTTCTCATCAGAAACTATGGAGGCCAGAAGGTGGTGGAACAATGTCTTTGAAGTGTGGAAGAACCTGTCAACCCAGGATTCTATAGTCAGGGACACTATGCTTCAAAAATGAAAATGTTTTCAGATTAAAGAACACTTAGATAATTTGTTGCTATTTATGAGAAATACTAAAATAAGTTCTTTGAAGGGAAATGATACCAGTTGGAAATTCAGATTTTAGGGAAGTAATGAAGAGTATCAAAACTGGGAAATATGTGGGTAAAGATAAAAGAATTTTCAAATCTTAATTACTTTAAAATCCATAAGACTTTTAAAGCAAAAATTACAACATTGTCTTCTGAAGTTTATTAAATATTGTGGATATGATACCCATGACAACTACAGCATAAAGGACTAGGGGGCATATGGACCTACACAGTTATAAAGTTTCTACATTTTACATATGATGGGACAATATTAATGCTAACTAGACTGAAAAATTAAGGATATATATATTATGTATATTTTAATCCCTAAGCAAACACTAATAGTGTAATGTAAAGAGGAATAGCTAACACACAATAGATTAATTAAAATGGAATTTTGAAAAATATTCAAATATTTCAGAAGAAGGCAGAAAATGAGGAAAAGAGGAATACAAAACAGAGCAAACAAACAGAAAACAACTGAGCATACCTAAATCCAACCATATCAAAACTTACATTCAATGTTAGTGAAAAGTGAGCACGCACCCCAACTAAAAGGCAGAGATTGTCAGAATGTATTTTAAAAAGCAAAACTCCCACTTCATACTCATTAGGATGGTATATTCAAAAAACCAGGAAATAACAGGTGTTGGCAAGGATGTGGAGAAATTGGAACACTTGTGTACTGTTGGCAATGTGAAATAGTGCACTGCCATGTAAAACAGCATGGCAATTCTTCAAAAATTAGAAATAGAATTACCGTATGATCCAGCAATTCCACTTCTGGATATATACCCAAAAGAATGGAAAGCAAGGATGTGAACAGATATTTGTACATACATGTTCATAGCAGTACCATTCACAATAGCGAAGAGGTGGAAGCAACCCAAGGGTCCATTGATGGAGGAATGGATAAACAAAATATGGTAAATACATACAATGGGATATTATTCAGCCTTAAAAAGGAAGGAAATTCTGACACAGGCTACAACACGGATGAACCTTGAAGACATTATGCTAAGTGAAATAAGCTAGTCACAAAAAGCAAATACTAGATGACTTCAATTATATGAGGTACCTAAAGATAAGATGAAATTCATAGAGACAAAATTAGAATGGTGGTTTTAGGGGGCTAGAGGGGGAGGGAGAAATGGGAGTTGTTGTGTAATGGGTATAGAGTTTCAGTTTTGCAAGATGAAAAAGTTCTGGAGGTTGGTTGCACAACCATGTGAATATACTTAGCGCTACTGAACTGTACACTTAAAAATGGTAAATTACACTTAAGATGGTAATAGTACACCCAAGATGGTAAATTTTATGTTGTGTGCATTTTACCACAATGAAAAATAAAAACTAAAAATAGAAATACCCAGCTGTAATAGTTATTTTAAAAATGTTACTTTAAAATAGTTACTTCAAATATGAGACCTTGGATAGGCTGAGCATAAATAGATGGAAAGATATACCATGCAACCAGTAAGCAGAGAAAGCTCGCGTGGCTACGTGAATGTCAGACAACATAGACTTTGAGACAGAGAGCACTGAAAGAGGTAAAGAGGGACATTTCATAATGATAGAAGAGTCAGTTCATCAGGAAAACACAATAATCGTAAATGTGTACACACCTAATAAAAGAAGAAATAGACAATTCTACAATCTGAGAGACTTTAACAGCCATCTCTCAGCAATCGATAGACCAAAGAGAAGAATTCAGTGAAAGCATTGGTGAGATGAAAACATTATCAACTACCTTGGCCTTATTGATCATTATACTCCACCCTACAACTTCTGAACACGCGTTCTTTTCAAGTGAACACAGTATGTTCTGCAAGATAGACGACCACATGCTGGGCCACATAGCAAGTCCTAATAAATTTAAAGGATTGAATTAATGCAGAGGATGTACTCTGACAAGAGTAGAGTTAAATCAGAAATCAGTAACAAGAAGCTATCCAGGAAAACCCCTGTGGTAGACATATATGTAAAACCCCTACCCTGAGGCGTCCGTGTCCTGATCCCTGGAACCTGTGAATAGGTTAGGTTACCTGGCGAGGGGAACTAAGATTGCAAGTGGAATAAGGTTGCTAATCAGCTGACTTGAGGATAAGGAGATTATCCTGGATTATCCAGGTGGGCCCAGTGTCATCACAACGATCCTTGTAATAAGCGGAAGAGGGGCTGGCCTGGTGGCGTAGCAGTTAAGTTCACACGCTCCACTGTGGTGGCCCAGGGTTCATCAGTTCGGATCCTGGGCGCAGACCTACGCACTGCTCATCAAGCCATGCTGAGGCGGCATCCCACATAGAGCAACTAAAAGGATGTACAACCATGATATGTAACTATCTACCGGGGCTTTGGGGAGAAAACGAAAAAAAGGAAAAAAGGAGGAAGATTGGCAACAGATGTTAGCTCAGGGCCAATCTTCCTCAAAAAAATAAAAATAAAAAACATATGTGGAAGAGGAAGTCAGAGTGCTATGGTGTGAAAGGAGTCAACCTGCCATTGCTGGCTTTGAGGATGGAGGAAGGAGCCTCAGCCAAGGAATGGGGGCAGCCTCTAGAAGCCAGAAAAGGCACAGACATGGATTCTCCCCTAGAGTCTCCAGAAAGGAATGCAGCCTTGCTGACACCTTGACTTTAGTCCATTGAGAACCATGTTGGACTTCTGACTCACAGAACTATAAAATAATACATTTGTGTTGTTTTAAGCCACTAAGTTTCTGGTCATTTATTATAGCAGCAATAGAAAACTAATACAACTGCTGATTTCAATTCACTAGGGTTGTTAAAATAATTAGACTCAATCAAAATAAGAATTAAGGAGGTTGTAAAATAAAGGAGAGCCTGTCTTAGAGGAGAGCTGCTTCAGTTTCCTCTTGGGCCCCCTTTCCCCACATAGGGTGTGGATGGCAGTGTCCACACTGCTCACAGCTGACTGGACAAGCAGTCCCACACCCAGTGAAGTGGGTTGGATAGTGTCCCCCAAACCCATGTCCACTCAGAACCTCAGAATGCGACGTTATTTGGAAATAAGGTCTTTGCAGATGTAATTAAGGATCAAGATCAGATCATGCTGGACCAAGGTGGGCTCTAAATCCAACGAGACTGTTGTTATAAGACACAGAAAAGGACTCTGAGATGCAGAGGAGAAGGTGATGTGAAGGTGGAGGCAGAGACGGGAGGGAAGAATCTACAAGTGGAGGAACGCCCAGGATTGACGGCAGCCACCAGACGCTGGGAGCGGGGCACGGGATGGATTGTGCCTCACAGCCTCGGAAGGAACCAGCCCTGCTGACACTTGATTTTGTACTTCTGGCCTCCAGAACTGTGAGACAATATGTTTCTGTTGTTTTAAGTCACCCAGTCGGTGGCAGTTTGTTTGGCAGTCCTAGGTCCCTAATGCACCCAGAGTGTTGGTCCTCTGAACTATTATGACCAGAAGCAGGTGCTCAAAGACTCTAGGGAGGGGCCGGTCCTGTAGCTTAGAGGTTAAGTATGCACGCTCTGCTACTGGCGGCCCGGGTTCGGATTCCGGGCACACACAGACACACCGCTTGTCCGGCCATGCTGAGGTGGCGTCCCACACACAGCAACTAGAAGGATGTGCAACTATGACATACAACTATCTACTGGGGCTTTGGGGAGAAAAAGGGAAAAAAAGGAGGAAGATTGGCAATAGATGTTAGCTCAGAGCCGGTCTTCGTCAGCAAAAAGGAGGAGGATTGGCATGGATGTTAGCTCAGGGCTGATCTTCCTCACACACACACACACACAAAAAAAAAACTCTAGGGAGAACCCGACAAAGGGACCAGCTGGCAGGAGTGGGGCACTGGGAATCAGACTTACTTCCTGCTCTTTTCTCTGGACTCATTCTGCCCCAGTGAGACTCCTGAGGCACGAGTGGTCTCCCCTCAACCTCCCTGGTGGCCCTGACCCAGGAGCTGGCCTGGCCTCCGGCCCCCATCCTCTTCCTAGTGCTGGACTGGACTCTGAGATCTCCTCTGCCTGGGACATCACACCTACTGTGATCAATACTGTCACGACCAGGGCTCATCAGCTGCCACATCCCGTCTAAGCCCTTGGACTTGCACCCTCAGGTCACCCAGACCCCAGGACATGGTGATGTGGACTCTGGGTCTGCACGTCGGGTCATGCTGTCCACAGGTAGTGTCCTTGCCCTCTTTCCTTCTCTGGTCCCCCCAGGTCAGGCAGAGTCATGGGCTTCCACCTACCACTCCAGGGAGACAACCTCCAGCTGGCATGGACTTGTCCAGAACCTGCCTCTCACTCTGGCCAGGCGGTGTGTCTAGGAGGGGCAGACGGTGATGCCAGCGAGACCTGGCCCTGCCCCTGGGCTTGGCCGACCTGCCAGCTGACCGCTCACTGCCCATGCTCATGGTACACTGTCCCAGGCCACAGGGCCGAGCGGACAGTGGGTGGGCCGGGCAGCGGCTGCCCAGGCTGCCTGAGGAAGGGAGTTCCTGGTGTGTTGGCTGGGAGGCAAAGTGAAGCAGGACTAAGGGAGAGTCCCGGTCCTTGGTCTGGGGTCAGCGTTTCTGTTTTTTCTCAAGGCAGATAACACCATGGGCACCAAGACGTGAGGAGTGGAGAGTGCCTGATCTGCCTGGCCCTCAGGGGTGGTGGCTGCTACCACGAAAATGCAGTTGTCCTCAGGACTCAGTGCCCCTCAGGGCCTGTGAGCCTGGTGGGTTGGGGGCTATGGACATTCCCCTCACTCAGTGCCCCTCAGGGCTCGTGGGCATGGTGGGTGTGTATGTGTGGACATTCCCCTCACTCAGTGCCCCTCAGGGCCTATGGGCATGGTGAGGGTGTGTGGACATTCCCCTCACTCAGTGCCCCTCGGGGCACAGTGGGTGCTCACTCATCTCCTTCTCCTGGTCTGAGGCACCGCCTGTGTACCTCTGTGGTTGGCCAACGACACACCATAACCAGCCTCCTGCCTCCGCCGTCCAAGTGGCTGTTTGCTGACGGCTGGGCTCTTGGAGCACCTTGGGCCTGGGGTTCTGGCCAAGGGCAGTTGTTTCTGCTCAGCTGTCTGGGGATTTATAGGACTTCCTTTATGGCCAACGAGCAGCATATGTGGGGAAGTCCCTAGGCACTATTCTCAATGCCCAGGTGGTTGGCTGGAGGAGGTAAGAAGCCCAGTGGACCTCAGGCACCCAGCCTTGGCTCTGGGGTCACCTGCTGTGCACCCAGCCCGCTCAGTGCATCCGTACACCAACAGGGTGTATGGATTCTCATTGGGGCCCCACAAGCAAATGGTTTCATGCTGCTGACTGCCGGTTCTCTGCTCCTTTGATATATTTCAATATGCATGGAGAGGTTTTCATCACCTTAATACGATGCCTAAATTATCTGCTCCACCTCTCACCGCACCAACCAGCACTGGAGCTCTGATCAAACCTGAACTGTGGGACCATTTGTATAAATTCTTGGGAGCTGTGAGGGGAAAACATTTCAAATTAAGGGAGAACATTCCAGTAACTGGGAGCACTTGGATTCCCCACCCTCACCAAGACAGACATTTCTAAATGCATTTCAAAATAGGGGGCAAAATCTCCTCCATGAACATCTGTTGAAATCGCCCTGCAGAGAACACTCTTCAGGGACACATGGATGTGTCCCAAATTCTGTAGACGTTGGACACCTCTGCAGTCGTGCCTCGCTTAACGACAGGGATGTGTTCTGAGAAATATGTCGTTAGGCAGTTTCGTCCTTGTGCGAATATCATAGAGTGTACTTACGCAAATCTAGGTCATATAGCCTACTACACACCTAGGCTCTGTGGTACTAATCTTATGGGACCGCTGTCGTGTATGCGGTCTGTTGTTGACCAAAACGTCGTTATACGGCGCGTGATTGTATTTTATATCATACAAGCAGCATGAAGCCTGAGGAAACACTGACAGCACTCTGGACACAGCACCAATGTCCTGCCCACCAAAGGCGTCATGGCGTCTTCCCACCGGCATCCCCATCATCAGTGCTGCAAACCAGTATGAGTAACTCCATGAAACCACCCCATGAAACATGAATGCCTGGAACCACATGCCTGTAAATGTGAAAGGATCATTCTTGAAGCTTTGTAGGTAGCTTTCAAAAATGTTCATGGGGACCAGTGACCCATAAACATAGATTTTGAAACACTTACATCCATCTTGGAATATGGCAGAGTATCAATGAATCAATTTAAAAAATTGAATTTTAAGGACAAATAAAAAAGATCAGGGGGCTTGCTGTATTTATCTGCTAGGGCCGCTATAACAAAGTACCACAGCCTGAGGAGCTTAAACAGAAATTTATCTTATCACAGTTCTGGAGGCTGGAGTCCAAGATTGAGGTCTTGGCAGGGTTGTTCTCCTGAAGCCTCTCTTCTTGGCTTGTAGACAGCCACCTTCTTGCTGTGTCCTCACATGGTCTCTCCTCTGTGCACATGCATCCCTGGTGTCTCTCTCTCTTCTTATAAGGATGCCAGTCCTATCAGAGCAGCGCCCACCCCAATTACCTCCTGTAACCTTAATCACCTCTTTAAAGGCTCCATCTCCAAGTGAAGTCCAATGGGGGTAGGCTTCACGCTGTGATTGTTGAGGGGGACACAATTCCATCCATAATACTTGCCAACTCACTCCTCCTGCTGGCTTGAATCTTGGTTAACATTTCTGCTTGGGGTTGGTCATAGATTCCTATACAGGCAGGAAGAGAACCTTGCCTTCCATTGCTCTGAAGCAAGAAACATAACTGATGACTCTGTTCCTGGCCTGTGTGCCAGCGACACTGCCAGGGCTTTCCATACCTCACCTCTGATCTTCACAGCACCTTGCAAGACTGGAGGTAAACTCTGTTAACAGAGGGTAGAACTGGGGCTCCCGGGGTGAGGCCGTTTTCCCAAGGCCACTGGCTAGTGTGTGCCCGGCCCGGAGATGATGGGCTGAGGACCGTTCTGGCCAGTCTGGCAGGAGACAGATGCATGAGGCACTCTCAAGGGTCCCATGGAAGGTGATACATGACACCACCAGAGGGGATGGTGTGTCTCAGAAGCTTCCTTTAAATATCCTAAGTCTCCAATTTGCATTTTTCGTGTATTTGTAGATGTCTTACAACCTTCACACAATGGATGTAAAAGACAATGAACTTCCAGCCACCACTTACATCCATCCTCCATCACCAGAAGCCAGGATGTCTGCAGTGAGAACGAGTTGGTCTTACCATGAGCTGAGCATGGACGGCAGGTTCTCCTGAGATCATTTCTGTGATTCCCAGGACGGGGTTCCCATTGGGCCCGGGCCGAGGGCTGGTGGAGTTGTGCTGAGGGACGGACCCAAAGGTTGGGGGTCCACGCGCTATCAGGGCTGGCCCTGAGGCAAGCCGCCCAGGTCTCTGCTCCTGGCCCATCCCGTGAGGCCGGGCAGCTCCTGTGGTACCACAGGCCTGGAGGAGTGGGCAGCTGGGGCCGGGCTGCGGCGGGCGCCACGGCTGGAAGCAGACCTCCTCCGCTGGGAGGGCCTGGGCCACAGCGCTCTTGTTCTGCCCTGTCGGAAGAGGAGGCCGACTTCCCAAGTGGGGAAGTAAAGTGGGAGAAAAGCAGGGACGGGAGAGGCCGTTTTCTGATCTGCACAAAGGCGTGGTCTGGGTTATAGGACCCCTGCCAACACCCTTTTGGCGCATAACTGTCTCCTCATGCCCTGCACTTGCACAGAGGAGCAGCTGGGATCCCCAGGGACGCCCGTCCTGTTGTCAGTTGGAACCCTGGCTTGGGACGAGCGGTCCAGCTGGCCCACTGGCCTGTGCTTCAGTGGGGACTGGTGCCAACTGCACCAGGGACTCCCTGGCTGGGGCTGGGTTAGGAGGAGGAAGATGGATGAACCGACTCAAGTGTGGGAGTGAGGCCCAGAGGACGTCCACCTCCCCCACTCTGTCTTTGGGGGTGTCTCAGCTCTTTGTCCCGCAGGCCAGCCCCGCCCTCCCAGTCTGCACCACACACCTGCCTGGGATCCCAGGACTCAGCCCACTCCGGCTCCCCCCATGAGGAGGGGGCTCTGGACCACTCTTAAGAGGAGCGTGCAGCTCTTTAGAGTTTCACAAAGCAAGAACTGTAAATGCATGTGATCACTACTTTGTTCTGTATTTGAGCAATTTTGCTCCAGAAATATAACATATATTTGCCCAGATTTAGGGAAATTGGATTTTTCATCCAAACACCAGAAGTCGTGGATGTGAGTGGATGATGCCAGCTACCCACTACCAAAGTGAGGGTGAGGTGAGGCGGTTATTAGGGTTCCTCAGATGGGAAAACGATGATTGGCTTCACCCATCTTGTGCCAGGAAAACACAGCTGAGAGGGCAGGGGTGTGCTTGGAGAGTCGGGGGTGGGACACGGGGGTGCCAGGGCCACCCATGGACATGCCAGGCCTCGGTCACCTCACCCATCAAACAGGACCCGAGCATGACCCCACCATGAATCCATCCGGGCAGCAAGAGTTTGGTGTAGTGTTGACATCCGTCTAGCCCGTGATCAACAGGAATGATTGTTCTGCGAACCCCTGCTTAGCCAGCAAAAGGCCCCACTCCTGCTGCTTTAAGTGCATTCAAGTTTCTAGAATGCACTAAAATGATCAGACTTGGCAATGCCGTCGGGAGGCGCCCCTCTGGGCTGAGCGGGAGATGGCCGCGGCCCTGGGTGGCCTCCAGGAGCTCGACGCAGGACAAGGCGGCAGATGCCAACATAGATATTAGCATCCTCTGAGATCATCGTAAATGTGGCCTCACGTATAGGGCAAAGGGAACCCGGAGGAAGGAGCACTCCAGGTCCATGATGCAGCCAGGGTGGCCTCCCAGGACAAGAGCGGACTTTCCAGGAGGGCAAAAAGCCTGCGAAGCACGAGGCAGAGCGAGGCCTCTGTGTTGGGGGAGCCGCTCACCGCTAAGGAAGAGCGAACCAGAAGCACAGAGTGGGCAGCACGGGGCCTGCAGAGGACGACCTGACTAAGGATTTTCTTTTCTTCGAGTTGCTCCCCGTATTAGTTTCCAGGGGCTGCTGTAACACATTAGCGCAAGCTTGGAAGGCTTAAAACAACAGAAATTCATCCTCTCACACTTCTGGAGGCTACAAGCCTGAGATCAAGGTGTGGGCAGGGCTACACTCCTCCTGGAGGCTCTGGGGGAGGATCCTTCCTGCTTCTCTCCGTCTGTGGTGTTTGCTGGTGTCTCCTGGCTGGCAGCTGCATCCTTCCAGTCTCTGCCTCCCTCGTCACACGGCTGTCTACCTCATGTGTTCTGTTCCTGTGTGTCCTCTCCCCTCCTTATAAGGACGTCAGTCGTTGTGTTTGGGGTCCCTGTAACCAGGATGACCTCACCTTAACTAATTACACCTGCAAAGATCTATTTCCAAATCATGTCACCTTCCAAGGTCCTGGGGGCTTGGGTTTGTGGGGACACTATTCGACCCTGCTCAGGAAGTTTGTTACAAAGGGCAGCCCCTTCGCCCCAGCTTGGAGTGACGCTGTTTTTCACTCACCAAGTCACGCCTGTGATGCCCCAAAGCTGTGTGTGGCATTTACCAAGTCCCAAGTGTTTTCTGAAGAAAACTGCATGGGAGAGGGATACTCTTCACGGTACTGGTCTCTGTGGACAGAGTTCCAGCTGGCCCAGCCCTCGGATCCCAGACACAGCCCTCCCTCTGTGGGTCCACAAGCCCCCTGCCCCCACCTGACAGCGGGCAGAGCAGGTGCCCGGGAGGCTAGCGTGTGCTGTCTCCTCTGGGCAGGGGAGGTGCTGCCCCAGAGAAACCAACCCCAGGACAGTGGGGCCAGGGTGGGGAGGGAGGCTCAGGTCCTCTGGCCTCAGACAGGCTGTGCCCGCAGCACTGGGCCCTCCTGCTGTCCCTGGGCTTCAGCTCTTGCCCTTTCTCACCTTGCTGTGTCCACTGCAATTTGTGACTCCTTGATTAGACTGCGCTTATTAGTAGGACTGAACGGGACTCCTCTGTTTGCAAGTGGTTGAAACAAAACGGGAACTGGCTAAAGTGGAAAGGGGACTTATGGAAAGAATGTGGAGGTGTCTCCATGAGCCTCTAAGCCCCTGGAAAAACAACAGTGAGCCAGACCTGGGGGCGAGATGCAGGGACACAAATAACCACGGGTCCCTTGGCTACTCCCCCACTCGCTCCACTTGGCATTTCGGCCACTGGTTCCTTCACCCTCACTGCAAATCAGCCTTCTCCATGTGGCTGCCGACAGCCCTCAAGTGGGTCTGCCTCAGCAGACAGAGGGAGCGCTGAGTCCAAAACCTCAGGGCAGTGACTCATTGGTCAGGTGCCCCTAAATCCTTATTGGCCATCTGGGAAGAGGAATTGCCCATGGGAAGGCGAAGGATTGGCAGGCAAACCCTCAGAGGTCTGCCACATGCCGCCATTACACGATGATGGCTTGGCTCCAAGAGCGGCATTTGGAAGCCGCTAGGCTAATGTTTGTCATTTGGAAATCATTTCCTGTGCAGGGCTGGGCAAGTGCCTGGTCTGGAGCGAAAATCCAATGTCGGAGCCATTTGGCTAATACCTTGCTGTGTTTAAGTGAGAGATGCTGCAGTGTGGGGTCCACCAGCTCCTCGCAGGGCCTCAAGGTGGCAGTGACCAGGGAGGCAGGGAGTGGAAGCTTTTCTGTAGACCCTGGAAGTGTGTGCACTTGGAGCGCCCTTTCCACCTGTCTGGCCAGCTTGCCCCACGCCAGCCCAACAGTTGCCCCTACTCCCTAGATTGGGGGTTCCTAGTCCGTGAGAGAGAATGCTGGCTTTCATGGAAGTCAACCTCACGTCCCTACATGCTTTTCAAATGCAGGAGACCCAGCCAGCCACTCAGAGAAGAGAAAGGGAAATGAGGGGAGGGAGGGCCAATGCCGAGTTCTCGGGGAGAGCAGTGGACGGGCAGCACAGGTGGAGGAGCGCTCTCCGAGCAGTGGACAAGAAAGCTAGGAGGAAACGGACCCAGAGGACCTCTGAGGGCTGCCCAGCGCCCCTCAGTGGGGGCAGGAGCTCAAGATGGTAGCTATCTTTTTTTTTTTTTAATGGTTGAATATTGGCAATATTTTTCTTTGAGGAAGATTGGCCCTGTGCTAGCATCTGTTGCCAATTTTCTTCTTTTTCTTTTTTTTTTCTCCCCAAAGCCCCGGTACATAGCTGTTTATCATAGTTGTAGAGTTGTAGCTCTGCTATGTGGGACACTGCCTCAGCATGGCTTGATGAATGGTGAGTAGGTCCATGCCCAGGATCTGAACCTGCGAACCCCATGCCGCCGAAGCAGAACGCACGAACTTAACTGCTATGCCAAGGGGCTGGCCTCATGGTAGCCATCTTAATGGGGAATTTTTGATGACCACTTAAGCAAATTTAAACAGGATTCTTTGGCTTGAACTGGAGAGTCTGGAGACATTGGTGGCTTCAGGCATGGAATGACCCGCATCAGGGTTGGCAAACTCTGGCCCACAGGCCAAATCCATTCTGCTGCATATTCTTGTAAATACATTTTTATTGGAACACAACCACAGACATTTGTTTAAGTATTATCTATGTCTGCTTTCACACAGTGGAAGAGGGAGGTAGTCATGCCAAAGACCATCAGCTGGCAAAGCCTAAAATATTTGTTACCTGGCCTTTTACACAAAAGGTTTGCCATCTGCAGCTCTAGAGCTGTGCAGTCCAATGTGGTGGCCACTAGCTGCTGTGACACTTGACACGTGTAGTCTGAATTGGGGTGGGTTGTAAGTGTAAACTAGGCACCAGATTTCAAAGACTTAGTATGAAGAAAAGGATGTAAAATAGCTCATTAAGAATTTTTGAAAGTTGATTGCACGTTAAGATGATATTTTTTAGTATGTTGGCTTAAATAAAATACATTATTAAAATTAATTTCACCTGCTTTGTACACGTTCCACGTGGCTACTGCCACATTTCCAACTGCACCTGTGGCTCCGGTCAAGTTTCTGTGGGACAGAGCGGATTCAGAGACTCGACGCCGCTCTCCCTCCTCTTGGCTGGGCCCCCTGCACGTGGCAGACGAGACGGCTGCCAGCATCATCTGTTTCAAACTGCAGGTCCCAGCCCATTAATGAGTCAGAAAATCAATTTAGTAGACCGTGGCCAGAAGTTTTAAAAAATAAAGTAGAATAAAATAGAAAATGTTTATAGTGAATTACGAACAAAAGATGAGTGTTGGTTTGCAAAACTCATTTCAGTTATGCATTTTTATCTCATCAATGAAGTGCCATAAGTTGTACTATGATTTTATGAACTTCTAAGAAAGAAAACACACAGCCAATCAGACCATGATGAAAGGCACTAGATGACAGACGTTTGAAATGCCAGGATCATTCACAACAGCTTCTTGGTGCTTCGAGGGATTGGCCTTTTCTCCTGCCTTTGGCTGTATTGCTAGGTATCACAGTCAATCCTTTTGCATGTGTCTCGGTCACCAAACACAACCCAACTTCATCTACTTGTGGGCGTCTTCCCTTCTTTTTTTTTAAATGCAGTCCTGCTTTCTTTTTTTTTTTTTTTGTGAGGAAGATCAGCCCTGAGCTAACATCCGTGCCAATCCTCCTCTTTTTGCTGAGGAAGACCGGCTCTGAGCTAACATCTATTGCCAATCCTCCTCCTTTTTTTTTCCCCAAAGCCCCAGTAGATAGTTGTATGTCATAGTTGCACATCCTTCTAGTTGCTGTATGTGGGACGCGGCCCCAGCATGGCCGGAGAAGTGGTGTGTCGGTGCGCACCCGGGATCCAAACCCGGGCCGCCAGTAGCAGAGCGCGAGCACTTAACCACTAAGCCACAGGGCCGGCCTGGTGTCTTCCCTTCTTAAGGCTCATAAAGCACTTGGTGGTTGTTTTGCAAAAAACACATGGCCTCGAGGTCATTCTCCCAATGATGGGTATTTGCTTCCATAATATGGAATTCTAGATTCGATACCTAATTCAAATGAGCTGTCCAGCTTTGGTATCTTTCTGTATACTCAAAATCCTTTCATTTCAATGCCAAATCATAGTGACTATCTTTGAAGACATTTTAACAAAAATTAAACTCAGCCCAGGTGGTACCAATCAGATGGACAACTCAAGTGAGGTGAGGAGGGCCCAGGCAGCTTTCGATTGCAAGGCAGTGCCTTTGATTGTAAGACAGAGGACATTTTCAGAGATGCTAAAAGGTGAAAAAATGTGCATCTGAGAATAGACAACAAGTGAAATATAAATATGTGAGTATCGGTCCAGTGCAAAATACATTTTCCATCGTGGGTTGTCGTGAAAAAGTGTCGAGAAAGCACTGTGTGTGTTTAACACTCCCAGCGAGGAATCCCCGCCTTCTGCATGGCTCTGGGATCTGGAAGAAATGATCCAGAAGCCTCCATCGGCCAGAGGCTGAGTCATGTGCTCATTTCCAAGCCGACCCCTGAGGTCAGCTGTGCCATACTACCACATGGTCCACATAGGAAAGAGGGGAGGGCAGACAGGACAGCAGCTGGGGTGCAGAGCAGGGTCAAGTAGGCACCTTATGTGGGGTCAGCCACGTGGGTTTTCAGATTGCACTGTCCTCACCATTTTGTTTCCACTCCATCCTAACCTTGGCTGGAAGGAAGGTGGGATGGGGCCTTGCGGGTCCCAGGCTCGTAGATTATCTCATAGGCCGTGCATCGTGTTCGTTTGTTCTTTCAATGGTTCAGGAAACATTTATTGAGTGTCTACCACATGCAAGGCCTGGCTAGCACGAGGGGAGAAGAGGGAGACATCGGGCGTGGGGAGAGCAGAGGATCCCAAAGTGAAGAAGCCACTTCTGGAACGTTCGGCTAGGCATGGGGTATAAGTGTGGCATCACTGGGCTGAAGGCACCGCAGTGAGGAGGTGAGACCATTTCCAGAGAGATGCTGGGGTGGGAGTACCGCCGTGCAGAGGGAGGAGAGAACGCGCGATGGATTAGTTAACTAACCAACAACCTAATCAACCGCCGAGTGCTGGAGGTGCCCTGTGTGCCCGCAGCTCCTCGTGATCAGCTGAGCCTCCGTGGAAACAGCCCTGAGTATCTGTGCAGTAGAAGGGATGGCTCTGAGACTCCCACCAGTCCCCGTCTCCTCTTTGCTATGATGGTCCCCTGGGGCTCATCTCCCCGGTGCCCCAGGGCGGGTGGGGGCCTTGCTGCCTGTAAGTCCTCTCTGCACATAGCCAGACGGCCCTGTCGGGCGCAGACCCCGTGGGCAGCCAACAGGTCTGGGCCAGTGGTCCATCCTGCCCGCCCTGAAGCTGTGGGAGCCACCGAGGTCTCAGGCATGGACACATTTGGTTTTACTTTGGTGGTGAAGACTGAGAGTTCTTTGAACTGAGCAAATAGTTTCTCTTGGGTATGCACAAAACAGGCAAAGCTTTATTTCCCATTTCTCCCGGGTGATGGTGGCAAATTCTCACCCTGCCCCCCAGCATCTTGTGTGCCCGCAGCCTGGATGTTGTGGCTTCAAGAAGAGGCTGCAGAGCTGTGACACATCTTTGGTAGCAAGCTTTATAATGAGGTTGGAAAGTTCGGGGCTATGTATTTAATGAATTTTGTATTAAGATATAACACAGCTGCTATCATTTGCATTTCACAGTGCTATTTAGAAGAGATGTTTAATACTTAATGAATGGAATATTTAGATATGGCGATGCATTTGACACCTACCATTAAAGAAAAGAGCTTCAAATGCACTGAAGTCCTCCAGCAGTGGTTTTGGGGTTTAGGCAGTGAAATCTCCAGATGGACCAGAAGGGGAACGAAACTCGAAGGAGATGCACTCTGCACCTTGGCTTCCTGTGCTGTCCAGAGGGGCTCCCTGACCAGCTGCAAGCTGCCTCCATCCCAGCTGACCACCATGGCTGCTTCCGCCGAACACCCCACCTCATTCAGATGAAGTGCTGGGTGAGATTTTCTCTCTGACATTGTTCTAGAAAAGCATCTTGTCCCTTGCAGACTGATTCGGGAAGTTCAAACAAAGTTATGAATATTCGACAGACTGCTATATATTATGATGTGTACTGTGCTCCATGGAACACTGTAGTGTACTTATTATCGTTTATTTCATAAGAAGATGCACCTTAGGAACAATTTATTCAAATATTAATACCTCTTAAGGGAGACATCATCAGCCTGACTAGAAAACATTATTATGGTAAAGTCCTGGGGAAAATCTTGCATAGCAAGGCAACAAAATCAATTAAAAAAACCCTGAACATGTGGTACATGTGACGAAAGACACAAAGAGTGGTCCCACACTATTGCTGAGTGGCTTCAGCAGAGCTGGCCCTCCCACCCTGGCCCCATGAGGCTCCCCAAGCCCCCTGCCAGGGAAGCACTGGCCCCCTCGTTGTAGCCCATAGAGGCCAAAGCCGGCTGAGGGCCCAGCCATGTGGCAGACAGACCCCACCTTCCTGGTGACAGCCGCTGGCCTCAGTGGGGCCTGTGTTTGGCAGGAAGGAGCCTCATCCGGCTGAGCAGCCATGACTTGCCCCAGGGGTGGGAGGAAGGTGGGGTGTCAGTGTGAACAGCCTGGAGAGGGCAGAAGGAGTTAGCAAACGGCTGTCTGCTGGCAAAGTGTCCTGTCCTCGCTCCTCATCACTGAAGGCTGCAGCCTGAATGACCTAGGGTAGGTCGCGGCTTCCCTCTTCCCAACTGTGTGGCCTTGGGTGAATTTCTTAAGCCCTCCATGCCTCAGTTTCCTCCTTTGTAAAATTTGGATAACACCACAGGGACCTGTTGTGAGGAATACGTCGGTTAATAATTAAGTGGGTTAATAACTCGGAGCAGCGCCTGGCATAGAGCAAACATCACATAGGTATTTGCTGTTGCTGCATCCTTATCACAGGATAAGGAACTGTAGGACTGTGGACAAGTCATCTC
Organism: Diceros bicornis minor; assembly: GCF_020826845.1. NCBI lineage: Eukaryota > Metazoa > Chordata > Mammalia > Perissodactyla > Rhinocerotidae > Diceros > Diceros bicornis. The sequence continues at coordinate 92,242,402 of NC_080745.1, read as the reverse complement.
ATCTCTCTGGGCCTCAGATTCCTCATCTACTAAAGAATAATAACAGTAATAATACTAGCCTCTCCATAAAAAAATTAAATGTAATGATGGGTTGCAAGGCAAACACCTGGCCCGAGACAACGGCCCTATTTCAGCTTCTGTGATGGAGCCCCCTCCCACATGGAGGCCCCCACCTCGGCCGCTGCCTGAGCCTTCAGACTCCTTTGCCTAGAAAAAGGCAGGCCAGCTGCAGCCGTAGCTGAAAGGCTCATTTGAAAATGGAAATGCGTATCCTAACTCCGTTTGTCATGTTATCGGCGCTCATGACAGCCGCATGGCAAAATCCAAAGGAAAGATTTAGACCTAAGAGGGGAGAATCAGTTAAAATTGGCATATCCATTAGATGATTTTAGAACTGAAAACATGTTCTTCATTGGGCGTCAGGAGGACTTCGTAGGTGATGCTAAATCAATATCTCATACTTGGGATGAATTCATTATGTTGTTTTATGAGAACTGTCTGGTTCCTAAATTCTCGCCTGTTCCGCCTCTTCAAAACCAACCTAGGAAAGCCACAGGTGAATCTTGTGGACACCAGCCATGGTTCCAGCCCGAAAGCCCTCTGAAAAGATAAAAGATGAGGGGAAGAGGGCAGTTTCAAATGGGTCCCTCCTCCACCAAAGGTAGCCAACCTCCCCCACCAGCCACGTTGTCCCCAAGCCCCCATCCTAGGGCTGGTCCCATCCCAGGGACCCAGCAGCTGGCTGTAGGTCCACATCTGCCCTCGGGGCCATGGATCCAGGACAGGCCACGGCCCTACGTCTCCTCCTGCCTTCGTGGCCCCTGTGCTGCTGTAGTGGTTGTCGAGTGTGAGAGACTCCAAGTGGAGACCAGAGGAGGGGCGAGGGGCCACTGACGGCAGCTGTGCCGACGGGCCAGCTTTTCCATTCCTCTGACCCAGGGCGGCCAAGAGACGGAGGGACGTGGAGAGCCTGGAGGGGAGGGATGGCGGGAGCAGCCCCCAGACCCACTAGCCACCCAGCCCTGGCCGGGTGTCACCCTCGTCCCCAGCCCACCCAGGATCGTGCCCTGCACTTGCCAGCTGGGCACAATCCTTGAGGGGAAAATGGAGAGGGTTTTTAAAATAATTTTTGTCTCTGAAGCGATGCTTTCCTTCACATCCGAGAACACACCACATTATAGAAAAACACAAAACTGGCTATGAAATGTAAGCCTTCGAATGAACCACTCATTTTGATAAGTATAAAATTCTTCTCAGTGAAGCAGTGCAGGGGAGGGATGAGAGTGCAGCTTCTGGAATCAACTCCTGAATTAAGTTCCCCTCAGCGCCTTCTTGCTGCGGGCCGGCCCACCTCCTGCGCCTTTGGCTCCTCACCTTTGAGATGGGGATGGCATCCTCTACCCTGTAGGGTCGCATCAGCTGGCTTTGCAGAGCCTGGCTCCAGGTCCATGTCAATGAGCTTCAGCCATTATTATTACTGCTGTTGTTTTCAACCCACGTGGCAAAGAGAGGAGGCATGGAGGTTTGTGGCAGCTGGCTGATGGGGCAGCGACATGCTAGTCCCTGGACCCGTGTCCCCTCCCCAACACTGCAGCTCTGTCTTGACAGCCCCTGCCCTGGGCCGCGCACCCCTGCCCCGAGGCCCGACCACTAAGGCCAGCACTGCCGGGCTCCCTTGGAGACACTTCGTCTTCCCTTGTCAGATAATGACCTTGAATGAAGTCGCACCTCAAATGGAGGGGCCTTCGGAGCCCCTAGTTTCAAGGGTCTGTCAGGCCTTCCCAGACACCCCCAAGGGAAATCTCGAGAAGAGAAGGAAAAAGTCAGGTCAACACAGAAAGACCAGGAAAACTTTTGTTGTTCTTCAGGCTTTAACTCCGGGGCAGCGCCTCCCGTCTCGTGCCCCCACCCCTGCCCCCTCCTGCAGCTGTGGGGTATCAGACGAGTGTAAGGCGTGACTAAGGGGGAGATGGGAGCAGAAGAAACCCTCTGTTGGACGGTGGACTGGGAGTGACTCGGGAGTCAAAAAGGCACAGAGACCTGCTTGAGAGTTCCAGTCCAGCAGCGCCCGCCTGGCGGCCTCAGCCGTGTTCAACGTCTGTGAGCCTGGACGCCCTTGCTGCCAGGTGGGCAGAGCAAAACCTACCTGCATCTGCTTCCCGTGGCCGCCGAAACAAGTCACCACAAACTTATTTAAATTTATTTTAAATCAATAGAAATTTATTCTTCACAGTCTGGGGCTGGAAGTTTGAAATCAAGGTGTCAGGGTCCGTGTTCCCTCCAAAGGCTCTAGAGGAGGATCATTCCTGCCTCTTTTGGCTTCTGGTGGCTGCTGGCAATCCTTGACTTGTGGCTGCATCACTCTAGTCTCTGCCTCCGTCTTCACATGCCCTTCTCCGTGCATCTGCATCAAATCTCCCCTGCATCCCTCTAGGGGACACATAATGGTGTTTAGGGGTCACCTGGAAAATCCAGGATAAGCTCTTCCTCTCAAGAACCTTAACCTAATGGCATCTTTTGCCGTAGAAGGCAATAGTCACTTGTTTGCCATGTAAGGTCACATTCACGGGATCTGAAGGTTAGGATGTGGACACACTTTTGGGGACCACTATTCTGCCCTCTCCACCACCTCTTAGAGGCAGGGAGGGGACTAGATGGGATGTCGCCTGGTTCCTGGTCAGCCTCCATGGTCACCATTGTTTAGCTTGCATGAAGCCGTGCCTTCAGCCCAGGAGTGAAATCATGAGGACTCACTACATACCTGGCTCTGAGCCTTGACATTACGCTGGGGGGCAGGGACCCTGTTCTTGTCCCTGGACCCTGCTGGTCTGTGCTGGTCATGCCAGAAAGCTCCCATCACTGTCCTCTCAAGCTCTCAATGCTATCTGCCTGGGGTACTTGCCTGACACCAGGCCTTCTGCCCTCATGGGGCAACGACCATTGCACATCCCAGCTGGTGCCCCCAGCAAAGCCGCCTGGGACCCAGCATTACCACTCTCCCAAGTCCACGAGCACCAGCAGAGCCATCTTCCCCAGGCTGCTCTGGGGCCACTCTCTGTACCCAAAGCCACTATTCTCCTTCAACTCTTGGGTCTTGGTGGCAGGTCCTGCACAGTGGGAGAGCCCTCAGGGTCTCACCAGCCAGAGGATTATCTGTCCCCCATCCTAAGATGTCTGGTGCATCCTTGGTGCCCCCTACTTCCATCAATTCTGTGAGCTCCTGACGTCCTACCAATAAATGGCCTCTGTCAGGCTGCCCACCAGGGTCTGTGTCTTGCAACCAACCCCCAGCCACTCGGGAGAGCAGTGCAATAATCACCATACCTTTTGCACTTGAGTTAGAGTAGATTTATCCTTTTTTTTGAAACCAAAAGAGCCCTGTCTAAAAGGCCTACCATGTGCTAGGAACTATATCCAATAGATGCCACTCTGCTCACTGTGCCTGCATCCAGTCAAGGACAGAGATACGTAAAATGGACACTGAGAAGGCATTGCATTGGAGCCGCGCCAAGGCCCCCACAAGCACTACGAGTCCACAGCAGGCCACGAGCATTTGCATCAGATCACCCTGAGGACAGGGGACTGAGACTCCAAAAGATGCAGCAACCACCTAAGAGAGAATGTTTCAGGTTGGAGCCTGGGTCCAGCTCTTCTAGGCCTGCCCCTGCCCCCTGGGTCCCCATGGCCATCCTGCAAGCCCTCCTGACCAGCTTCACAGGGCCTCAACAAAGCAGGACCTGTGGGTCTCCTGAACATGTCCTGCCTCTGCTTTGGACTGGATTTTAGGGCTAAATATGCCAGGCAAGTGTTTTCTTCCAAAACTCCAAAGGCAAGAACAAAGCCGAGCATGAGAACCCAATCTCGAGGCTGCTGCACACATCTGTGCCGGACACAGTGGGATTCTGACAGCCCATGGCAGACCTGCCAGCTCGGAGGGGACTGGCAAAATGCAGGACCCATTCCAGTTCCAAAGCCAGGCTTGTCCTGCTCGTCGACGAATTCCCACTGTTGCTCCACTGTGCCCATCAGCTGTCTGTCATGCTTTTCTCAAAGCCTACATCAGAGGTGAGCGCGTGAAAATAAGGTCTCATTTCTAAGGGTCCAAGACCCATTCTAGATCCAGGCCACTTTTGGCACTAAAAGTCTGTTTTGTCAAAAGTGAACAAGGCAGAATACACGTGAAGTGTTATTAATTTCCACTCCAACCGAGTTCATCTTACCTAAGACACCAGCCAAGATCCATAAGTCATGATTATGACAACCAGCCGCCTGTCGGCCAGCTCACCGGGCTGCAGGGCCCCGCCCCGAGTTATCTGTGCTAAGAAAAAGATATGGCGCTTTCTGTCTAGTCCATCTTTTAATTACGCTTTTCAAGGACAAGGTTTAATACCAGACCCTTTCAATAATGATGTGATTGATATGGAGCCCAATTTGGTTTTTCCATAAATGTCTGCATTGCCATACAGAGTTTGAGTTTTTGTGAATATCTATGAGTTTGCCATGTTCATGCAGGAGAACGGAGAAGTGTATTTCTGGATGTTCACGTGTGTACTTGCAGTGGTTTTGAAGACCACTCTTCTAGCCAGACAGGCAGACATGGAGGTTATCCATGGCAGCAAAGCCCACATGTACAGATGCTTTTTCAAAAAGCAGGAAGAGAATGTAGTGAGTCCGCAGAACATCAGGCTAGCAGAGAGGGATTGTATATATCTTCCCTTCCTCTTCCTCCTCCTCCTCCTCCTTATTGAGTTCCTAAATACCGAAAGTAATTGCTTATTGCAAAAATTCATACAATTCAGAAATAAAACAGAGATAAGTTGAGAATTCAAAGCAAAAATCTCCCGTTCTCTCTTCTTCCCCTCCCACCCTAATCCTGCTCCCTGGAACAAATGCTGTTAGTAGGCCTTGCTATATAAGTACAAATACAATCACTTTCTTTTCTTTTTTTTTTTGTGAGGAGTTCAGCCCTGTGCTAACATCTGCCAATCCTCCTCTTTTTTTTTTGCTGAGGAAGACTGGCCCTGGGCTAACATCCGTGCCCATCTTCCTCCACTTTATATGGGATGCTGCCACAGCATGGCTTGCCAAGCAGTGCGTCGGTGCATGCCCGAGATCTGAACTGGTGAACCCCAGGCTGCTGCAGCAGAGCGCGCACTTAACCGCTTGTGCCGCCGGGCCGGCCCCGACCTTTCTTTGTTTTTAATAGTTTTATTGAGATACAACTCACATACTGTACAATTCACCCATTTAAAGTGTACAATTCACTAGTTTTCAATACATTCACAGATAAGCACACCCATCGCCATGGTCAATTTTGGCACATTTTCATCACCTCAGAAAGAGGCCCGCACCCTTTAGCTGTCACCAGCCCCCCCATGGCCACTAACCCTAAGCAGCCTATTTTCTGTCTACTTTCTGTCTCCGTAGATTTCCCTGCTCCAGACATTTCATATAAATGGAGCCATAGAATATGAGGTCCTTTGTGCCTGGCTTCTTTCACTCAGCGTGCTGTTTTCAAGGTTCATCCATGGTGTAGCATGTGTTAGTCTTTTGTTCCTTTTTATGGCTGAATAATGTCCCACTACGTGGATAGACCACATTTTGTTAACACACGCATGTGTGCGCAAATATCCACATTTCTTTTTCTGTGTATATATTTTAAGCAGGATCCTATACTCCTGCGGCTTGTGGACGCTATGCCATGCCAGTCCACGTAGGTGGAGCCATTCTCTCCCCTGGCTGCGTGGTACCCCTCTGTGCACGGACCCTCATTCCTTTAACACCAAGGTTCCGGCCGGTGGCCTGTGCGCCCCACTTGGCCCTCCAGTGTGTATCACTCTGCCTGCTCGGTGGTCAGAAAGCGTGTAGGATCTGCAGCCTGGCTTCTTTGGAAAAGCTAAGGCAGGTAGCCGTTCCATGTGGCCTCCCCGGTTGGCACCAGGCACTGAGCAGCGGCTCTGAAGGGCTTGCAATCTCGACTTAAATGCTCCTCTACTGATAGATGTTTGGGTTATTCCCATTGTTTGCTAGGATGGGCTCAGTAATAACAAACAACTCCCAAATTGTAGTGCCTTAAAATAACCCAAATAATCTCTGGCTCACGCTACAAGTCCAGGAGAGCCTGGCCCCTTGAGAGGGTCTCAGGCCGGCCCACCTGCTTCTGAAAGAGGCTCCTCAGCTGCCAGAGGGGGAAGCAAACGGTGCTTGAGGCTAGAACTTGGCCCTTAAAATGTTTGCCAGGAAGCGATATGCGCCACGTCACACCATCTGAGCCTGGAGGACTTGCTGAGTGGCGCTGGGACTCCCTTGGGAACTGCTGGGCTGCGGTGGCGTCCTGGCTCCTGCATCCTTGGTGCCCTCCGGTTAGACAGAGCTGGATTGCCTTTCATGCTGCCTTTCTTGCTAGAGCTGAGAAGGAATGCATCATCTTCCAAGCTCCTACCTGGCCTGTTATTAAGAGAAAGGGGGAACAGAGACTCGCCATTTTAAGGCATACTGAGCACACTCTGAGCATCGCTCCGCTGCTGTGCTCACTCTGCTCTCTCTTGTGCAGCTGACTTGGGAAGCCCTCCGTCCTTTGAGGACCCGACCCCCATTTACCACGTGGTCCCCAAGAGCCCCATTTGTTTCACCTGACCCACCTCCCAGACCACAGTTGATGGCATAGGGGATGGGAGCAATCATACTGACCCAAACGACCCCCAGGGTCCTTCTCCCACCTTCCTCTTTGGACTAGAACCCTGTGAGTTCCAGCCCGGCCCACAGCCACCTGGCAGAGGCTGCCTTTCACAGGCCCTTGCAGCTGGGCGACGAGGATCAAACTGACGGGACTGTGCAGAAGTGAGAGTGCAACTGCCGAGCAGGCTCCTTACAGACAAAGCAGCTTGCTCTGACTTCCTCTTCCTCCGCCTGCCGGCCCTGAAACAGTGACGTTGGTGGCAGCTGCCATGGACCAGAGATGGAGACCCCTAGCGGGAGGTGGCCCACCAGGGTGGGTGCCTGGATGCCCTTGTCCAGCCCCAGACTGTCGACCCGTCCTAGGGCTGGTAGAGCAGTGCATTTGTTTCCTAGGACTTGTGACCAGGGACCACGAACTGGTGGCTGATAACAGAAATTGTAAGTATCCTCTCACAGTTCTGGAGGCCAGAAGTCCAAAATCAAGGTGTCAGCAGGGCCACGCTCCCTCTGGAGGCTCCAGGAGGGGATCCCTCCTGCCTCCCTGGTAGCTTCTGGTGGTTCTAGGTGTTCCCTGGCATTCCTCGGATCACAGCTGCATCACTCCAGTCTCTGCCTCTGTGTGTGTCCCGGGGTCTCTGTTTTCTCTTCTCACAAGGACACCTGTCATTGGATTGAAATACATCTTGCACGCTTAGCCAATTATTTCCTTCGCCTAAATTCCTGCAAGTAAAACTGCTGGATTTTGGTCACGTTATCCAGTTGGCCACGGAAAGCGGTGCCTCCAGCTGCAGAGCCTGGGGTAGGGGTTATTAGATGTTCTCCCCTCCTTTCCTTCCCCTTCCTCCTCCCCGTCCTCACCCTCTTCCTCTTCCCGCTTCTCCTTCTTCATTTCACCAGGCTGAGAAGTAAAAGTCTCAATTGACTGTTTTATTTAACTATTTTTCATTTCTCCGTTGGTGAGATACTTTGTATCCTTTATCTTTTTTTTTTCTATTGAGGTATTTATTAATTTGAGAAAGTTTCTCTATATTAAGAATGTCAATCCTTTTGTCCTTCATCTCTGTTGTAGGCATTTTTTCCCAGTTGAGACAAACTTTTTTCAGGTGAGAAATTATAGAAGTTTGTGGCATGAATCCTCATATAAGGAACATATTAGGTGACATAATGGGCATGAATGTCTTTTATTGCAGTTTGCAAACAATATGGATGTACTGTTCAGATGGCCATTTTTTATATTGCCCCTCTATAAAGTCCAGTGTCATAAGACTAAATCATAGATAAATGAAGACATTTTTACAGGAAACGTGGACATTGAAGTCTGTGTACATGGCTTTTTCCCCACATTCTTTAAAATTATAAAAGTAATACACACAAAGTAAAAATACTAAAGCAGTGTAGACTGATATTAAATGAAAAAGAAAAGATTCCCACCCCATGACCACACTCAGGAGAGAGCCGTTTTAACAGTTTATGTTTTCAGATCTTGTTGTTACCACCATAATTCTAAATAAAATGCTTCCCCTTCTGTTTCTGCATTGGCAATTTTAAACAATTTCTATTTGGCTTCTCAATATGAAAGAGAATTTTAGGTCATTTCCACTTCCCGCATTCTCCCCTTAATTTTGTTATATTATTTTTAGCTCTTCCATTTTTTCATTAATAGTGTGGAATCACGTGCATAGATCTCCATTTCTGGGACCAGCCTTGAACAGCCTCACGACTCTCTTCTGTGTCGGGCAAAGAAGTGGGGGCTCCTCTGCTCTGCGCCATCCCCCCCACGCCCTTACTTGATGTTGTTCAGCCGTCCTTTCTCCACAAACAGTAGTGAGCACCCACTAAATGCTGGTGCTGTGGAGGGCGGCAAACAATACAGACAAAAGCCCCTCGTCTTACAGGGCTGACTTTCTAGTGTGAGGGAGGCAGACAATCCACAAAATCAGTAAAATCTACAGTGTATCAGGCGGCGATAAGAGCTATGGAGAACACTAAAGCAGGGAAAGAGGAAGGGAGGCAAGGGGTGGGGGTGCCATTTAGCAAATGGCCAGGGAAGAATTTATTCTCTGTTCTGAATCTGTAACTATGTCCCCCCATCTTTGCCAATATGTTGAGTCTATCATTCTAAAGCTAGTAAACATATATTATGACTTTAAAAATATCATTCCTGTCTTATACCACTAAGCGAGGCTGCTAGCAGGGGGATGATCCAGGAGCCAGCGTTAAAATGCATATGTTGTTTTTACACTCTATCAATTGCTCAATATCGTGTCATGATGCTTTATCTGGGCCCATGACACTCTTCTCTAACTCTTTGTTTATCCTGGGATTGCTAATTGCCTTTATGTTTCCACATTGATGGAACAAGCATGCTTTCCTTGCCATGTTGGGAACGTCATCCAGCTTTGTCATCACACTCTTCTGAACGGCTAGTTTGCACTGGTTGCTTTCTAGGCTCTCACGCTAGAACTTATTTTCATATTGCACTCTTGGGTTAATGCAACTGTTTTTTTTTGGATCTCATTTATTTCTTTTTCTTGAATTCCTTTTGTTATTGTTGGTTTTATTGGAGTACATCCTCAAGTAAAATTTTCTCAGAAAGAGCACAAAAGGGGAATCAACAGGTAAGCTTCCCCCAAACTTGCATATCTGGAAATTTGTCCCCATACATAATTGATGGTTTGGCTGGGCATACATGCTGAGATGAAAATATTCTCCTCACAACTCTAAAGGTCAACCCCTCTGTTTTCTGCCTCCCACTGTGGCTGATGAGAAGCCTGTTGCTGACTGGATCCTCATTTATCTGTGGTTAACCTCTCTTTTCCCTCTCTAAATACTCCAGAGATCTTTCCCTAATCTTTGATATCCTGGAATTCCACAAAGCTGGTACCAAGTCTGAGTCTCCTCTTGGGTGGAAGAATCAGAATCTCACAGGACCAACCGGGGGTGGGGGGGCCTGAAACACGAGTGCAGCCTGCTGTGGCTGCCGTACTGTGAGAGGAACTGTGCAGAGTGAACAAATTCATACTAAGATGTGAGTGGCTGGTAGGCTGACTGCTCCTAGGAGAGGTGAGGAGAGGTACTGCTTGTGGTAAAAGGAGAGTCGTAAGATCCAAGGCAACTCTGGTTCTTGCGTCTGTGTGGGGATCTTCTGTGGCAGGGCTCCTCCTTCCACTACAGTGCCCGCACTCCCCACTCCCTTGCCTGCCCACAGCACACTCACCCACAGAATGAGAGCCAGCAGTCTGGCACCCTAATTCTGAAGGCATGCCAACCCGGCCATGATTGACTAACAAAGCCTGGTACACAGGAGGAGCTGGGACCATGAGGTCGAGTCCATGACGCACCACACACACAGCTCTGACGTCATGAACGCGTTTGCAGCGGGAGGTGCTGTCTGGCTGCAGGGGCAGAGCTGTGCACAGTCGGCACTCGTGCCCACCGTCGCACTGCCTGGGTCCTATGGGAAACCACGGCTCAGGCCAGCCCGGCTTTGTTCCGGGCCAGCTCCGGGCAGCCGAGGCCTGGAGCCCTGGCATCGTCTGGCCGTGGGCTGGAGTCCAGTTTGGATGAAATCACACTTCAGAATAAGACCCAGATCTGACATCTTTCCAACAACTTTAGTTTACGCCCCTCCTCCCAGAGTCCCCACCCCTCGGCTTGGAGATAAACCGCAGAGAGAGTGAGAGCTCTTGTGGGAAATGGTCTGAGCGTTTGACATGCATGCCCTTGACCTCGTAAACTGTTTTCATGCTTGACCCTGGAACAGCCCGACACTGAACTCCACCCTGCGGGGGCCTGCCAGGCACTGGGATTCTCCCCAGCAGGGCTCAGGTGGGGCCTTCCACTCACTCTGGCCGCTGGGCCGCTAAGACCTGGGTGCCATTTTTGCTCTTCCCCATCTCCGGGTGTTGCTCCCTCCATCTGAGGAGTCAGCGCAGGGCCTGGCTGGGTCGCCTCCTGGGATCTGGGTGCAGGCTGGACGCCTTGCCTCAGCATGGAAGCCCAGCCTGGCCAAAGGGCAGACAGGAAATTCCCGCACACCTCAGTGGAGGGCAAGGCCCGGCCCTATCTTTGCAGGCCGCTGGGCTGACTGGCTCCGGACTGCCTGCCACAGGTGTCTGGAGGCCAGCCCTGGCCTCGGAACCCAGCCTGGACACGAGAGCCTGAGCCAGGGGCTGGCAGTGCCCGGTTTGCCCGGCAGGACAGCCCGGACAGCTGGCCTCCTGCCCAGAACCAGTATCTCCTCCACAGAGGGCAGATGTGCCCACCGCACAGCCAGATGTGGGGCACTGGGCAGGATGCCACCCTGGGGGTCCCAGCCCAGTCCTATGGCCACCATTTGTTGGCAGGAAAGCCAGTCCTCTCCCCATGTGTGCCCAGGTAAAGGCAGCATCTCAGCTCAGGGTCACAGGGAGAGGCTGGGCCCACTGCAGGAGGAGAGACAGCCCCAGGCTGGGGGCAAACCCTCGGGCTTGTGGTTTCTGGGACAATGGCGGTAACCTTCACTCCTCCACAGGCCGGGGGAAGTGTGCTGCTTGGGTGAGTGTTCATAGGTGCATTCAACAGCTGTGTGATCTGGATGGAATGAACTTCTCCTGCATCTTCCCAGGGACAAAGGCCTCTGTGAGCTTCCTTGGTGACAGTGCCTGCCCCGAGGCCGGGCCTGAGCTGAGTGTCCTGAGATGAGGATGGGTCAGGAGCGGGTAAGGGGCATGGCCCTCACGGGTCAGGGTCACAGTCCACACCCTGGAATAGTGCTCATCCATCAAAGGGATGAAGCACTGATTCATGTCACAACGTGGAGGAACCTCGAAAACATGATGCAAAGGGAAAGGAGCTGGACACAGACGGCCGTATATCGTATGATCTCATTTATATGAAATGTCCAGAATAGGCAATTCCATAGAGGCAGAAAGCAGATTGGCAATTATCAGGGGGTGGTGGGAGGGGGGTGTTAAAAGGGAAACTGAGGCATATTAAAAATTTTTTCAAGAGATTATTTGAGCAAACATCAATTCAAATGGGGCAGTGTCAAACTGAAGGCAGTCAGGAGCCTCCCCCATCAGGAGCTGGGGGAGAGGTTTTTATAGAAAGATGCAGAAGCAAAGCAAGGAAATGATTTGATTGGCCGCAGCTGAAGCGGCTGCCATATCTGGGAAAGCCTAGTTGGCTGTTTTCAAGTTTCACCTTCTGGATTCGAGTGCGTCGACTCTGGCTGGGCTTACGATTTGCTTGCATGGGCTGCCAAGGCCTTACGGCCTCCTTGTGTAAACACTGTAATGGGCAAATGGGGGCATTTGCTTAATGAGTATCGGGTTTCCTTTTGGGGTGATGAAAACGCTTTAGAACTAGATAGAGGGGGTGGTTACACAACTTTGTGAAGCTACTGAATTGTATGCTTTAAGTGGTTAATTTTATGTTATGTGACTTTTGCCTCAATTAAGAAAAAAAGCTCAATAGCACAGCTATGGGTTCAGGGACAAGTCTCAGGGCCTCGGGGACTTGGCCTCAGGGTTACCGGACACTGGGGCCTGAGGGTGAAGGAGGAGCAGCAGCTTGCAGAGAGGGCCAAGGTGGCCAGCACAGCTGGGTCCTGCAGCCTTGGAGGCAGCCACTGTCGAGGCCTGCGGGCCACCTGGGAAACCTGTGTGTCACCGTCAGAGCTGCAGCCCAGACTCCTTGTGAGGGGCCAGCTGCAGGGTCCCCATACACATGTCCTGAGAGGCCACACTGCGGGGCACTGCTCAGGCCAAGCGGGGCTGGGACCCTGGAAGATCGCGTCCCTCCTGCTGGGACAGACCAGCACCTGGGCTGGGAGGAAGGACAGGCCAAAGGTGAAAGGGTCAGAGGCCCAGGCCAGACAGCCAGCTCTTCCCACACTGGGCTGAGCTAGTGAAGAAGCTGCTACTGATCTGAACCAATTCAGGCCAGTAATTGCCTTCCTAGGAATCTAGCCCATGGACACAAGCAGAGACGTAGTCGGTGATTCATAAGCAAGGCGCTCCTCACAGCTCTGTGTGCATGGTGGAAAATTAGGCTCAGTCTGTGCGGCCATCAATAGGGGGCATGGCACATCCATGTAACACAGAATGGGGTAGACATTAAAATATGAAGATAAGTTAAATATCAAAATGCCCACAAAACATTAAATGAAAAAGTCAGTCAACAGATATTATTCAGTGCCTACTATATGCTGTGCAATGTCTTAGACTGGGGACGACCATGGTGGCCAAGACAGAGTCACCTGTCTCCCCATCATGGGACATATTCCAGTGGAGAAGACAAACTCCAAACTGAGGGAAGGCCCTGAGACTGTACAAACCCCATGTGGCTGTCGTCTGTAAGAGGCCATTTCTCGGTGCTTTAAAATAATAAACAACAAAGAAGCAGGCCTGTGGCCGGGATTGGAGCGTCAGACGTGGACAAGCCAGTGACAGGTGACATCCAGGGTGAAAGGCCTTTGGTCAGCTCAGAATTTGGCCTGGGGCCTGCGGTGATCGCCAGGCCAGGGATGGAGTCTCGGGGGAGGTCTGGGACAGGGGACATGGAGAGCACTTTGGAGGTGGCTACAGATGGAGTGGCCTGGATAGAGAAGTGGGTGGGGCGAGGATCAGGTACAGAGGCCTGGGGATCGCTGGCATTTCAGGGAGAGGAGCCTGAGAGAAGGGACCCACAGCTAAGGAGTCCTAGCTGGAGGCCAGGGGGAACATGTGACCCACGGTGGCACCGGGCAGTGCTTGGTCATCGAGGCATGACCTTGACTGACCTTACCTCCCACAGGTGCACCAGGGTCCCTGGGCCAAAATGGATGGGCCTGGGAGCCAGTTCAGTGTGAAGATGGCAGAGGGAGAGGTGGGGGTGAGGATGACACCCCGATTTCTGGCTTGTACAACGGAATGGATAGTTCAGTCGTGATTAAAATGTCCAAGGAGGTTCGGGTTTAGGATGGAATGATGAGTTCAGATTTAGACAGGACAAATGTCCAGAGAGATGGGGGAGCCTGGCCAGAGCGATGGACCGGGGAGTGTAGTAGGCTGAATAACGGCCCCCAAAGAGAACAGGTCCTAATTCCTGGAACCTGTAACTTTACCCTATAAGGAAAGGGCATTTGCAAATGAGGTTAAATTAAAGACCCAGAAATGGGGAGATTATCCTGAATTGTTTGGGGGAGCCCTAAGTGCAATCACGTGTTTTTGTAGGAGGGAAGCAGAGGGAGATGTGATACAGACAGAAAGGAGAAGGGCATCTGACCATAGAGCCCAGAGACCAGAGTGGTGCGGCCACAGCCAAAGAAGCCTCCAGAAGCTGGAAGAAGCGAGGAACGGGTCCTCCGCCGGAGTTTCCAGGGGGGGCGCAGCCCTGCTGACACCTTGTCAGCCCAGTGGTACTGAATTCCAACCTCTGGCGTCCAGACTGCGAGAGCACAGATTCCTGTTGTTTTAAACCACCCAGTTTGTGGCAATTTGTTACGGCAGCCCCAGGAAACTCATACAGGCAAATTTCCAGACTTGAGAAGGGCTTGACACACATGGTGTGGGTACACGGAAGTGCCCAGGGAGCACATCTGAGGGGTGTCCCCCACAAACGGCCCCTGAGACAGCTGATTTACTTGGGAAGTGATACGTGGACCCCCCGTGGGGAGTGGGGAAGCAAGCCAGGCAAGGGCGGGTGTCAGTGCGGGATGTGTGAGGGTGCAGGCGACCACGCGGGGCACGGAGCTCAGTCCTGCCGGGACCTGCTCCGGAAAGCTGGTGTCTACCTGCAACTCCCACTGGCTGAAGCAGCTCTGGGCATTAACGCCCAGCCCCTGTGGTCTGTCCCACAGGCAGGCGGAGGAGGCGCCTGTGGCCACAGTCCTTCCATAGAGAGAAACTTGCCATGTGAGAGTGTCAAGGGATGCGGGTGGGTGCAGAATGCATCTGTCTCAGTGAGAGGAAGGCGTGGGGTCCCTGTGTGCTTCAGACACAGACAGGGAGAGTCTGTGGAGGGCCGAGGAGCAGGGCCAGGGAAGGAGGGGACACCCCACATGGGGCCCTGACTGAAGGCTGCTTGGAGGCTGAGTGGGGCCTAAGAGTCAGGCTGGCTTCCTGTGTCAGAATCCCGGCTTCAGCACCACTAGTGGTGACCCTGGGAGAGCTGTCTGTCCTTGCTAAGCCTCACTCTCCTCATCTGTGAAATGGGATGACAGTAATGCCCACTGTGCAGAGCTCCCATGGGAACTGAAAGGTGAGGTCTGGCACACAGCAAGTTCTCAGAACACGTGGCCTGTCCTTACCACTTTGTGGCTCCACTTTTTATGCTGAGATCATTGTAGGTTCACATGCAGTTGTGAGAAATAACACAGGGAGATCCCGTGTGCCCTTTGCCCACTTTCCCCCAGTGACAACATCTTGCACAGCTGTGGTCCAATATCACTACTGGGGAACCCATGTCAGCAGAGTGGAGCCTTTCCTCCACCATAGGACATCCTCCTGTCACTCTTTACAGCCACACTTCTCTCCTGCCTCTGCCCCTTCCTTACTGCTGGGGACCACTAACATGTTACCTATTTCTATAATTTTATTTCAAGAATAAATAGAAATGGAATCATTTGGTGTGTGAATGATGGGATTTTTTTTTTCCCACTCTACAGAAAGCTCTGGAAATCCATCCAGGTCATTGTCCTTTCTTTTTTCATTGCTGAGTAGTACTCCATGGTATGGATATGCCACAGTTGTTTTAAGCACTCACCTGTTGAAAGGCATCTGGGCTATTTCCCATTTTTGGCTATTGTGAACAAAGCTGCTACAAACATTTGTGTTCAGGTTTTTGCATGAACACAAGTTTCCATTCCTCTGGGATAATGCCAAGGGGTGCAATTGCCAGGTTGTACGGTGGCTGCATTTTCAGTTTTGAAAGAAACCACCAAACTGTTTTCCAGAGTGGCTGCACCATCTTACATTCCCACCAGCAATGTATGAGGGATCCAGTTTCTCCACATCCTTGCCAGCATTCGGTGGTGTCACTATTTTTCATTTTAATCCTTTTGATAGGTGTGTAGTGGGATCTCATTGTGACTTCAGTTTGCATTTCTCTAATGACTAATGATGTTTTACATCTTTTCAAGTGATTCATTGCCATCTGTATACCCTCTTTGGTGAAACATTTCTTCCTGTGTCTAGGCAATCTTCTGATTAGAATTTTGTTTTTTTTTTTACTGTTGAGTTTTGAGAGTTCCTTATACATTCTAGATGGTAGTCCTTTATCAGATACTTGATTTGCAAATATTTTCTCCTAGTCTGTAGCTTATCTTTTCATCTTCCTATCAGGGTCTTTTGCAGGACAAAATTTGTTTTATTTTATTTTATTTTTATTTATTTATTTTTTTGGTGAGGAGATCAGCCCTGTGCTAACATCTGCCAATCCTCTTCTTCTTTTGCTGAGGAAGACTGGCCCTGGGATAACATCCATGCCCATCTTCCTCCACTTTATATGGGATGCTGCCACAGCATTGCTTGCCAAGCAGTGCGTCGGTGCATGCCCGGGATCCCAACCGGCGAAACCCAGGCCGCTGCAGCGGAGCGTGCGTACTTAACCACTTGCACCACCGGGCCGGCCCCTATTTTATTTTTTTTGCCAAGCGAGTTGCATCTGTTGCCTACCACCAGGAGTAGAAGTCTGAGCACTTCTGCCCAGCGCATCTCCGTATCAGAGTCACCAAGGACAACAACACAGTCAGGCTCTGGGTGGAACAACGCTTTCCTCACAAAGAGGAGAGACAGAGCAAGAGCTGCTTCAATAGGGGGCACTGGCATCCCCCAGCCAGCGGGTCCCTCCTGGCAGCCAATGCAGAGTCATCAGCCTGCATGAGCCCCTCTTGTGCTGCATCAGAAGGATCCTGTCCCATCCCCGCACGGGACAGATACAGCAGTGGAGTCGGCCATGTGCTGTATGACACACACACTGAAGTAGAACAGAGGAGCACACAGTGAGTCTGAAACAGGGACAGGCGTTCCCCCACAAGGTGACCAGTCCAGCACAAGCTGTGTGGGCTCCTCATCTCTTGGTAGGAAGTGTTCCAGGCCCAGGACCCATTCTTATGTGGCCCAGTGGGGGTCGAAAGACTACATGGAGGAGATTGCCTTTCCCAATGAATTTTAAGTCCAATTTATCCATTTTCCTTTTAAGGATTGTGCTTTTGTGCCAAGTCTAAGAACTCTTCAACTAACCCTAGTTCCCCAAGATTTTCTCCTATGTTTTTTTCTAAAAGTTTTGTAGTTTTACATTTTATATTTAAGACCATGACCCATTTTGAGTTCATTTTTGTGTAAGGTATGAGACTTAGGCTGAGGATCATGTTTTTGCCTGTGAATGTCCACTTGGTCCAGCACATTTTCTAATGTATGCATTTGACACTGTACATTTTCCCCTTTGCACTACTTTAGCTGTGTCCCACAAATTTTGATATGTTGTCTTTTCATCTTCATCCAGTTCAATACATTTCTTTTTTTATTCCATTCAAGACTTCTTTGATGCATGGGATTATTTAGAAGTGCCTTGTTTAGTTTCCAAGTGTTTGAAGATTTTTCTGTTATTGATACTATTTTGATTCCATTGTGGTCAGACAACACACTCTGTATGTTCTGATTCTTTTAAATTTGTTGAGATCTGTTTTATGTCCTAGATTATATGGCCTATGTTACTACACGTTTCATGGATACATGGAAAGAATGTGTATAATGCACATTGGTGGAATTTTCTATAAATGTCAACTAGATCCTAAGGGGTTGGATTGTTGGTTGATGGTGTGATTGAGTTCTCCTATGTCTGCTGATTTTCTAAGTGTTCTATCAATCATTGAGAAACTCTCTGTCTGTAATTGTAGATTTTTCTATTTCTCCTTACAGTTCTAGCAGTCTTTGCTTCACAGATTTTGCATCTGTTTTTTGGTGCAAACACATTTAGCATTGCTATGTGTTCTTTTATCATTATATAATGTCTCTCTCTGTCTCTGGTAATTTTTTTGGCTCTGAAGTCTACTTTATCTGATATTAATATGGCCAATCCTGCTTTCTTCTTGATTAATGTTTACATGATATATACTTTTTCTATCCTTTTTCTTTAAACCTGCCTATATCATTATATTTGAAGTGAGTTTCTTGGAGAAAGTATATTGTTGAATCATGTTTTTCAATACACTCTGCCAATCTCTGCCTTTTTATTGGTGTATTTAGACCATTTACATTTAATGTCATTTTTGATATGTTAGAGCTTAAGATCGTCATTTTATTTTTTGTTTTCAGTTTATTCCTTCTGCTTTTTATTTCTCTCTTTTAATTTTTCTGTCTTCCTGTGGGTTGCTTCAATACTTTTTAGAATTCCATTTGAGTTAACTATTGTGTTTCTGTTTATCTCTTTGCATGTTCCAAGGTTCCTTCTCTTATTGTTTCTTTCTTGTTTAGAGAACTTCCTTGAGCCATTCTTTTGGAGTAGGTATACAGGGAACAAGTTCTCTTAGTTGTCTTTCATCTGAGAATGACATGATTTCCCTTTTACTCCTGAAGGACATTTTCCCGGAATATAGGAATCTAGGTTGACAGTTTATTTTTTTTCAGCACTTAAAGTAATTTTTGCCACTTTGTCCTGGCTCCTATGGTTTCTGATGAGATATCCATTGTCATTAAAATTACTTTTCCCCTATAGGTAAGGCGTCTTCTCTCTCTTATTGCTTTCAACGTGTTTTTTGTTTATGTTCAGTTTTCAGAGGTTTGACTGTGATGTGCCTTGGTGTGGATTTCTTTGTGTTCATCCTGTTTGGGGTTCACTCAGTTGGAGTACTTTTTCAGTCCTGTCCTCATTTTTCTCCTCCTGGGACTCCAATAACACAAATGTTAGATCTTTTGTTATAATTGTACATGTCCCTGAAGCTCTGTTTATTTTTTAAAATCTATTTTCTCTGTTGTTTAGATTGAAAAATTTTATCATTTTATCTTCAAGTTCACTTATTCTTTCCTCCGGCTCCTCCATTCTGCTGTAGAGCCCATCTACTGAGTTTTTTATTTCAGTTATTGTATTTTCATTTCCAAAATTTCCATTTGGTTCTTCTCCATATCTTCTATTTCTTTGCTGAAACCTATTTCTTTCCTGAAAGTTTCTATGTTTTCATTTGTTTCAAGCATATTTGTAATTGCTTGTTTAAGCACCTTATGATAGCTGCTATAAAATCTCTGTCAGGTAATTCTAATATCTCAGCATCTCAGTGTTGGCATCTATTGGTTGTCTTTTTTCCTTCAGTTTGAGATATTCCTGGCTCTTGGTATGACACATGATTTTTTATCGAAACCTGGACATTTTGGTTGTTACAAGACTCAATCTTATTTAAATTTTCTGTTCCAGTTGGCTTCCTCTGACACTGCTCTGGCAGAGGAATAGGAAAGTATCACCTCAGAACCGCCAGGTGGGTAGTAGAAGTCCAGGTTTACCACTCAGCCTCCACTGACATGCAGTGGGGGAGATTCCTCATTACTTCTGGGCGGCGGGTAGGAGTTCTGACTGCCCGTAAGGCCTCCACTGATACCTCCTGGCTGGGAGGGGTAGGAGTGTCTCATGACTGCTCACCACATGGCCTCCACCATGGGGTTGGGCCATTACCTCATTACTGTTGGGTCGTAATGGAAGTTCTGACTCCCCACCAGGCTTCCTCTGACACCAGCCTGTTGGGGTGCTCCCTTCAGCCTCTTGAGAGTGGGAGTCTAGGCTCCCCACTTAGCCCTTGTTGGCATGGGCGGGGTAGGGCCACAGTTTTTCTGTGGTATTTGGTTGAAGGAGAGCAGTTCTTGTCTACAAGTTCTCTGTCTTACTAGGCTGCCCCTGTCGCAGGCCTTGGGCCAGAGAGAGTAGGGTTTATTTTAATCTGCACCTTTGGCGTTTCTCCACTGCAGACATCTTCAGCTCCAAGTCTGGCACGTATGAGGCAAAAAAAAAAAAAAAAACAGGAAAATCACGACTAGGTAGTTTCTTGGGTCTCAAGATCCGTATTTGGTCTTTCTTTTCCTTGCACCTTTTAGAGTCTTCTCCTTCGTTTTAGATATAAGCTCCAGGGTTTTCAGTTGTACTCAGCAGGAGGAATATAGAAAAGTACGTCTACACTATCTTCCTGGAAGCGGAAGACTCATTATTTTTAAAAAAATTTTTAGGTACGCAATACACAACCAATTATGGAAACAAATTTATCTCCAAATGCCTTTTTAGAAACACTGGATGGAAATACCTCAAAAAGTTTACAGTGACTTGTTCATCTTCACTTTTCTGTAATTCCCAAGCTACATATTATAAGCAGGTACTATTTAGAATTAAAACCAAACAATCAAAGTTCCCACTTTTAAAAGTAAGCCACTGCTCTTTGTGCTGCCACCTCCAATGGGGCACTGAGACGCAGATTCCTTGGGGAGCCTTTTCCTTATGCCGGATGGATTGAGACCTCCATAATGTTACCCGGAGGATCACTCCCAGTGTAAAGACAGCCATTACGGTTTTCAAAGCAGAATTTTCTGGCCCAGGGCAGCACCCCTTTCCCTAGGCCATTTAAGGCTGGTCACTGTGAGCACTGCATGAGTTTGTCACTGTAAATAAATTCCAAAATCTCAGCAGCTGAAAACACTTTACTGCTCACTCACGTAACAGTTCAATGAGGTTTGTTCGGTTGGGACCCTTCCTCCACATGGGGACCCAGGGGCCTGGGCTCCTTCCAGCCTGGGGGTCTGCTGTCCCTTGGGCCTGGGGCCTTGGAGACCTCAGCTTCCAGCCAGGAGAAGGTCAAGGAGACTGTGGAGAAGGCATGCACAGTCTTAAAAGCCCAACCTGGAAGAGACGAACATCACTTCCACTCAAACTGCATGTAGAGACCTGACCACACCAGGATGCAAGGGGAGAGTCTCTCCCACAAATACAGCTAAAGAACCCCCTGCAGCAGCTGCTGCAGCCAGAATCAAGTAACAGAATTGTATGGAAAGAAACCCCAAGGCTCAGCAAGGGGAGAGGCGTCCCATTTTGCAGATGGGAAAACAGGCTCACGGAGGAAAACCAGCTTTTCCAAGTCACATAGTGAGTTGCCGTGGTGGATACATCTCGTTGCCCTGCACCCTTTCTTTTGGGACCACACCTCATTGGGCATTTTCAGGACAGACGCTGACCTATCAAAGGACCCCATCCTCCTGTGGCCACCACAGTTGGCTCCCAGATGATCATATGAAGCAACCCAGACCAATATGAGCTCTCCCTGGGATTTTTATGGTAAGCAGGGGTTGCTAAATTGAAGGTATATGGATTGGAGGCTGGTGTGTCAGGTGCTGGGGGGTGGGAGACAGTAAACATAAGCAAGAAGTTCAGGGCCTGCCTAGAACTGCTCTCCCTCCAGAGGAGAGACAGGTGAGGGGTGAACGCTGCAAGCTCTTTCCTCCTGACCCTTCCATCTCTTCATCATCCATAGCATCCCGATGGTGCCAAGGTGCATCTCCTCCCCGCTCTGAGGCCCAGAGGGTGAGTGAGCCTTCTTCTCAGGCACTGGCAATGCCCACCTGGCCTCCACCCTTCAGAACAGGTCTGCTCCAGCCAGCAGTCACTCTTGACCAGGGAGCCCCCAGGGAACAAGCCAGCCCATCCCCAGAGTTGCTGCGAGAGTCCACGGTTCCTGCTTGGATCCCAGTCAGGAGAGGGGCCCCCTGTAGCCAGAGCCACAGCTCATTTCATGGTAATGTCCACGCAAGCAATGGTCATCCCTGGGCACGAGGACACTACACAGTCCACATTTTCTGGTCCTTCCACCAATGTGCCTGATTCTCCCTTGGTGAAGTCACGCTCCTCTGTGTCAAGCCCTGTGGTTTGAGGGGATTAGCAACATCCCCCAGGCCAATGTTGCTTCCTGAGATAGGTTCACCACCCAGTCTGAGCCAATGGACTCAGGAGCTTCTGAGAGACAGAAAAACATCCTCTCTCTTAAGTGGAAGCTTCCAGAGAAGTCATGCCCTTTCTTCCCTCCAATGATGAGGAGTGAGGTAGTGTGCAGCCATTTTGGTGTCGAGAGAGAGCTTGGAGCTGCCAGGCCACCTGGTGGAGCCTGAGGATGAGACAGAAACCCCAAAGGATATGGACAGGCCCTGGCAAGATTGTTTAAACCCCTGGATCCAGCCTTTCGTGAGGCCAATATTCTGTTACATGAGTCAACAAAAATTTTCTTTTCTGCCTAAGCCAATTTGAGTTGGTTTTCTCCTACTCACAACAAAAAGAGTCCAAAATGGCACATCCTGGGTGTGTGAGGGCAGTGGGGGGCAGAGTCAGGGAAGGGAAAAGTTGCAGACAGGAAACAAAAGTAAACCAAAATGTGAAGACAATCAAACATCCCACCAGGCAGCTCAGGGGCCAGTCAGCCAACCAAGATAACAATGACAAAGTGACAGCAGGAACAATGGCCACATTGATTATGCACCGAGTCTTTCAACGAAGCATCTTGTGTACTCCGTACATTAACCTCATGACGAGGGTGCCATTATCACCCCAACTCTGCAGGATTCTGCAACTGATGACGTTGTATGATTTGGACTTGCTCCATCCCTGGGAGGACAGCTGTGACTTCTCACTTCACAGCCATATTTCCAGTGGCCCTGGAGCTGGGGGAGTCGAGACAGCGGTGAGGGAGTTCTCTGCTACCTGCCACCTTTCACTGATAACTTAACCTCCTCACAAGAGGACCTGACTTCCTCTTCTTTCTGTCAGGGCTGTGTGACCTTCTCTATCTCTTTCTTCTTAGTGTGGATGGGGGAGGAGGGCCGGAAGATTGCTTACACCCTCACTCCAATCATTGCATGAGTACTGGACATTAGGAATCCTGTTCATTTCCCAGGTCTTAGGTATCTAAGCTTCTTTACCGAGTGGACTTTGTGGTAGATTCCAAATCATGAAACAATATGAAGACTCCTTCAAGTGTCAGATATATATATTTATATATATATATATCAAGTGTCAGATATACTTACAAATTATTTTTAGTTACAATGAACACCAGCTGCACACAATTTTACTCTTAAAAAAGCTCACTGTCCCATGCAACCTCATGATGCACCTTTCCAGGGCAGTCTTGGCTTGGTGTGTATAGAGGACAGTGGTGCTCTGCAGAGTCTCTGATCCCCTTTCCCATTTGGGGGCTCCCTCCACTGGTTTCAATGCACTTTTGCTTCCAAGAAGCAGCACCAACAGTGTTCAGAGGGCAGGACCCCACAAGTGCAGCCGCTTTGTCACAGGCCATGAGGGCTGGAAGTCATGTCTCCCCAGGGCAGCCCTTCAGCCAGTGACTGCTGGGCGCAGGACTCTGAAAGCCCATCTCCCTTGCCTCAGGCCAGGAGGACTCAAAGGGTAACTCACATTCCCAGTGCCCCGAGGGACAAGGATGAAGCCTGCTGGTTGGGTTATCTATGCCTCAATAATGCTGCGTAACAAGCCACCCTAAACCCCAGCGGGTGGGTGACCCTACAGTGTGGGCTGGGCTCACTCACACATCTGCCACCAGCTGTGGGTCAGCTGCACAGCTCTGCTGGTCTTCGTGGGCTCTCTCACATGTTGTGGGTCAGCTAGCTGTGGCTGGTCCAGGATGGCCTTGGCTGCACCGCTGGGCAGCTCAGCTCTATGCTGTGTTTGTTCCATACCCAGTCACTGGCTGGGCTGTTCCCACGGTGAGGGCAGAGGCACAAAAGCAGAAGTGGGAACATCCTACACAACTGCTCACACCCAGCGGCCAAAGCAAGTCATGCAGCCCAACTCAGCATCAAAAGGCAGAGGGGGCTTGACTCCACCTCATGATGGAGGGTCTGCAAACTCACGAGGAGCCAGGCCACCCTCTGTGGGACCCTTGCTTAGCCTCCACGCCCTCCCTGCTTCCCACTCCCTTCCTGGCCTTCCTGAGGGAGCTTCTTCCACAAACCACCTGCACGCAGGTCCTGGTCTCAGGGCAACTCTTTTCAATGCGCTGACTGCTGTACTGACAGTACCATGTTTACTCTGAATTAAAGTGTAATTCATGTGCCATAGGTTTAAAAGAGTTGACTTTCAAAGCTTTAGATCAATTCAAGGATGAGAATATCCTTGAATATATAGAGGCATATCCATAAAAATATCCGAAAATATAGAGGCATATCTGTAAAAAATAAGGAGATGGATATGCATATGCTGAAGTGAAAATACGCCTCAGTGATCACAGGACTTTTTCCCACGAAGCATATGCACCCCAGTCTCTCTAGCTCTAATTTTATGTTTCATGGGCCAAGAACACAGCTAGGGCTTCCAGCCTTGGGATTTCCCCCTGACCCCATGAACCGCCCCCCCCACCATGCATGACTGTAAGACAGAATTACCCACCAGTGCAGGGCCAGGGAGGAGCAGAGAGGTCTCAGTAAGGGGTCACTCTGCTCCCTCCCTTCACACTTTGAAAATGGTCTTCACAGTTGCTTGAATCTAGTCTCTTGGGAAAGCAGTCTGCCCCGAGAGCCTGAAACCCATCTCCACAATTTGGAGGAGTGGGTCTCATCCTGAAACCAACATTCCGGGCAGGAAGGTGGTTGCCATCATCCTTGGCCTGGATTATTGTCTTGTGGGCAGCTGCCCACCGCTGCCCACCACCGCCCACTGCTGCCCATGTGGGACGTGACTCTGAGGCTGTCGAGTCTCGCTTCTCACCCTGACTCCCACCAGGGGCCTTTTTCCTGACTGTATTCTATGCACAGTGTGCTGTTCTCTTTGTTACTCTGGCCCAGGTTACTCCATGGGGAAGCAAGAGCAAACATGTCACACAGCTTGTCACAGCCTATTTGACCAAATCAGCTGCCATTTTAATTAAAATTTTTTTCCCCTGCAAGACAGGAGGAGATGTGGAGAGACAACAAAGTTCCCAGCAGAAGAGCAGATTGTCTTCCATTCTATCTACATGTGTGTGTTTGAAACTTGCCATGATACAAAGTCTCTGACAGAGAATCACATCTGCATTAACTCAACCAGCATTTGCTGAGCCCCAACACTGTGCCTGGCTCTATGCTGAGAACTAACAAACCAGATGATGAGAGCAGGTGGGTCCTGACTCTGGGAGTTTCTTGTAGGGGAAATCCACGAATGGATATATTTCACACCAGAAGAAGAGGCCTGCAAATAAAACATTTACTGAAACCATTTGTCCCCTGAAAATGCCCAGGATTAAGTTCTGACTTTTGGGTTAGGTGGCCGAGTTTCACCTCCACCAAGTTTCCGTCCGTGATGGGCGCCCATCCTTCTCCACCCTTGGACCACCGTGTGCCATTCGGGCACAGTAAATCTCCACCTTGTCCCCCACTTACAGTGCTGGCTTGTTAGTAGTGGCCACAAGGCACATTGCTTGCTATGGATAAAGAGAAAAAAGCAAATATTGAAACAGGTTTGAATATTTATGTTTGTGAATTTCCTTTTCTAGGTACAGTGGCCAGTGACAAAGCACACATCTGTGAACAACGACAGATGAAATGGACGTTGATTTTTATGCGCCTGAGAGAATTGCGCTTAACCTGTCAGATCTGTCGAAGTCCTTCCAGTGCAAACACCACGAAGCTGCTGCCTGTTCCTCTCACGTGGCTCAGGCTTGCTCTTAGACTAAACCGCAAGCTCGGTGAGAGCAGGGCCCTGCTCACCACTGCACACACAGCCCCACCTGACCTAAATGAGCATTTGTGGGAGAAAGGAGGCAGCGAAGGGGGGCAACGATCACTGTATCCAGAAGCGAGGCACAGAGACAGTGTTATTTCTACTTAAATTAAGGGTACCTTGTCTATACAGAAGTCAAGATACAACGATGTACACCTGAAATTTATATGATGTTATAAACCAATGTTACTGCAATAAAAAAATATATGGTTAGACCACTAAAGAAAAAAGATACCTCTGTGCTGTTATTTGTATATGAAGATGAGGCCCTGGGTCTCTTGTCAACGGCTGAACTCCCTGAGTTCTTCTTTCCTATAAAGGCGATGGGTTTCCTCAAACCACCCCACCTGATCATGTCCTTCCCCCTCATGCTCCCACCTGACCAACGCCATTCCTCTCCCAGGCCCCTGACATCAGGAATCATTACCTACATGGCTAAATGTTCTCCATCCAGTCTTATTCCCGCAAAAAAGGAATCAAGCAATTGATTCCTCAAGCAACCAGGACCTACCAAGGGTAAGGCCTGGGCTCCATGCTCTAGGAGCGGCGCAGGAAGAGAGAGATACGGGGAGGTGCCCCACAGGGCGGCAGAAGGCTCAGGGGCATATTTGGAGGAAAGAGGGGGAGCAGGCCAGACTGTGCAGAGGGGGTGGTATGGGAACTTGGGGTGGAACAGCAAAGAGGAGGGTCGGAGAAGGAAGGGTCACCAGCCATCATTCGAGGAATTGAACCCATCCCCTTAGCCTCCTCCCTGTCATTCCACAGCCAACTTGACCAAACTGATTGAGCGAAGGCCATTTCAAGGCTGCATGCATGCGAAGTGACGTCAAGCCATTGAAACTCCCTCCACTTTGCCTCTGAAGCCACACATGGCTGAACTATGTAATGACCAGGGCTTTGGAGTCTGGCACTGGGGTTGGAGTCCTGGCTTCCTTGAAGTGTGACCAGTACGTGTCCTTTAACTTTTTTGTGCATGTGCCTGTCTCAGATGCCTGGCACATAATGTTCAATACATGTGAGCTGCTCTCAAAAACATGGGTAATTTTATATCTTAAAATATTGCATATTGCTTAAATGGTTTCGTGCTGGCTCACATTAAAAATGATTCCCAAGTGAAAATGACAAAGGGGAAATATTCGTTATTTAGTTCTTTTCTTACATTAAGCTATCATAATAAAGTACATTTCTGGGTTGCATTCTCTAGAGTGCTTTTTACTAAATAAATGGCCAAAAATAACTTTTCCCTTCCAGTAAGATTTCATGATTCAGCACATTCACCTTTCACTATAAAAGGTTGAAATAAAGAGCACAAAACAAATCTAGGAGCGACAAACAGGCGAGAAAAAGCAATAAACGGACGAGAGTGGGGGCCACTTTCTGACGCACTGGTGCTTTTAGGTTTTGAAGACAAACCTTGGTGATATGAAAGTTGTATTTACTCAGGTATCCACATTGCACTTCGGTTTTGAGGAAGCAAGTAGATAAGAACTAACAGGAAATAGTGCCAGGGTCTCGGCAAAGGGGTATATTAGAGAGAAAAATAAGCAGCCACCGGGTAGGGCACAGGGCCTGGAGCCCCTTCCATCGCCAGGGCCGGCCAGCGGGTCAGGGAAGAGCACGCCCCCCGACCCCTTTTCTTGCCCACAGCAGCTCCAAATGTTTATGGCAAAGGTCCCACATCTGGTCATGTGCTGAGTGACACCAAAGGCAGGGAGCGGGGCGGTCGAGGCTGCCTGGCCTCCTCCCGGAGCAGCGGAAGCACTTCAGCTCACGCCATCCTCAGTGCAGAACTCCGCTTGGAGTGAGCGGGCCAGCTGTTTTCTTTAGCTTTATCAGGAGAATCCTGGCCTCTCTGTGAGCGATCTCTTGCCTCTCCCATTTCATTGTCACCTCCGGGCAGTAGAGTGCTACCCACTAGATTATCAGTAGCATCAGGACCTCGCGGAAGCTGTCCTCTCACCCAATGTTACCAAAAAGGCCCAGGGGACCCCGGGCCTGAGACCTGCTTCCAGACAGGTGTCCACGGCTGCAGCGCCCCGCCCAGGGCCTGGCGCGCTCTCTCGGCCAAGGCGGGTTATATGAACGCCCCTGGATCCCTCGAGGAAGGAGCGGGGCTTCGGTCGGCGCAAAAGGGCCTCCCGAGGAGGGGGCCCCAGCCCCGGGCCCAGGGACGCCTGGGAGGTCCCTCCCCCAAGCGGCGAGCGCGCCGGGCGCAGCTGCGGCCCCCGGGCACGGCGGCGGGCGGGCCGCAAGGCCGCCTGAGGGCACCTCCTCGCGCCCCCGCCCGGCCCCCGCCTCCCGCGGTGGAAGGCAGCGCGGCGCGTGCGCACTGGCGCGCTCGCGGCCGGGCCCGTGGGCTCTCCCGGGAGGGCGGGAGGTGGGAACGTGGGAAGGCGCCGGGCCGCACACCCTCCCGGCCCGCCGCCGGCGCCGCCGACACCTCGCGGCCGGGGCGCCCCGCGACGCCCGTCGAATGAGCCGCGCAGGTAAGCGCGCGGGGGCTGCTCGCGATCCCGTCGGGGACTCCCCGCCCCAGCCTGCGGCCCCCAGAGGCCGCGGGCCAGCAAAGTTGAACTTTGGCGCGTCTCGGGCCCGGGCGCTGGGCACAGGGGAGCCGGGCTGCGCGGACAGCGGGGCCCGCGAGCAGGGGTGCACTCTCTTCGCCTGCAGGAGCGCGGGCGGGGACTGCGGCGGAGGCGCGCGGCGGGGCTAGGGGACGCGGGAGCCCGGGACCGTGGGCGGCGCTCCGGGCCTGGCCTCGCAGTGAACTTTTGGCGGCTGGCAAGCACTGCCTGGGCGGCCTCGCGGGTTCCGGGTGGCCTCTCCTCGCGGCCTTCCTGCAGGGCTACGGGGGAGTGAGCGCGTGCGGAGGGCCCTTGGCGCGGGGGAGGCACGCACGGGCGCAGGCGGAGATTGGGGGTTCCTGGGATTTAGTTGAAGGACCCGAGATTTTTCCATCCCTGCCCCTCCCCCAATACAAAAGTGAGAGACCCTTGGAGGGAGGGAAAGGTCGAAACGCCGAGATGCCTGGACAGAACCGTAGGAAGCAATTAAAACTCCTCCTTTCGGATTAACAACCAAAAATTGATCGATGTGTCAGGAATATCGCTGATTTATGAAAGGTGCTTATTTCTCTGGTATGGAAAATTTTATGTTCTCCAGGTGAAACCGAGTTCACCCAGCTCCTGCATAGATTGATGTTTTAATAAAAATAAATAAAGGGGAAAAGCTCGCCTGGTCTTTGGGGACATCAAGTCTCAAATCGCAGAGTTAGACTAACAAATCAAACTGCATTATCTTTACATTTCATGTCTTTTTAATCGTGAGCCTAAAAATCGCAGGCAGGAGAACGTCTTAATTTCGAAAGTTTTAATATAGTGTTTAAAAGTTCGCGTAACTAGCCATCAATGTTTCATAAGCGAAACGGCACGGGGAGCGTCGGGTAATTGTGATAAGTGGCAGGCATCGCGGGCGCGGGCGCGGGGCGAGCGCGGGCGGAGGCGGGAGGAGGAGCGGGTTCTGGAAGGGGCGAGGGAGGAGGCGGCGGCGCCCGGAGCTGAGCGGCGCCCGTAGATGGCGCCCTGGCCCCACGCTAGGCTCCGGAGCCGCGCTCCGCCGGGCGGCGGGCGGGCGGGGGAGCTGGCGGGGGCGCGGGGCGGGCGCGGAGAGCCGGACTCCGCGCTTGCAGTTGACTTGGACCCGGGCAGCACGGCTCAGCAAGAAAAAAAATTAAGCTTATTGCTGGCATTTTTAATTTAAGGCCTGGGGAGTATTTTGGGGTGGATGGGGGTCCAAAGTCCGAGACGTCCCTGGGAGCCGAGGGGTTCCCTCCTGGAGACCTCAACCTGGCCGCGGCCCGGGCCTGATGGCGACAGCGCAGCACTAGTCCCTGCTTTCCGGGCGCGCGGCCAGGCAGGGCACTGGTGTGCGGATGCGCGTGGGTGCGGGCGAGGGTCGGCCGTGCGGCGGCAAGGACACCAGGTTCAAAGCCGCCCATAGATCACCCGCAAGGGTGTCCGGACGGCCCAGAGGCCGTCCCCCGCCCCGCGCGGGGTGCACCGCCCGAGCCCGCGCCCGCCCTGTCGCCTCCGCTGCCGGCGCGCTCCGCTTTGCAATGTAAATTTCAGCGGGACAAATTGCTTATTAATAGTCTAGAAGAGAAGCGGGTTTCTTTCTTGTTTCTTTTCTTTATCTGTTTTTATTTCTGCATGGCCCCTAGCTATGCCCTGGGCAGCCTCGCCGCCCAGCAGTTTTCTCTTCATTTCAATATCCTAAAGAAAATGCAAATTTCCACAGTGTGGCCTTTTTAAAAAGTTAAATTAGCAACAGATTTAAGTGACTCCATTAGTATGGAAAATATACACGTTTAATGTGGGAATAGCTTCCTTTTAACGGGGCTTATTCTGGACTGTAAATTTAGCAGACCCGAAGATGGGTGAAGAATCGCGTCGCGCCGAATGTGTTGCCAAAGGCGTACCCCGCGCACGGCCTGCGCCGGGCTTCCCTGGAGGGGCCGTCCCGCCGCTGCGCGCTGCTAGACCCCGTCCGCTGGGTCGGATCCCTCAGAAGTCGGGCGAATGTGGGTGAAAGGGCTTGTACAGGGAGAAGGGAGGAGGGCTTGACACATTTCTGTCCAAGGGCAGTGTGCTCTCTCTTCCCTCCCAGCCTCGTCATCGCGGTCCCCGCAGCTGAGATAATTACCCAGGCAGACTGACCAGGCCGGGTCGCCGTCAGCCACTGCCCCACTTTTGCGCGGGGGAACGGCTGTGTACACGCTCCGTTAGGGTGCGGCCGAGGGTCGCTGCGGAGGAGGACGTCAATACCGTGCCATCCCGTTCACCCCAACCCGTTGGCTCTCTACCACCACAGCTCCCTTGCCCCTGTTGGCAGACTCGGGTTTCAAACCAGAATTTCATTGGCAAACTTTTGCGCTCTGTGAGCTTCCAAATGAGAGTATTCAATTCTGCCATGAGGTTTGGCTATCCCCTCCTTTACCTTCAAGCCTGTGGCGGGGCAGTCCATCCCCGACCAGGAAAGAGTTAAGATTTACGGTGTGCTGGAGAAGTCTTGTTAGGATGTAATCGGCATTTTTTAACTACTGCGTAATAAAAAGTGAGAAGTTTTGAGACACCTTTCTTGATTATACCTTTGGTAATACTTTAGGTTTTACATTTAATTTGCATTTTGTTCTTAGTGAATATTGAAGTCTTGAGTGGAGGATTGAATTTTATTAGGACATCTGGACTGACAATATCAAATCAGACACCAGTGTCCCAAAGCATGCTAAAATTTCAGAGTTAATTAGAACGCAGTGTGTTTAATTAAAGCCAATTATAATATTTGAAATTATCTGATCGATCCGTGTTTCTACAGTTTGGGTCTGTTTAGGTGTTGACTGGCACACTCCGCGCTGTTCCGTCTAGAAACTATCTGGGGAAAGTTTGCTGTGTCAACTGGCGGGTGCGGGCGGGCGCGGAATCCTCGTCCGGGGCGCCGGCTCTGGCGCATCCTGCCTGACTACTTTGGGGCGCCGCTGAACGCAGCTCGGGAAGTCCCAGCTCGTTGTTAAACCGCTGCGCCTTTTCGGGTCTGAGGGACCCCGCCATGCATCAGCTGTCTTTCCCAGCTCGGGTGCTCCCCCCGAGCTTTTTGCGGAGAGGCAACCTTTAAGGTTGCAAGGTGCTTTGGGAGAAGCCCGGCTCTCGAAGAAAGCGAGTGTTTGAATTGGAATTCTCGCTCTGGCTGAAGAGCCCCCAGGGCTGACTCAGAACGGTGGGGTCAACCAAAGTGACCGAAGGAACCGGAGAAAAGTTAGGCAAGGAGACAATAATTAACTGTTTCCTCTCTCATTTCGCACGCTGCAGGAGCCGAGGTGCGCGCCGGCGTTTTTGGCCCCGCTTGGAGCGCCTTCGGTTTTCCAAGGAGAGGGTTGTGCGAGTTTCGGGTCCTGTCCGCTGCTCCCCGCGAGGTCGGGCACTTGGAACGCGAGTTTCTCGCCAGCAAGGGCATGGACGCGGCGCTCACCGCCCCCGGCCTTGTTCCCAGTCCCAGGCTCCGCCTGACTTTTGCATACCCACGTGGACGGCAATTAGGACCCGGCGGCGGGTGGACGTTTCTGGGTGTTCCTAGGGTGACAGGGTCAGCGAGGCCTCGGGGCGCGGGACCTGCTGGAGCCGCGGTCCAGCGGTTGGGGCCCGGCGGGGAGCCGCGGCGGCCACCTACCTTCGGGTGGGTGGGAGGCTCGGCTATCGGCTGCGCCGCGGCACTCTGCTCTCCCCACCCCAGGAGGCGCTGTTTGTCAAACTTGGCCGCTTTGGCAGGAGGCGCCTGCACGTTGTCACTTGGAGAATTGAGCCTTTTTAGGTACTCCGGGGTCGGGCTTCAGGAACTTTAGCCTTACAGAATGACGGGGCGGGGGGGGGGGAGGTGTGTGTGTGTGCAGAGAATAGGGGTCTGAGACCGTTCAGTGTTCGCTTTTTACCTGTGAATCTAGCCAGGCCTACCGCCTTCCAACGCAGGAGAGAGGAGCCCGCTGGTGCGCCCCGCGTGTCCGCGAGGTGCCCAGTTACTTGCCTCTGAGGGCAGGTGGGACGCGTGGCTTGGCTTTGGTTCAGTCACCACATGCCTCCTGAAGGCCCGCGGCTTCCATCTCTGCGCGGAGAAGGCGAAGCCGCGCTCTCTGGGCCTGGAAAACCCACCGGAACCTGAACGGCCGCTTTGTGTGCAATTTAACAGGTTGGGTGGCGCGAGTGCAAAGCCCTTGCTTCTCCGGCCTTCCCCGGCCCACGGACGAGCGTGACCACGCGGCGCAAGGCAAAGCCCAGGCGCACACAGGGACCGCGTGGCTGACCCGCGGTGGGCAGGGTTTGTGAGTGCGTGGCTGTTTCCCCCATCACTCAGTTCACGCGACTTTCTAGGCGCATCCTCCCGGGATTTCCCTATTCTCCGGCTCTCCTGGCCCCTACGGCCTTCTTCCCGCCGGGTCCCAAGGTCAGTCTGGCTCTCCGCTTTGGGGTTCCTTCCCGGGCCTCTGCTTGTGCGCGGCGCCGGGCTCTGACCCCAAGCCGGAGCAGGGCTGGAGGCCGGGTAGCCGGTGCCGTCTGAGCGTGACCCCCCGGCGCGGAGGACGTGGGGGCGGGCCTCGCTTGCAACCCAGCACTGGAGGCAGGAACGTGAACCGCGGGCCTTCGGCGCATTGGCTCTGACCCTTTCCCAGGGGCTTTGAGTGGCATGGCCACGCAGTCTGGATCTGAAGCCACGGCCCCTTCGAGGGTGCGGCGCCCAGCCATGCCCCGCGCCCTCGATTCCTCAGGGCCCTCGGTTTCCAGGAACCCCCGGCTCTGGCTTCTCAACGCCGGAAATGCAGTTTATTACTCTTTGGAAAGCTGGTAGGGAGATCGGCAGGCTCCCCGGGCTCGGCTGCGAGCGAGAAGGGGCATTTACAGAGTGCCCTGGACGCTGGACTGGCGCCTGCTCCTTAGCCAGCCTCGCGCCCTGGGACCCCAACTTGGCCAAAGTTTCTCGGTGGCTCAGAGGCCGGCACCAGCCCGGCTCCCGCTTTCCAGGCCTTGCACCACGCAGCAGTGGAGAACCCGGGACTGGGGAGGTGCAAGGGGAAAGTTCACGCCTGGCGCGCGGGGAACAGGCTTCCCCCTCCCGCTAGTGGGTGGTGGACGCGGGCGGAGGGGCTTGGTGCGCGCGGCGGCCGGGGCACTGGGCATTGCGCCGCCCGCAGAGAAGCCGGGCTGGGCCTGGGTGCGGCCGCTGCGCGGTTTACGGCCCGTCGCGGCCTAGCCTCGGGTGTTGCCGCGGGTCAGCGGCCAAGAGCCGCCGCGGCCCTGCGCCCTGCACGCTGCTCCCTGAGCAGGGCTCCAGGGGCGGCGGGCGCTGTCTCTTTAAGGTCACTGCCTACTCCGGCACGACGTGGGGAGGACAGCTGGGCACTGGCCATCTGACTGACTCCGGCGTGACATCTGGGAGCCCACTGGTGTGTGGCACGCGAAGCGCTTGATGCCGCTATTTAAATGCAAATGTGAGGGGGCTCATTGAAGCCTCTCCCCGTAAATCCGCACAAAAGGAATACTTCCCACCCTCCGAGGAGGAGGCGGCGGCGGCGGAGGCGGAGGCGGCAGCGGCGTGAGGGCCACCCGTGCAAATCGCGTTGAGCGCGGGGCCCTGACCGGTCGCCGCTGCCGTCGCGGCCCGAAGGGTTGCCAGCGAAGGTCAGGCCCCGCCCGGCCCGGCCCCTGGGCGTCTTTCTGGCCCCTGGGAGCGCTCTGTGCGAGAAGGCTGGACCGGCGGTCGTGGCGGGCCTGCGCAACTTCCCAAGTGTCAGACTGTTTCCCCCTCGTCTTCCCCTGCCTGGGTGCTGGGCGCCCCTAGTTCCTCAGAAAGGGAGAGGGGCGGGGCAGGGCTCCCGCAGGAGGCGGCTGGGCGGCGGGACGCGCTCCCAGCATCTCTCAGGACATCAAGAATTGATCTGCAGCCCCCTCCCTCTCCCTGGCCTGGATGCTCTGTCCCTCTCTCCTCTGCTGCTGCTCCCGCCCCATCAAAGCGAAAATCTGGGGTGGGGTGAGGTGGGGGCCGAGGGGCTGCCCTCCCAGGCCGCCGTGCAGCAGGCCCGTGTGGAGACCCTGCCCGGGTGGCGAGTCCTTGTGCTTGCAGCTCGGAGCCAGCAGTGGAGTGACAAAAAAGATAAAGTTGGTGAATGATAAAGACCGTATTTTCCACGCTTTGGGTGCGGGACCAGATGATCTAGAAAATGAGCTGAAATGGATTCAGCCTCCGAGCCTGTTGTGAGAGCAGCTGATTCCCCCATTTCGGGCCAGATGGCTGCTGAACACAGATTTGCATTCATTTTCGCTTAATATCGTCCAAAATAGTGGGGCAGCTGCATTTGTTGTCAAAAAGGTTTAAAACCCCTTTTCTTTCTGGGGCAGGATCGTTACCTTATGTGATGGGCTTATAGAACTTTTTTTCCCTCTTTAGTCAACAGTATCAGATTTAGAAGGATTTGTTTTTAAACCTTCTAATTTGGTAATCAGATTTAAATCGCCTTGGCGTGTGTAATCTGAATTAAAGATACTGTAAATGATTTTAAGCATGATACTTTCGTTAGCTCAAGGAAGGGGGCACCTCCAGCACGGGCTGGGCATTTTAGGAAGTGTGCTACAAAGGAAGCATTGTTTCCTATTTCCAACTTCATCTTTACAAAAAGGCTCTTTGCATATTTTGACAATAACGCTCGCCTGGCCGCTCGCCCTGCGTGAGCCCCCGAAGAAGCTAAACAGCGGAGACAAAGCGATTTCTCAACCCCACCCTCCACCGATGGCCAACTTTATTTTGCGTTGTCCCTCCAGGAAGAAAGTGTTCCCTCCTTCACTCAGTCTGCTGTGGGTGGAAAGCGCTGGGCTTATTAGGAATACAGAAATTTTCTTTTAATTTATCGTGAATAGTTTCCATACACTTTGATTTAAGGTTATTAACATTCTATAGACAGTGGCATCTTTAATATGTGGCGATCGCTTCTAAGGACTAATCTCATTATCCTCAAATAGTCATAAAATATGATTTTATTATACTTACGTATTTAATTAGACGGCCGGCACCGTAATGGATTTTGAGATGGGACTGGTGCAACAGCTTTGATAATTCACTTATCTTTGGCAATAGTCATTAACCCCCAACACCAGCAAAATAGATTGCTTTCCAGCACATCTTTTTTCTCACCCCTTCCAAGAGGCGTGGGGATCCCCTGATAACTAAATCGGACTTCGATTTTCCCGATTAATTAAAATATTAACGTACACACACTGCCAATTCTTGAAAAAAGGAGTGTACCCCAGACCTGATGGGAAGAGGCTGCCCTGGACACAATTGCACCCTGAAATCTGTTTTGGATTTTTTTGTTTGTTTGTTTTAGTCAAAAGGGCCTGATTACTCTCGGTAGGGAAGTGCCGGGACAGCTCCTGGTCGTCCCCTGGGTCTCGGCACCGTGTCGCGCGGACGTCCTTTGGGCAGGCAGTGCGCCTGGGCGCCAAGTCCCCGCAGCAGGAGCTGGGCGGCTCGGCCCACGCGCTGCCGGCGCCCCGCTGCCCTCCCGATTCCTCGAAACCAGGTCGGGAAGCCGCGCGCTGCGCGCTCACCCGGGCCCGGCGGCACCGAGGGCAGAACCCGGGCGCCCGCGGCGTCCGCTCGGCTTTTACAGCGGCTGGCGCCGAAGAGGTCTGGCCACTGCGCAGGGCGCGCAGTCGGACACCGGGCTCCGGGTCGTCAGAGAGGCCGGGCGCGCTTCCTGTCCGCCAGGAGAGCCCGGAGCCTTCTTTGTCACTCGCCGCGCTTAAGGACAGGCCGGGGGATGGAGTCTCCCGTGGCCAACGGGAAAGAGAGAGCATCTGACAGAGCCCGCCTCCGACGTGGGTGCCCAGTCCGGCACTCGGCGGCCTCCGCTGGGGCAGAAAACACGGGCGCCGGGCGAGGCCCAGACGGGGGCAGACTGACCCCCCAGCAGCCTTGGGTCTGCTTAGAAACCTGGCTGAGCTGCGCGCCCCGCCTTAGCGAGGGAGCCCTTCCCGCGACCCCCGCCCCCAGTCCGTGGCTTGCCCCTCCAGCTCCCTCCCTGCGGCCTGCCTGCCTCTTCCCACTTTTCCCTTTGGGCCGCCCCAGAGCGAGCTGCGGCCCCTTACATTTATCGCCTGTATTTGGGCAACTTGGGGCACCTAGACATCACCCGCTCCTCCCCACCGTGTGTTGACTGTGTGGCTGATTTTGGGAGGAGGTATGAAGGGGGCCAAACTGCAGTTTGCACTGGTTGTTTCATCTGAAGATTTGTTTGGGCGAGTAGTAACTTCCTTGGCTGCGGGTGGGCGCGAGGAGCCGCGGCGCGTGGCTGGGGGCGGCGGCGGCGCTCGGTGGCTCTCGGCTGCGGCGGGGCTCGCGGGGCTCGCAGGGCTCGGGCCGGCTCGCGGCGCCGTCAGGCAGTCAGTCGGCTAGCGTGGCGGCGGCGGCGGCGGCGAGGGGCGCGGCGAGGGGCGGCCGCTCCCATATATGGCGCAGGCACCGCCCCCCGACGTCACCCTCTGACAGCGCCGCTCCCGGGGGCTTCGAGTTTTGGCTCCCGGGAAAGGGTCCATTCCTCGGGGAGAGAGGGCTGAGTTTTGTGCGCCTCCGTCCGCTGCGCGCGCCGCTCCAGGCCCCGCCGCGCCCCGCCTGCGCCCGGGACTGCGCCGCGGCACTCACTGCCCCGTTTATTTGTCTTTGGAGCAGGCGGGCCGCGCCAGAAGCGGGCGATCCCGCAGTGTCCTGCAGCCGCGGACGCCGCCTGGCTAGGATGACACCACGTTGAGCGCGCCTGCAAACAACAACAACAACAACCGCCGCCGCGGCCACCGCGTCCTGCTCCTCCGAAGCGCCGCCGCCGCCGGTGTAGCCGCCTCCGCGCCCCCGGCCGTCCGGAGCTCCCGGCCGCTGGTGTATGTCGCGCCTGCCCGGGACGGGCTGAAGCCGGCGGCGGGCCGGACCGCAGGCGCCGAGCAGGGCGAGCGCGGCCAGGGCAGCCGCCTGCCGCCGAGCCCCGAGCGCCGCTGCTCGCGGAAGCGCTTTCGGCCGGGAGCTGCGGCCGCCGCCAGCAGTTTTCATGTTTGGGATTCAGGAGAATATTCCGCGCGGGGGGACGACCATGAAGGAGGAGCCGCTGGGCAGCGGCATGAACCCGGTGCGCTCGTGGATGCACACGGCGGGGGTGGTGGACGCCAACACGGCCGCCCAGAGGTACGTACCGGCCGCCCCCGCGCGCCCCGGCCCTGGCCCCGGCCCCGCCGGGTCCTCGCAGCCGGCTGGCGCCGCGCTCCTCACCGGGCCGCTGTCTCTTTCCTCCCGCAGCGGCGTGGGGCTGGCGCGGGCGCACTTCGAGAAGCAGCCGCCTTCCAACCTCCGGAAATCCAATTTCTTCCACTTCGTGCTGGCGCTCTACGACAGGCAGGGGCAGCCGGTGGAGATTGAAAGGACCGCTTTTGTGGACTTTGTGGAGAAAGAGAAAGTAAGTGCAAACACACAGTCACACCCTCCATCTTTCTAGAAGTGGGAGGCAGGCGGTGCCCAGGCGCGGAGTCCGGAGTGCCCCCTCGGCGGCGGGGACCACTCCGTGAGGCGCCCCCGCAGCCGCCGCCGCCACGTGCGGCCGCCCGGGCCCGCCGAGGGCTGGGCAACTTCTCTGCGCCCCCGGACTCACTCGGGGCGAGGAGAACGCTGGGCTTCCAGCAGGAAAATGACATCACCGCGCGGCTCCGAGCTAGGAATCCTGCCATGTGTGAGGCCAAGGGGCCTCGGTCGTGGAGGGGGACCGAGCGCGGTGGCCGCGCCGGACGCCAACCACGCTAAATGCAATTATTTATCGTTACTTTCAGGAGCCCAACAACGAGAAAACCAACAACGGCATCCACTATAAACTGCAGTTATTGTACAGCAACGGTAAGTGGCTGCCTCCTGCTGCCTGCCCGCCCCTGCCCGGGCTCCTTCTTCTTTTCCGAGATGGTGAAAGGACATAAAGATTTTGAGATTAAAATGACACGGATGTAAACACGAAATCTTCTCATGGCATAGAAGGAAAACAAAACAAACGATCAATAAGTCGATGGCACTTCACATGATTAACCGGTGGGGCTTGAAGCAGAAAGTAACAAGGGGATCGATAGATGGGCTCCAGCAGAACGTCACTTTTAAGTGACTTTTTTCAATTTTGCAAATTAATGTTAATTATTGAGATGGGAGTAGCTCCGTAAGCCGAGCACAACTTACTTCCTGTGCACGAGTTTTTAAAAAATCCTCGAGAGACATTAGAAAGAGTTCAGACTCTCACTCAGTTTCCATTTCTGCTTTCTGTTTTCTAAAAATAAATGACCACATGGGCCCACCCGGTATAGCAACCAGGCCTGCTCTCAGCCACGCATATTTCTTGCAGCTTTCAATGCAAACTCTAGGAGTCTTAAGCTTCTTAATTAAGAAAAGAAAATAAAGCACAAGTGATTGAGGTTCTCTTGCTTGCCTTGTAAAGGGCATGCCTAAGTTTTGCTGCATCACAGCAGCAGCAGTCCCGAGTTACCGGCTTCCTGTGCATGTGCCCTTGCTAAAATCCTGATGAGAATTTGCCCCTGTTTTTTGCAGGAGTCAGGACGGAGCAGGATCTGTACGTCCGCCTTATAGACTCAATGACCAAACAGGTGAGAAAGTTTAAGCCTCTGCAGTAGTTTCCACTGCTCAGCTGGGGTTGTCCTGGGGTTCAGAGACTGGGTCTGACGGGTGGATCTCTTGTGTTTGTTTTCCATGTAGTTTCCTTG
Organism: Diceros bicornis minor; assembly: GCF_020826845.1. NCBI lineage: Eukaryota > Metazoa > Chordata > Mammalia > Perissodactyla > Rhinocerotidae > Diceros > Diceros bicornis. The sequence goes on along the minus strand of NC_080745.1, from coordinate 92,203,700 downwards.
ACATGCTAATGAGAATTCCATTTATTGGAATAAATGAAGCGACTGGTAAAATAGTTTATGTTGTCATTAAAACAGGACATATATGCTTTGTTAAATGGCTTGTGATTGGAGTCAAATTCTTAATTAATTATGGTAATTAATATTTGACAGAAAAATTTCAAGATGCTCCCCTTGTATATTTTTAAACATTTCTCTCTGCTCGGAATCATTTCATCGATTTTTTTTTTCCTATAACAAAGGCAACTAACTCCTTTTCAAAGCCCACTGAGTTGGACTTGATTAGTTCATTTTTTTCTCCTTTCCAGTGTGATGGTCTAGTAACACGAGACGTTTATTTGGATTTAAAAGTTAAATGTGTTGGGGTGAAAAGTCACCTTGTTCTCCTCTAGTCCATCTTCACCTCTCAGCCCCCCATCTCCATAATTCAAACTCCAAGCTCCAGGGGTCACCCAAACCCGTCCATTGCTCTGGGAGCGGCTCCTGCTCCTCTCCCACCCTCTGTCATACCTTGTAAATAACATAATTACAAGCAGTTCCTTATTAAATTATTTAACCTGTCTTGGTCAACTTTTCTGATAACTATTGGCTATGAGTAATGTGATTAAGTGAGAGGAGGGCTTCGTTGCTTTTTGACATTGTGCAGTCTCTGGCTGGTTTTGGGCTGGGTGGTATGTTGTTTAATTTTAAAGATTTTTTTTCCCCATTTTGTTAAAATAGAGTGTTGGGTGTAAATTAAATCCACTCGGCACAGATTGATTTAAAATATACTCCAAGCTAGGCTTCACGCTTAGAAATGAAAGTAGAGTCTTCGTTTTTGATGCTAACTTTAGGAATTGAGAGACAAGTAAAAAAGAACTCCGTGCTTCCTGCAGCCCAGCACACATGCTTCCCACTCTGCACGGAAATTAGTTTTCAGATTTTACTTCCCCTTTAAAAAGTTTGTCCTTACCTAGGCAACCAGCGTGTTAGATGTTACTGTCTGCAGCGGTCAAACTGTGGTTTCCTCTTAGAGCAAAACAGATCTGACAGGTAAACCACGGTCTTTCTGACAAAGACCGAGCTGGTGTGCCCTTCAGTAATTATTTCCCTCGGATTCAGAGAAGCCCCTGGAACTCGGGCTGCTTATTGACAGGGTGCTTTTATTTCCTTTGTATAGAAGAGCTAAATGTTTCGAAAGTCGCTGTAGTCTAATGCAGAGGTTTGTGTCGGCAGCTCTAAGTTTCTCTGTTGTTGCCTAGAAAAGGAGGCTTCGTCTTAATTATACTTTTATTGTTCATTTGGCCATGTACCTTTGCAGTATAAGCAGAGCTGAATATAAAGGCATTACATCTCCTCTCACTGACGGGGATAGGGGAGGGGGAAAAAAGGAAAGAAATAGCCCAGTAACTGATCAAAGAGTCAATGGCGCTGAACCGACAGTTTATGGATTTCTGTTTGTGCTACAAAATAAAAAATAAATCAAATATAAATACGGGGATCCATCGCAGGACAAGCCGCGCGCTCAGAAGTGCTGGTGCCCGCCGCGGCCACGCGCCCTGCAGCCCCAGGCGGCCTGCTGGCCAGCGGTGACACCCATCCCTTCTGTGGTTCCGAGCCGGATCAGGAAGGAGGCTAGGGGAGAGCGGCTCGCGGGGACCCGTCCCTCTTCCCAGAGGGCAGCCCCGGGCTTTCTCGAGAAAGGGCTTTGTCCGCTTAGATGTGGAGGAAAGTGTCATAAATGCCCGAGGAGGTTAGAAGTAATTTCCAGGGGGGGGCGGGAACTGGAGAGGGGACTCCCCTCCCCCTTCTGTGGAATTCTCTGCCGGGAACTTGCGGCTCTCGGCCCCCGCCTTCTGCCCCTCCCCCAGTGGCCTTTTCCCCCCCTTTTTTCTCTTT